>NC_053389.1:760370196-760682339 GCF_905171765.1 Bufo bufo | reverse complement strand
CGAGGATGAGACCCTACAGAGAGACATGCACGAGGATGAGACCCTACAGAGAGACATGCACAAGGATGAGACCCTACAGAGAGACATGCACAAGGATGAGACCCTACAGAGAGACATGCACGAGGATGAGACCCTACAGAGAGACATGCACGAGGAAGAGACCCTACAGAGAGACATGCACGAGGAAGAGACCCTACAGAGAGACATGCACGAGGATCAGAAACTACAGAGAGACATGCACGAGGATGAGACCCTACAGAGAGACATGCACGAGGATGAGACCCTACAGAGAGACATGCACGAGGAAGAGACCCTACAGAGAGACATGCACGAGGATCAGAAACTACAGAGAGACATGCACGAGGATGAGACCCTACAGAGAGACATGCACGAGGATAAGACCCTACAGAGAGACATGCACGAGGATGAGACCCTACAGAGAGACATGCACGAGGATGAGACCCTACAGAGAGACATGCACGAGGATGAGACCCTACAGAGAGACATGCACGAGGATGAGACCCTACAGAGAGACATGCACGAGGATGAGACCCTACAGAGAGACATGCACGAGGATGAGACCCTACAGAGAGACATGCACGAGGAAGAGACCCTACAGAGAGACATGCACGAGGATGAGACCCTACAGAGAGACATGCACGAGGATGAGACCCTACAGAGAGACATGCACGAGGATGAGACCCTACAGAGAGACATGCACGAGGATGAGACCCTACAGAGAGACATGCACGAGGATGAGACCCTACAGAGAGACATGCACGAGGAAGAGACCCTACAGACTCTAAAGAGAGACATTCACGAGAGTAAGGGACTTTAAAGAGACTTGCATGAGAGGAAGAAACCCTAAAGAGAGACATACATGAAAGAGTCTAGAGAGAGAGCTACACCAGAAAGAATGAAAAACACCAAAAAGAGCGCAGTCTGAAATGCTGCATTAGGTGAATAAAGCTTATTTCATAAAGGACACCTGGGAGTGCGGAGATATTTGTGGACTATATGGCGGTAATCTGAGTGAGGTCACAGCCGCGGGTGCATCACCCTGAGTGTTTAGTTGGGTGAGATAAGGAGTCACATTTAGTTGCTGAGATCGCCGTGCAGCCACTCATCTCTATACACAGGTATACATGATGGCTTGCACACAGAACGGTTCCCATAGCAACCAGTCACACCACTTCCTTCAGCCTCCCGCCTACTGGAGTCTGGTTGCTATGGACGACGGCTCCTCTTTCTGCTGTATCGACATGAGGAATCTACATGATCCGCCGGCGGCTGTGACCTCTGGGGACTTCAGTAAATGTGTAACAGGAAACGTTCAATGTACAAGCCGCGTACAGAGGACATTATACAACACCCGACCGTCACAGCAGCGCCGGGTGTGCGCACAGCTTCCCTCCTCCACTCACCACAACTTACAGGACATTTCCGTGTGCTCCATGGTGGTCTATGGCAGGGGTCGGCACGCTGCGGCACTCCAGCTGCTGTGAACCTACAACTCCCAGCATTCTCCATTAATTTCACAACATTGACGACACCTGGTACAATGTCAGAAAAACATGGCCGCTTTCTATCTATCCCCAGATCACTGGGGGTCCGACTCTCAGCTATCTCCCCCATTCGAGAGCATGGGACAGACAGCTGTCATTACCCTGCACCACCACTATAAAAGCAGGGGGCGTACAGGTGAACAGTGAGGCCCCTTTCACACGAGCGAGAATTCCACGCGGGTGCAATGCGTGATGCGAACACATTGCGCCCGCACTGAACCCGCAACCATTCATTTCAATGGGTCTGTCTACATGAGCTGTTGTTTTTCACACATCACTTATGCGTTGCGTGAAAAGCGCAGCATGTTCTATATTCTGCGTTTTTCAGGCAACGCTGGCCCCATAGAAGTGAATGGGGCTGCGTGAAAAACGCATCGCATCCGCACTTGCTTGTGAATGCGATGCGTTTTTCACAGATGGTTGCTAAGAGGTGTTGTTTGTAAACCTTCAGTTTTTTTATCAGCCGCGTGAAAAACGCATCTATGCGCATTTGACCCGCGCGATAAAAACTGAAAAACAACGCAATCGCAGGCAAAACTGAATGAACTTGCTTGCGAAATCACACATTTTTTTATTTTTTTTACTTTCAATTTTTATTGAATTTTCCAGATTAAGTACAGGAAATTCAGTAATCATTAAACGAAATCACGCATTTTTAACGCATCTGGACCTAATCCGTATCGCTCGTCTACAAGGGCCTCAAGGGGACGCAGCGCTCGCATGAGTGCAGCACCCTCTTCAAACAGCTAATCAGCGGAGGTGTCCAGATCGGACCACCATCGATCTGATAATGATGACCTATCCAGCTCCATACGGATGATGGCTGTACAATACTGACACTGTATAATACAGACAATGCCAGGCCATTTAACCTGTCAGATGCTGCGACCGCGGCATCTAAGCTTCTGGAAAGGGGCTCCCTCTGTTCTCCAATCGGAGTCCCCGTGATAAAATCTCCCAGGCTCTTTCAGACCAAATACATGGCTGATAACATCCCTCATGACACACGTGTGCCCCGGCTTGTCTTCTGCTGTAACATGTTCCTTCAGCTACTGCCCTGATGCACTCGCTAAACTGGAAATTGCTGCAGTGCGAGGCCCAGATTGGTCCTATAGTCCCGGGGCTATGTTTGTGGGGAGTTCCTGGACTTGTCACGGCAGACATCTTATTTTATGTGCGAGTTATTAACACGTCTTTAGTGCTGGAGGGGCCTAGTAACCAAGAGTCTATCACAAGAATGCGATTAGAAGAGAAAATATCTAGATACACATGGCGAGATTCAAGTAGAATTATCTACGTGTACAGATCTGTCCCCGGGAGTCCGCAATGTCAGTTCTCGGAGCAGTATGAAAAACCGCACGTGAAAAATCCTCAGCGTGGTGTCCCGCTGAAAAAAAAATGGGAGGTGGTTTCGGCACAGATGTCGCAGGTTTTCCAAGAGGAACCCATGGCAAAAATCTGAAACCCTGAGGACCTTTTACACAGCCAGATAACGGATGACCGCATGAACAGTCGCTCACTACTTACAATTGTTCACGCAGTTCATGATGTACCCCCGACAACCCGTGAAGTGCACAGAAAAGGTGTGATCAGGGGGTAAACACTTGCTGGGCACCTGAACACAAGGCCGGGAATGAACGCGTACAACTGCAATTGTCAGCCGGATCATCAGACCATTGTACGGTCTGACACCACAAAGTCGTCGTCCCGCCCAGTCTACTCCTTCCAGATGAACAGGAAAACCTCAGCTCTGCTCATTTTATGCCTCTCTATAATGTAAATGCAAATCCCCAGACTGCAGGGTTACTCCAATGTACAGGTGCGCAAGACAGGGAGCCCATGCGCAGTATGTCACTGTTCACACATAGCAGCCGGTCAACATTCGTTACAAGAGTCTCCAAGAGAGGCCGTTGGAATAAGCTGGGGGAAGTAGTTCAACAAGAAAAAATATTGGGGGTCATTTACTGATCTGAAATACACCTAAATTAGGCATATTTCAGGCGTTGCGCCACTATCTGCGACTTTTCCCCACTCACACCGGGTCTAAAATCTTGAGTGTGTCGTGGGCGGTGAAGAGAACACGCCGGTAGCCCCGTCTCTTTCATCATTTTCTATGCCTGTTTTAGGCGTAGCAAACGGTCTACTCTAAATGTAAGACAGCTCGGAACTGGCGCTGGATGCGTCGAAGTTATGAAGAAGCCGGCACTTCTTCATAACTTTGGCGGATCCACCGCCAGCGCAGGGGTTATTAAGACTGGCGTCTAAAACACTGGTCATAATAAATGTGCCCCATTCGTATAAAACTATAGAAACTGCAAATTTAAGGGATTAAAAGGGGTTTTCCAGGACCCTTAACCCATCTGAATTTTTATTTTATTTTAAAGGGCATCTGTCAGCAGGTTTGTACCTATGTTACATGTGCGGTTGGCAGCTGAAGACATCTGTGTTGGTCCCATGTTCATATGTGCCTGCATTGCTGAGAAAAATGTTTTAACTATATATGCAAATGTGTCTCTAGGAGCAACGGGGGCGTTGCCGTTACACCTAGAGGCTCTGCTCTCTCTGCAACTATTCAAGTTGAATGGGTCTCAATCCGTCCCGGCCACCGCACTGATGTTGCCCGTGCATTGGGGACCGCAAATTGCGGTCCCCAATGCACGGAACAGATGCACAACGTTTGTGTGCAAGAGGCCTAAGTGGAAGGTTTATAAATACACAAAACTACCAAGCTTCCTCTGCAGTTCTCACTGCTCTGCAGCTCATACTATGAGGCCACATTCAGACAGTGCAAATCTGTATCCTGCAAAATGGAGTAACTGCTAGGTTGCTGTCTGATCGCCTTCTTCAGGTACCTGAGACGTCTTTCCGTGGGGACCACAGCTCTCCTGTGTGCCAGACCAACCCTTTTCCCATCTCTCCTGTGTGCCAGACCAACCCTTTTCCCATCTCTCCTGTGTGCCAGACCAACCCTTTTCCCATCTCTCCTGTGTGCCAGACCAACCCTTTTCCCATCTCTCCTGTGTGCCAGACCAACCCTTTTCCCATCTCTCCTGTGTGCCAGACCAACCCTTTTCCCATCTCTCCTGTGTGCCAGACCAACCCTTTTCCCATCTCTCCTGTGTGCCAGACCAACCCTTTTCCCATCTCTCCTGTGTGCCAGACCAACCCTACCACAATTCTCCCTTGTGCCAGACTAACCTTTCCCAGGTCTCCTGTGTGCAGGACCATCCCTTTCCCAGGTCTCCTGTGTGCAGGACCATCCCTTTCCCAGGTCTCCTGCATGCCAGACAAACCTTTCCCACCTCTCCTGTGTGCCAGATCAACCCTTCCCCAGCTCACCCATACATCAGACCACAATGATGCCCAGCTCTTGTGCCACCAAGACGCGCCTTCTTCTGCTTTCCAATGTGACAGACTCCTCCCGTGCCATGCTCCACTACATACTGTAATACACAGCTATTCTCACCAAGGAACATAGTCCCTCTTGGACCAAGAACACAAGTTGCCTACAGGGCTGTATAAGGTCCATGCAATGACGTACAAGTCTGTGCCCATGGTACATTTCAATTCTAAGGATGACAAAAACCTTTAAGTAAATATACAGGAAATAAATACTACTCACCTAAGGAAACTTCAGTACCATCAGGGACCCACCAACTACTGGAGACCAGCTCATCACTTTACTTGGCCCAATGCACCCAGCGGAGGAGGGTTGTCCAAACGTAGACTCCTGTCCCCTTCTATTGTGCATTGCCACACTGACCACAGCTGCGGAGAGCAGAATGAGCTCTTGTCCTGTGGTTTCATGGGTTACATAGGCAAGAAAGGAACCGTGTCATTTACAGCAGCCGGTAGTGTGACTTAATATCTTCAGAGGTAAAACATTTTATCTGTCAGCAGTCAGCTATGTGGCAGGAGTCAGGCGGACAGGAAATCAGCTCACCTCCAGAGGAAGTGCCTCACCGCTCAGCGCACATGATTCTGCCAGGTACAGGAAGTCTACGCAGATATGAAGGACACGGCCCATCTGTGACTTCATGTTTCCACACTTAGCTCAGTACTAAAGCCTCAGTGATTCATATTGCCCGTCACAGGGATGGCTGAGGTCCCCAATGTCCACTTCTGATATATTACTAAAGAGGAAATCAGTCCAGGCAAAGACCAGTTTATCAAAGATTTCAACAAAATGGTACCTGAAACAAAGTTCTGCCCCAGTTTTCACAAGAAAAGAGGGACGACTACAGGAACATGGAGAGAAGATCACGAGGCACCCTGTTTCAGAATCCCTAGCGATCCGCTGGAAGAACCAGCAACAAGTGTTTAGTTCACCTGCAGCGTCTTCACAGGAAGAATGAAGAATTACACGGTGCCCAGTGAGCTGTCCATGTAATGTATGGACATACTGGGCCCTGGATTGCAAAAGATACTCTTTACAGTCCAACTCTGCTTTGGAAAAGATGGCAGTCCTGAAAGTGGGAAGCTTGAAAATTCCTTAAATGTAAGTTTAAGAAGATAGAAGCTCAATTTACTAGACTAAGGGCTCACTCAAAAGGGTCATATCCAAGTGCTATCATGCCATCAGTCCATGCTCCATCCAGATCCAATTTTCGAAAAGCACATAGACGCCATGCATCTGCAGTCTGTTTAAAGAGGCTCTCCGGGAATTATTTAAAATGGCCACCAGCAACCTGTCCTCGAATGTGAGCAGGACTGGTTGCCTCCACTTGCAGAGCTGCCTAGGGGTGAAGAGAGGGCCTCACTACACACTACATTCTGGCACTTGCGTATACTACATATTGGTGAGTTTTCCTGTCAGGCTGCTCAGCCATGATGGCATATCGTAGGCAGGATCCCATCATTACCATCTATTGTAAAGCAGGTCCTGACCCCTTACGCCACTTAACAGCTCTGCAAGGGGTGGCAACTAGTCCTGCTCACATTCTAGGACAGGTTGCTGGCGGCCATTTTAAACCATTCCCGGAGAACCTCTTTAAAAAGATACTCGGCCAGGACACGGCCAAAGATTGCTCGTCTGAAAGAAATTTAATTGCATTAAAGGGGTGTTCCCACTACAAGAACTAAGCCTCTAAGTGTCTGTTAGGGGTCTGACCACTGAGGCCTCTATCCAATCAAGAGAATGGGGGGCCGGTGCTCCTCTGTTTCAATGGAGCAGCATACCAACATGGGTGTCCAACGCTCTAGTCAACTCTATGGGACTGCCGGATATCACCAAGTACAATCGCTCTGCTATCTCCGGTAGCCCCCATAGAGCTGAATGCATGCATGACCACCGCTTCATTCAAATGGGGGGTGAACGGGTCCCCATTCTTGTGATTGGTGGGGGTCCCAGCGGTTAATTTCCCCCTATGCTGCGGATGAGGGATAAGTTGTCGTAATGGGACAACCCCTTTGAATCACTTTCACAATAGGGTCCTCAGGGCGATCAGCTGCATGAATGGGGAGAAAGCTGGTGCTAGACACCACTGGTGATGACTTATCTCCCCAGGAACTAAAGGATTGGGCATGTTAACATCAAGCATCCCGATCCTTTGGTCCCCTAATAGCTGCCCTCCATACACAAGATGGTTGGCCGCTCCTGCTAAAATCGGAAGGTACGGAGGTATTCCTTTAAAGCCCCTTCAACTACTCCTATCAGTTCCCACACTGCAGACACCGCCATATGAACGTCTCCACTTATAACTCTATATTATGCAATTGCTATTTATGCAACTCCTTCACTCAATCTGCAGAAATACCATTCCAGACATAAAGTAATGGCCAATACCCAATATACATGCTGCTAGATGGGACCACCAAGTGGCAGCTGTTCGCTCCCCTGGGTTTTTACCGTGCCCACCCTACAAGGAAAGAGGGGAAAACTGCATCAATCAAACTGCACGCAAGTCTCATCATGTACTTGAGGGGCGTGACACTCAGCAGTCAGAGTAATGACGCCTACACTGTTCAAGGAACCCTAAATTTAATTTTATTTCCCATCAACGTTTCAATGGTAAAACCTTCTGAGAACTTCTTAAGCATTTGTAAAGAGCCGTCTATTCAATGTGGATCAGGCCGAGCCTCCCTGCAAAGCAGCTGTAAACTCTGACTCACATGCCAGGATACACCTTTAAGAGCTTTTCCCTTTTATCTCCAGGCAAGGGCTTTCCATAAAATAGGGGCATCCTCCTACCTCACCTCACCAGTCTCTCTTCTATCGGTCCGTTGTCCTTCGCCGGATGCTCCAGTCGACTACAAGATGCAGACCAAGGAGCCGAGACGAACGAGAGCAGCTGAGATACAGGTGCCGAGAGGCTGCCGGCTGACAGCTCAGTCCCCAGCAGTCTCGTGGGCAGGAAGCTAGCAGACAGCCTGCTGTTTTTGGCAAGCTGGTGGCCTGGCTGAGGACAATGTTAGGGGTGAAAGGGGAAGTGGCATTTCAATTTAGGTTCTAAAGGATAATAAGAGGCCGGTGTAGGCAGTTCTACATGGCTTTCTGTCAGCTTTTCTCCACAAACGTACTACCACCAGCAGCAAAGATTCACGGACTGAACACTGAGAATTAAAAAAAAAATTGTTATGGCCTTGCCACATACTGTACATCTAACGTGTCCACAAGGCTCCATTCACCTGTCCGGGGGCAGAAGAGTGAGGGTCCTTTTGGCTCCTGTTAGGCCAGTAGGGACTTTTTTTCTGTGCGGCTCTACACAGTGGCCTACATCGGGGAAATCTTCCTCAACAGTTCCAACGCAGGGGATGTCCTGGATTTTGATAAGGATGGCCTATCCTCAATACCAGGCCATCAATATCAGATCAGCGGAAGTCCAACACCCCACATCCCCACCGATCAGCTGGTAGATCCACCGCCAAAAGTCAGCACCGGAACTACACAGCTCTGTTCGTTGTGTAGTGGACGCCGGTGCTGGTAACTGCACTCTATCTACTTAGGCTGGGTATATATGGACTATTGCTGGGGAAAGGAAAACGCGTCGGACGTAGGCTGTTACATCATGGATATAGTATTTTATATACCAACTTACTGGGCAGACTGATATATATGGAGTTTGTATCTTTATTCATCTTTTTTGTTTTTGATGTATATTTAGACCACTGACATTGGACACCTGACAGTTGTATAGTGGGTCTCTGTATCCCCAACAGGCCAATGCAGGGTCAAATATTGAGACATCTGCATCAGAAACTGGCAGTGTGGATCGGGATACCCCAAAACCCCATTATTTTAGAGGTGGAAGAGGTTCCTTCAGTAGCACCGCGGCCTTCTCTCGGTTCCCCTCAGGCCCAGAGACGTCACGACTAGAATCACTGGCCTGGGCGCGACCAAGCTCCATTCAAGTGAAGAGAGCTTAGCCCCGCCCAGGCCAGTGATACTAGTCGTGACGTCACTGGGCCTGAGGGGAACCGAGAGAAGGCCGCGGCGCTCCTGGCACGCCTCCTTCTCAAACAGCTGATCGGCGGGGGTTCCGGGTGTCGGACCCCCGCCGATCAGATGCTGATGATCTATCCAGAGGATAGATCATCAGTTTAAAAGAACTGCAGAACCCCTTTAAACTGTAAGCAATATAAGCAGATGTGTATCTCTTTCTTCTATCTGATGTGAAAAGTTCTGAGGTCCTGACTAGGGACCCAACTAAACAATATCAATCTGAATTATCGGTACTACTGAAAGAGGCCTTAGAGAATCATTGGATTGACCGTAATTAGAGATGAGCGAAGTCGATTCGTTCTAATACTGTACAGAGCAGGAGCTCCGTACAGTATTAGAATGTATTGGCTCCGATGAGCCGAAGTTATTGCTTCGTGAAGTCTCGCAAGACTTCAAACATTAACTTCATAAATTAATTTGTACTGTAAAAAAACATTTGCCGAGTTCGGGAAATGGTTTTTTACAGTACAAATTAGTTTATGAAGTTATTATCCGAAGTCTCGCGAGACTTTACGAAGCAATAACTTTGACTCATCAGAGCCAATACATTCTAATACTGTACGGAGCTCCTGCTCCGTACAGTATTAGAACAAAGTTTTATGCAAAACGACTTTGGATGTTTCATCCGAAGTCGATTCGCTCATCTCTAATTGGGACCTATGATTCTCTGGCCCAAGAAGTGAGAAACATACTTGGCAAATACTGGTCAATTCTCAAATCTGATCCAGACATTGCAGGAATGGTCCCAGATATTTCCAGCAACCACGTATAGACGCGGCCGCAATATAAGGGATACATTGGTTCATAGTCATTTTGAAACCCCCAAGAAAGAAACTTGGTTAAAAAACAGATAATTGGGTACCTTCCGATGTGGTCATTGTAGGACTTGCCTTTTTATCCATGAAGGGTTAAACTTCTCTGATTCTGGTGGACACATAATATACTACACCTGCTAATTTGCTACCTGTAACACCGAAGGTGTAGTATACTTATGTAAATGCACATGTAACTTAATGTATGTGGGCAAAACATGTCGAGAGTTAAAAAAAACGGATTTTAGAGCATATAGGCGACGTGAGAAATAAACGTGATAAACCCACCTCTAGACATGTAACTTTGAAACATGGTGGCGATGTCCGAGTATTGTCTTTTTCTGTGATTGAGACAATAAATACTGGTATTAGAGGCGGAGATCGTGAAACCATCTTAAAACAAGAAGAGGCCAGATGGACATGTAGATTGAATAGCATAACCCCATTTGGACTGAATGAATATATAGACTTTGCATGTTTTATCTAAATATCAAATGTTAACTAACTATTCTACTTCCTTCCGTGTATACCAAGGGGAGGAGTGATAGCAGTGCAGAATAAGTATAATCAAACACTGCAGTATAATTATTTCATAATGAGGTTTGTCCCTCCCCCTTCTGATAGTTGGCATTGGCTTATAATGCATAACCCTAATTAGTTTAATTATATCTTTAAACGAGTTCTCTGGGAATTAAGGAAATGAAATTACTTAAATATTACTTTATTATAAATATATTCTCAAATACCTTTCATTATTTATAATGGCTCGTTTTGTCCGGGGAGCAATTATCAAGGGAAACAAAATGGCCACTGTCCTATTAGTTCACACAAAACCTGTCCTGATCACACATGAGGACAAGTTACTTTAAAACACTGAGGTAAAGAGCTGCCTCCTCCTCCTCCTCTATTTGTCAGGGATTATGATCCTGAATACAGATGATAAGAACTTCAGCTGAATCTCTGGGGAATTTAGTTCATGAGGAGACATGAAGTACAGAGAGGATGGACAAGTGCTGCTGCTCATTATCCACACCTCACCCTCCTCTCATGTCTCCTCATCTTCTCCATTCCCACAGAGATTCACCTGTATTCAGGATCATGATTCCTGACAACCAGAGCAGAGAGGAGGATGAGGCAGCACTATGGCTCATTGTGGTCAAGTAACTCGTCCCCCTGTGCGATTAGGACAGGTTTTGTGTGTACTGATAGGAAGGCGGCCATTTTATTTCTCCTAATGATTGCTCCTTAGACAAAACAAGCCATTCTAAGTAATGAAAGGTATTTGTGAATATATTTATTATAAAATAATATTTAAGTATTTTCATTCTTTTAATTCCTGGAGAACCCCTTTAATGTGCAGCCAAATACTTGTTGAGCAATCTAAGAGACAATGGTCCATATGAGAGGAGGTTATTGATATGCCCAATGACGATTCTGTCCTGTCCTGTATGTAGAAGTTTGGATCTACTTCCTGGATTTGCGTTCCACCATGCGGTCCATTATGCTTTCCATTATGTGTTCCACCGCAAGCTGCGCCTTCCGGTTTTAGAGCACGCAGATATTTAAAGGAACGCCGAGCTCATGCAGGCATGGACAGGCACCAGACTTTCCATTATGGAGGCAGCCACTGCACCCCCAATGCAAATGCCCAAGATCTAACTACCGCTGGAGCAAGTATATTCTAGAGCTTGACCTATATTGTTGCGGACAGGTATACTTTTGAATTTTGATTACCGCTATATGCATAGCATGTAAGTGTTTTCAGGCGATCACCTGCCAAATATACAGCTACTGATTGAGGTTTGAATTTGATGCAATTTGGTAAGGGAAATATCGGTATACCTTCCCTATATGCATTGTGTATTTATAAGTTCCTCCAGAGTATTTGCTATATGTACAATCTGCGTCTCAAGTGGATCTATTGGATCCATGCTCCAGCATCAGATAGGAGTTATTATGGTAAATGACAGTAACTATTGCTACAGTGGTTCTTTCTGGTTAATATATATGTGACCAATGATTTTATGGGCAATTATTCACTAAAATAATACATAGGAATTTTTTTTTCTTTTCCCTGAATTGAATAGGATAAAAATGTATGGTTAGTCCCCTGATGAACAGATACCTGTAAAACGTATCAGGGAAACCCGTCGGGACATTACATCATGGATATAGTATAATATATACCAACTTACTGGGCAGACTGATATATATGGAGTTTGTGTGAAACTATTATTTATTGATAAAATATCTTTATTCATCTTTTTGGTTTTTGATGTATATTTAGACCACTGACATTGGACACCTGACAGTGTCATAGTGGGTCTCTGTAGGTGGTGGTATCTATCCCTTGTCAGGACCATACAGGTTGATTAGGAGGTTCCCGACACAGGATCGTCCCTATCGGGGCGGCTTTTCCGTTTTTTGTACGAAGGGTTAATAGATTATAGGGCAAGCTGGAGGGTCAGATATTTTTTTTTTGCCCGGCAATAGTCCATATATACCCAGCCTAAGTAGATAGAGATTTTAGCCACGAATTGGGGTATTTTTAACAAATACCATTAAAGGGTACGTTTTATACTGGTGAAGGTGCTCTGTGAGTTCATATAGTGGAAGCCATTTCCGAACATTTTCACGCCAGTTTTTGGAGTAAAAAAAAGTTGTAAGGCCCCTTTTTGCAACCCTTTAGATGTCCGTGTGACAATGTTTTGTCACATGGCCGTTTTTATGTGCCATCCTCAACACTTGGGAGTGGCAGAGGCTTTTTTGTGAGGGGGGGGGGTCTGTCAGCCCCAGGCCGGGACTTCTGCTCTGGCAAATTTACTACCATTTACTCCAAAAAACAGGGGCGCGGACTGCTGGAAATGCACGTCACGTCGTTTATGACGAGGTGCACGTTGGATCCTCTGGCAGCGCAGGGGGGAACAAGGCATAAAAAGGCGGTCTGTGTAAATAACCACCACTGTCTGCAAAACCCTTTAAAAACAAAAAATAAAAACCCATGTGCGATACCAGCCGTAGACCTTGGCGTCCATATTTCAGTCCACAAAATACGGATAACTTCCATCAACAGAACGGCCATTGCCTGACCACTTGTACAATACACTGTAATACTCCTCTATTGCAGTATATTGTAATTTTACCGTACCCCTAATATCAGTGCTAACATGCCAGCCCTGGGGCCTTCACTAAGTCCTCGGCTACCATGAAAACCGCCCTCTTAGGCCTTATGCACACGACCGTATTTTGTTTCCCTGTCCGTTCCGTTTTTTTTGCGGATAGGATGCAGACCTATTAATTTCAATGGGTCCACAAAAAACGCGGACAGCATACCGTGTGCTGTCCGCATCAGTATGTCCGTTCCGTTGCTCCGCAAAAAAAATAGTGCATGTCCTATTTTTTTCTAGTTTGCGGACAGGGATAGGCATTATTACAATGGATCCGCAAAAAAAAACGGACCCGCAAAAAAAACAAAAAAAAAAAACGGATGCCATACGGAACGTCATCCGTTTTTTTTTGCGGATCTGCAATTTGCGGACCGCAAAACACATACGCTCGTGTGCATGTAGCCTTACTCTGTAATACCGCAATCACAGCATCTGACGCCCGGTCATTGTCAGCAGGTGTCAGCTGAGCACACGCCAGACTTTTTAGGCATATACTGTGGATACGCCATGTCTAAGATGAGAACAGCCCTTTAATGTACGACGTTGACCTACGTCCTAGTCTGCAGCATTCAGGCATCTCCTTCCCTCCTACACGGCATAATGTCCATAGAGACCTACTTGCAGACGACGTGAGGCTAGCGCCAGCCTAACAACGGATGGGAAACTATCCGCCCCAATCAATATCACATCCACCCCTGCACAACGCCCCGCAGAATAGTGGAAACGGAAGAACCAACAATGCTGTTATTCCGGGGCGATGAATAGGCCTCATAGAGGTCCAACCACTAACTCGTGGAGGCTGTGGCTGCACAGGGGACGTGCCGAAGATACAGCAGCTGGCGTACAGCTCCAGACACAGGCGCTTTTGTTCAGGTTCACACTATTGTGGGAGTAATTATTGTGGGATTCTGGCCAGAAAATCACATACAATCCCAGCTTTAAACCCCAGGCTCATACAAGATCAGACTGCAGCCTCGTCTGGGGCTGGTAGAACATGCCGGAGCCTGGATCTCATGTAGATGTCATGCTGGGAGCACAAGCTGCATATGTACTGGGGCGTGTAGCAACAACATTCACCTGATATATGTATGTATGCACTAGATCTATATATCCGCCTGTCTATACCAGGCTAGAGAGCCACTTACAGCTACCTATAGACCCCTCACACAGTCCAAGAGGTCACCTGTACTATGCTGGCACCTATTAGCGGAGCCTGGGAAAGCCATGTTTGGCCTAAAATTTCTTCCACGTGCCCTCCATACACGTATGTGTTCTCTAAAGGTAGAGGGGAGTAAGCCGGTGCCCGACCCCTCTCTCTTGAGGACAAAAGGATTGGGCATGCTGAAATCCGGCATGTCTGAGCCATTGAGTTGGGAGGTCTCCATACTCATTACTAGATGGACAGTGGGTTTGGCCAAAATTTGTCTAATGTGTATGGCCAACCTTAGGGTCCATTCACACGTCCGCAATTTCGTTCCGCATTTTGCGGAACGGAATTGCGGACCCATTTATTTCTATGGTGCACTTCCGGGTCCGCAATTCCTTTCCCGAAAAAAATAGAACATGTCCTATTCTTGTCCTCAATTGCATAGGCATTTTCTATTAAGTGCCGGCGATGTGCGGCGCGCAAAATGCGGAACGCACATTGCCGATGTCCGTGTTTTGCGGATCCACAAAACACACACGGACGTGTGAATGGACCCTTAAAGGGGTATTCCCATCTGGGTCCCACCTCTGGAACCGCATCTATACTTAGAACAGAAGCAGGGCACACCGTGCATGTGCGGCTGCCCTCTATTCATTCCTATGGGAGCGCAGAAAATAGCCGAGTGCTGGCTCCGGCTATTTCCATAAGCCCCATAGAAATGAAGGGAGCGATGGCCGCGCTTGCGCAGTGCACCTCCCAGAAGCAGGGCACACCGTGCATGTGCGGCTGCCCTCCATTCATTCCTATGGGAGCGCAGAAAATAGCCGAGTGCTGGCTCCGGCTATTTCCATAAGCCCCATAGAAATGAAGGGAGCGATGGCCGCGCTTGCGCAGTGCACCTCCCACTCCTTTCAATGGGACTTCCGAAAATACCAGAGCGCTTCACTCAGCTATTTTTGGCACTCCCATAGAAATGAAAGGAAGGGGGGCCACTTTGTGGGCTCCAGAGGTGGGACCCGCACCTATCAGACACTGGGGGCATATATTAGCGATATGACCAGAATGTCCAAGATGGGAATACCCCTTTAAGTGAATGGACCAGAGGAGTAAGGGGGACTAACATGTCCCCCCCCCCCACCCACCCAGAAGAGGAGTAACACGAGGTGAGCCAACAACCCCGGGGTCCTCCCCTGTCCTTTCCGGACGCTTGCAGGAACCAGAAGAGGACGGGAACGGAGCAGCAGCAGGACCGCAGACAGATGAATTGGGTTTTTTATGTTTGGAGGGACAGGGGGAGGAACCCAGAGGTTGTCAGCTCCAAAGCCGACAACCGCATTAACAGAAAAATGACGCAATGCTGAGTGCATCATACAATAGATACCAGCTACCCCCAACAGACCCCTCTGACTTATAATGGGGTCCGTCAAGTTCCGCAAGGCGCCTGTCGGTGTGACAGACTAAATAGTGCTGCCATTTCTGTCAAATGTGTCACAATCTGTGACGGAGGTTCCTTATTTTATACAGTAAATAATAAATTAGTTATAAAAACACTATTTCCACCTGTCCATGGACGTCTGCAGATCCC
Source organism: Bufo bufo (assembly GCF_905171765.1). NCBI lineage: Eukaryota > Metazoa > Chordata > Amphibia > Anura > Bufonidae > Bufo > Bufo bufo. The sequence continues at coordinate 760,666,622 of NC_053389.1, read as the reverse complement.
AGGGGTCTGTGGTGAAAGTCACTATTTTACAACCCCCACCCTCCACACACGTGTTTCCTGTCACACTAGCGTGTACAAAGCTTCCTGTTTGTGTCTGATATGACTACGTACATGAGGGAAGACGGGTCACTCCAAAGGCCTCGGTTCTGTCAGCGCTGGCGTCGTTCATGATAACCCCAAGATACAGGCTATATAAAGTCAAGCCCTAAATAGCGCTGAATGCCCCCACCGCGGGGAAACAGCGAAAAACTTTAAAAATACATTTTAAGGTCCCTAAACGTAGGGGTCACGATGCTGAGGGGACAGCATTAAACCTTCAAACTACTCAGTAGAGAGCTGACAACCTTCTTGAGCCCATTTCATGTACAATGCACGAGTCAGGCCTCCCCCTCCACTATCCGGGGTGGGGGCTCATGTTGACGTTGTGAAATTACATGGCGCAAAGTTTAAATGACTTGTGTCAAGAGATTGGGGGGTAGACCCCCCCATTGATTTAACAGCCCCCTTTAATAGAGGGCAGTCCTTCATCCACGACCCCTACAGAGGGGCCACAAAGAACAGGTATATCACACTTGCGGATTTCTGGTGGTCCCAGCAGCAGGGACGTCACGCACCAGCACATTTGTGAGGTACAGAAGATATCTGACAAAGAGACGTCTATGACACATCTATTAATCCCATGTATATGTCAACCAGTCACTATACAATATCATACACTATACATAATACCGCATGCTCCACCCTGGTCTAACCCACAGCCATCATGAATGGCTCTGCTAGGTGTTAGGCCTCATGCACACGACCGTAAGTATTTTGCGGTCCGCAAAAAACGGATCGGCAAAAAATACGGATGACGTCCATGTGCATTCCGTATTTTGCGGAACGGAACAGCTGGCCCCTAATAGAACAGTACTATCCTTGTCCTTAATGCGGACGGAAATACGGACATACGGAAACGGAATGCACACAGAGTAACTTCCGTTTTTTTCGGACCCATTGAAGTAAATGGTTCCGCATAAGGTCCGCAAAAAAAAACAAAAAAACGGAACGGACACGGAAAGAAAATACGTTTGTGTGCATGAGCCCTTATTTCTATGACATCTTAGCCATTGACACATCTTCCTGTCCTCAAATTGTGCAACAGGAAAGGCTCTCCAAAACGCGAGATTTACCAATATATTACAAGAATCTCCTGGTGAGGCGTCAAAGGAGACCAACTGGTAGAATGTTATAGTAGAGCCTTTAGTACACATAGAAAAATCGTAAAAAACAAAAAAAACATTATATCGTATTCTTAAGCAGGGATATGATTAACTTATATTACAGGCCTAAAGCCTGAGGCTGCACTACTGAGACAACATTCCCTCTTCTTTTCTGTCAGATGGGGAGTGATCGTGGAGATTTGGCGTGGATTCACCTCTGTGGTGGACTCAGTGGATCCATGCATTACATGTATTTATTGGAATGGCCGTGTAATGCTACGGATGACTGGCCCACAGCTTACCTCTAGGGTGGCTTTACTCTATGAAGGGGCTAAAGCGACCCTCCAGGCCGAACCTAAAACTTGACTAATCTGGTGCCTTCTGTTCCTCCCATGCTGGCTCCATTGGATTAATTTCAAAATGGCTGCCACAGCCTCAGACTTCTCTATGAGGGAAAGTCTAAGACACGTCCCACCTCCTACGCTCTTGGAAGACTATGTGATTGGCGTTGGCCTACCTGAGAACCTACAGAGCACTACATCGGGAAGTCTAAGATAACGGTGGCCATCTTGGAAACCAGCGGCAGCCATAGCTTCATATTTATGTGATGCCCACATGTTCACAAATTCTGGAAGCAATGCAAGCCTATGGGCAGATTCATTTTTTGGATTATTCCTCAACGTATGCCACTGTAAAAGTCTCCACTGGCCACTGAATGCTCTTTAGGTGTATGGGGACCTATGGACACGTCAGAAAAATGTTCATTCAGATGGTGGTAGTGTGTTGTGGTCCGGAAAACACAGATACCGGCCATGTGCGTTCCACCGTTTGCGGACTGCACATGGCCGGCACTATGATGGAATTTACTATTCTTGCCTGCGATTGCGGACATGCTGCATCCTTTCCGCGGGGCCGCAGAATGGAACTTCGGATGCGGACTGCTCACGGTGTGCTGTCCGCATCTTTTGCGGCCCCAGTGAAATGAAAGGGTCCGCACCCGTTGCGCAAAATTGCGGAAGGGGTGCGGACTCATTCATACGGCCGTCTGAATGGGCCCTAAAAGCAAGATGTGATCTCAGCAGTTATTTACGCCATTTTCTGGTGTAAATGATGATAGATCTACTGAGGCTGATGGCCCCACCACTCCCCCTTTTCCAAAAGTAGCTACGTTAAAACGGAACCTGCGCAAAAAAATTTTTAACTGTCATCCACACACAGTAAAAAAAAAAAAAATTGCAGTACAAACCGACCTGCGGTGCACATTATAAATCCGCCATATGTTATTTTTTTTGCTGCGGATAATCACTTGTCCGCAGATCTCACTTGTAACACATAGGGTTAAATCTGCACAATCCAATGTGGTGGAAAACCCACCTGTACGGCGGTATCCTAAAACTGGTCGCTGTTCACACAGGTCTCCAGCAATGGGCGGTACACATATATGGCTATATCATATGGGCAGGTAAAGTGCCCAGCCCCAGCAGCAGTGGCCCCCAGGATCTACCACTGGGGCCCTAGAGTGAGACCTATACACAGTGTGCAGCCCCAGCACTGGATTGCAAGCTCCTGCAGCCACACGCAGGTGATCATTACAAGTCCCAGCATGCCCCGGCAGCACTTACCCATGTAGACCGGTGCTAGTCCTGCTCTGTGACGAGCAGTCAGGGTGACATGTCGCAGCAGCAGGGAGGACACTCACCCTTGTGATCTCCCGGCGTCACCCTGGTCTCCGGTGGGGGCGCTGTGCGGGCGCGGAGCCTCACCCTGTACTATAGAGGACGGTGCCCGGGAGAGCTGCTTCCTCGTTCTGCAGATGCCGCGATGTGCGCTACCGGAAATAAAGAGCAGGCAGGGCTCACGTTACAGCGGCGGGGACCTGCTGAGCAATGGCTGCACGGGGGAGGCCAGCACCGGCAGAGGAGAGAGGTCGGCACGGGGGAGGTCAGCACAGGAGAGAGGAGGTCAGCACGGGGGAGGTCAGGAGAGGAGAGGTCAGCACAGGGGAGGCTAGCACCGGCTGAGGAGGGAGGTCAGCTTAGAAGAGGGGAGGCCAGCACAGGAGAGGTCAGAAGAGGGGAGGCCAGCACAGGAGAGGTCAGAAGAGGGGAGGCCAGCAGAGAGGTCAGAATGGAGGAGGCGAGCAGAGAGGAGGACAGCACGGGGGGAGGTCAGGAGAGGAGAGGTCAGCACAGGGGAGGCTAGCATCGGCTGAGGAGGGAGGTCAGCTTAGAAGAGGGGAGGTCAGCACCGAGGAGGCCAGCAGAAGAGAGGTTAGCACAGGAGGGTTCAGCAGAATTGAGGTAAGCACAGACAGAGAAAGGAAAGGCCAGCAGAGGGGAGGTCAGCAGCGCAGGCAGAGAATCCTGAGGGGCACAGCAGAGCTCTCCTCACCCTGTGTCATTACATCCCCCCAGTCTCCAGAGGTCAGCAGGGTGCCAGCCTAAGATGCATCATAATGTAGTGTAGCCACAAATACCCCACAAAATTGTGCCAGCCACAGATGTCCCATAGAAGTGTACATCATCCACAGATACCCAACAACAGTGTGCCAACTACTGATGCCGCATAGCAGTGTACCAGCTGCAGATGCCCTATAACAGGTGCCTTTAAAAAAAGCACAATAACGGTGTGCCATCTTCACATGCCTCTTAAAGGTGTATCAAGTACAGATCTCCCATCACTGTGTACTGGTAACATCCACACATACCCTCATACCAGTACCCCCCACACATGCCCCCCTACCGGTACCTGCCACACATAACCCCCCTACCAGTACCCGCCACACATAACCCCCCTACCAGTACCCGCCACACTTACCCCCCTACCAGTACCTGCCACACATTCCCTCATACCAGTACCTGCCACACATTCCCTCATACCAGTACCTGCCACACATACCCCCCTACCAGTACCCACCACACATACCCCCCTACCAGTACCCGCCACACATACCCCCCTACCAGTACCTGCCACACATACCCCCCCTACCAGTACCTGCCACACATACCCCCCTACCAGTACCTGCCACACATGCTCCCATACCAGTACCCGCTACACATTCCCTCATACCAGTACCTGCCACACATACCCCCCTACCAGTACCCACCACACATACCCCCCTATCAGTACCTGCCACACATACCCCCCCACCAGTACCCGCCACACATACCCCCCTACCAGTACCTGCCACACATTCCCTCATACCAGTACCTGCCACACATTCCCTCATACCAGTACCTGCCACACATACCCCCCTACCAGTACCCACCACACATACCCCCCTACCAGTACCCGCCACACATACCCCCCTACCAGTACCTGCCACACATACCCCCCCTACCAGTACCTGCCACACATACCCCCCTACCAGTACCTGCCACACATGCTCCCATACCAGTACCCGCTACACATTCCCTCATACCAGTACCTGCCACACATACCCCCCTACCAGTACCCACCACACATACCCCCCTATCAGTACCTGCCACACATACCCCCCCTACCAGTACCTGCCACACATACCCCCCTACCAGTACCTGCCACACATGCTCCCATACCAGTACCCGCTACACATTCCCTCAGACCAGTACCTGACACCCCCCCACACACCAGTACCCGCTACACATTCCCTCAGACCAGTACCTGACACCCCCCCACACACCAGTACCCGCTACACATTCCCTCAGACCAGTACCTGACCCCCCCCACCAGTACCCGCTACACATTCCCTCAGACCAGTACCTGACCCCCCCCACCAGTACCCGCTACACATTCCCTCAGACCAGTACCTGACCCCCCCCCACCAGTACCCGCTACACATTCCCTCAGACCAGTACCTGACACACATACCCCCACACCAGTACCGACTACACATTCCCTCAGACCAGTACCTGACCCCCCCCCCCACCAGTACCCGCTACACATTCCCTCAGACCAGTACCTGACACCCCCCCCACCAGTATCAGCCACACATACCCCCCTACCAGTACCTGACACACATGCCCCCATACCAGTATCAGCCACACATTCCCTCAGACCAGTACCTGACCCCCCCCCCCACCAGTACCCGCTACACATTCCCTCAGACCAGTACCTGACACCCCCCCCCCCCCCCCCCAGTATCAGCCACACATACCCCCCTACCAGTACCTGACACACATGCCCCCATACTAGACACAGGTATACAGTGGCAGTGTACCAGCCTGACCTGGTTCCAGTGAATGGGTCTGAACTGCGCGGGCTCGGGGGGTACCAGGAGGGACCCCTAATGATCAGTAAGTTGGGTGATGAGCCCCTGGAGGATGATGGGCTCCGCTTGCTGTTATTGCGGGGCCTATAGATGCATACATTCACTGTGCAGCCTGTCTTACCCTCCCGCACGTGGGCTGAGCTCGCTCCTTCTGCTTCCATTATTACAGGTCAGCATCTGAGGTATTCACAAAGGAAGAATGTCATTAAATGGATGACATGAAGAATCTGAAGGAACCAGCCCAGCAAGTTCATCGGGGTATTGAGGAGATGATCCTGCATCTCAGCAGCTTCCCTGGTGACGTGTAGTAAAGGACATAAAGCCACCCCAGCGTGAGGCCTGAAGATCCCTGCAGACCCCCCTCCAGTATCATGTAATACCAGATGTTTCCTGCAGAGGCCGCCACATGTTTAGAAACCCCCCAGCGAGTGGTCCACAGGTCAGCTTTAGTTTAAAGGGGCATTCTGGTTGTTTGAAGTTATCCCCTATCCAGCAGTAGGACCCTCACCGATCTAATAGTTCCCAGGATAGGGGATAGCTTGCAACAACCAGAATACCCCTTTAAAGGGTCCACTGACACAATGGAAGTCACAAAACACGGATACCGGCTGTGTGTACGCTGCATCATGGGGCAGACCTATTGACTTCAATGGTTCCGTGGTCCGTACGCTGTGACAAAGTATAGGACACGTCCTGTCTTTTGTGGCGCGGCTGCAGAAGCACACAGAAGGGCTTATTTTTTTGAAGGAAAAATCATACTTTCTATCGACACTATTTTTTATTGCACAGAATGTAGGGGAAGCTGGGAAGAAAATTCCAAATGGGGTTGAATTGAAAAAAAAAAATGCAATTCCGCCACAATTTTCTAGATTTCATTTTTACGGTATTCCCTATGCGGTAAAACTGATCTCTTACCATCATTATCTGGGTCGGTACGATTACAACCACGCCACATTTATATAGTGTTTTTTTGTGTTATATTTCTTAAGAAAAACTAAAAACTGAAAAAAAAATTTTTTTTTTTTTTTTATTTTTTTTTTGCACCGCCGTTTTATTTACGCCTGTGGAGCTATGTGAAGGCTCATTTTTTGTATACATTCATATTTTAATAGGTATTCCGGGAGGTGGCGATACCAATGTTCTTAATTTTTTATTGATTTGAATTTTTATATATTTTTAAAAACTTTTATTTTTTTTACTTTCTTTTACACTTGGGCCTTAATCGGGGATCTGCAAAATACGGATGTGATCCGTGTGCCGTCCGCATTTTATTGGTTTCAATGGGTCTGTGGTAACACCCAGCTGTCAACTTATTCATACATTTCCAGAATGAGTAACAGAGGAATGACACTAGGTAAAGTTTTAAAAAAAAGTTGCTCTAGCATTGTTATTTGTAAGTATCTACTAAAACAGGCAGAGGGGCTGACAATTCCTCCTTTCCTGGAGAGGGGATCCCTATCACTACATAGAGAGGCAGCTTGGACATAGCAGAGAAGTCTGGCTGGAATGGAGCCATGCTGGTCGCCCTCTAGTGGTCATGAGTGTTCCTGCAGACAGTTACAAGGAGATTACAGCTGGGTCATGTTTGGTGAAGCTTAGAACTTGAACAAATATTAAGTCTATGTAAATATGTAGTTCCCCCTGGCATGGATTTTACAAGGTTTCTCTACAAATACCTGAGACACATGAATGCCACGTGTGTTTACCTAGGCTTATATCAATCTGCCTCCACATTGTTCTGCACAGCAATAACCCTTATCTGCCTCCAGTGAAAGTGACAGCTACAAATGTGGACTCCAGGGTTTCATTCCTGACAGCTGAGGTCATGTGTCAGACTTCAAACAGAATGACACAGAGCGATAATCATTCTACATCACCTAGTAAGGTACATGGATGTCATAGAGGGGGTCCGCTGCTTAGGCCCCTCATCTATGATCCATATTGAAGAGTTTCTCTTGCTGTGGTGGACTTGAGCCATTCATGTACTACGTGTTGGGCCATCCATTTTTCCTAATCATCAACATCTGATCACCGCTCCTGCTGGGACTGTGTTAGTAGAACAGCACCTTTGTGGTGGTCTTTTGGGACAACACCTCTATGGTGGTCTTTTGGGACAACACCTTTATGGTGGTCTTCTGGGACAACACTTTTATGGTGGTCTTCTGGGACAACACCTTTACTGAATGGTGCTCTTTTGAAACAACACCTTTGTGGCGGTGTTCTGGGACAACACCTTTATGGTGGTCTTCTGGAACAACACCTCTATGGTGGTCTTTTGGGTCAACATCTCTATGGTGGTCTTCTGGGACAACACCTTTATGGTGGTCTTCTGGGGCAACATCTCTATGGTGGTCTTTTGGGTCAACACTTTTATGGTGGTCTATTGGGGCAACACCTTTATGGTGGACTTCTGGGACAAAACCTCTATGTTGGTCTTCTGGGACAACACCTTTATGGTGGACTTCTTGGACAACACTTTTATGGTGGTCTTCTGGGACAACACCTTTATAGTGGTCTGGTGGGGCCTATGGTTTCCAAGTACCCCTGTTTCTGAGTACACCATATTTATTCTACCCTCCTCCATTTGTGGAGCAGCAGCTCCGAAAAAAGCAAGGGGACTAAGTAGTAAGTATGTGTTTTTATATTTTATCAGGTGGGGCTTTTGTACAAACCCCTTAACCAGTGTATTGTACAAATCTTGCAGAGAACATATTTTCTCTCACATTTGTGGCTCAAAGTAAGTCTACATTAATGTAGTGAGGCTTAAAGGGTTCACTCATCAGGGGCAACCCTTTCAGAATGCAGAGTGATCAGCTGGTTCTCCTGGGTCCCAATCCTGGCAGACAGCTGATATTGGAGAATGTCCGAGAAATGTAGTACGGTATTTTATGGCTGTTCTTTGTAATACAAGGACGGAGCACACCTGTGTGGGGGGCGTCCCTTTGTGATGTCTGTATACCCTAATAGGGAATTAGAAAAATGCCTGACTTCATGAGCCAACCCCTTTAACATGCAGACTGAGTAGTGGGGAGGGCTCCTGCTTCAGCCAGTTGCCTTCCAGACAAGTCTGATCGAATGTTTCAGAAACGCTGATGATTCTTTATATATATATGTCACATGGTTGACTGCAAAAAGACGGGGGGGGGGGGGGGTTGTCAGAATAAAAGAACACAAAGGGAATTGGTCATAGTATTTCTTTTGTTTACATTTTTTAATCCTTTCCCAACGGCAAACATGGCGCCTGCTCAGGAGCTGAGCGGGCGCCATAGCCGGTGGGTGCATGCAGTTTTTACACAGCAGAAATCCACTGAAAGTGCCCATGATTTGAGACAACTCCAGTCATGGTCATTTAACTACTCAGATACGTGGTCACATGTAGAGACAACCGGCTCCCCCCCATCATGACAATATTGGGGGAACCGTTCAGTTACTAAGTCTCCTAGGGCTGCCAATATAAAGGCCCTATAGTAGAATAGTGCTATTATTTGATTGCAGTCTATGGTATCAGTGATTCCTCTAAGGGGGGGGGGGCTAAAAAAGAAAAAAGTTTTTAAAATAATAATAAAAAAACATTCAAAATTCAAATCACCTCCTTTCTCCATATTTACACATACAAATAAGCAAAAAAAGAAACATATATTAATCATCGCCGCATCTGAAATAAAATCGAAATGCCTAAATCACCTCTTTTTGGTCGCTTCATCTACTATAAAAATGGTATCACAAAAAACTACAACTTGCTCCATAGACTGAAATATTAAAAAGTTCCGGGGGTCAGACTATGGCGATGAAAATTATTTTTTTCAAAGTATTACATTTTTTGAAGAAATATTAAGCAAAACATAAATTTGGTATCGCTGTAGTCACACTGACCTGCAGAATAAAGGTAACATATGTGGATGCTGTATAAATGAAACCGGGAAAGCGATGGCGCAGTTGCATTGTTTTTCACCTCTACCCCAATAATAATTTATTTTCCAGCTTGCCGAAATACATCTTATGGATTATTAAATGGGGCCATTAGAAAATACAGCTTATCCTGCAAAAAACTAGTCCTCATTTGTGAACCGAAGAAAAAAAGGTTTGGAGCGGGAAAAAAAATAAAATGTAAAAATTGACTGCGGCAGGAAGGGGTTTAAGGAGGCCTAGGCGAAGAAAATTTTAAAAGTCCCTAAACCAAAAACAATATGCATACGGGCATGACAATCGCACAGCCTGGTAAGGATTTGTTCCAGTCCCAATTATCTGGAGAAAACAATCTCACAACAATCCCACGTGATTCCAGGGAAATTCCTTGGTCTGGAAACATGTACACGAAGATGAGGTACAATCGCGTTACTGTGGGCTGTACTGATAGGAAGATCTGATGGTCACAGGAGTTAGGCCTCATACACACGAACGTATTTTCTTTCCGTGTCCGTTCCGGTTTTTTTTTTGCAGACCATATGCAGAACCATTTACTTCAATGGGTCCGCAAAAAAAAATGAAGTTACTCCGTGTGCATTCCGTTTCCGTTCCGCAAAAAAATAGAACATGTCCTATTATTGTCCGCATTACGGACAAGGATAGTACTGTTCTATGAAGGGCCAGCTGTTCCGCTCCACAAAATACAGAATGCACACGGATGTCATTCGTATTTTTGGTGGACAGCAAAATACATACGTTCACGTGCATGAGCCCTTAGGGGCAGTGTAAGGCTACATTCACACGTCAGTATTTTTCTATAATCCGATTTTCTGTCCGTTTTTTGCGGATCCGTTGTTCCTGAAAATGTTTCCGTATGTCATCCGTTTTTTGCGGATCCGCAAAAAACGGAAACATGTATAAATTTCAATAAGCAAATAAAGTTGTTTGGATTTCTTTAAAAAAAAAAAAAATTAAAATGTAATTTCCAGGAACGGATTCCGTATAAAACGGATGACATACGTAATGACATCCGAATGTCTTCTGTTTTTTGCGGATCCATTGACTTTGTATTGTACCAGCATCCGATTTTTCAGGAAAAGAATAGGACATGTTTTATATATAAACGGACATGCGGAACGGAACAACGGAAACGGACAGCACACATTGTGCTGTCCGTTTTTTTCCAGGACCCATTGAAAATAAATGGGTCCAGATCTGTTCCAGAAAAAACGGAACAGATCAGGAAAGAAAAAACGGACGTGTGAATGGACCCTTATCCTGACTATAGGCAGGCTGTCAGTGTACTACTGACAATGAGCTAAAATACAGGATGTATCATAATACATTGTAGAGGGGATCAACCCCCCAAAAGTTGAAGTCCCACGGTGGGACAAAAATTAAAACAAAAAGAAAAGTTAAAAGTCTTTTTCATAGTAAGAAAATACTTTCAAATAAAAAAAAAACGCCCCTTTCCCAAAATAAAGACATAAAATCGGAAAAAATAGAAAAAAAAAACAGACATATTCGGTATTAACGACCAGCTATATAAAATATCACAATATCCAACTCATCAGATGAACGCCGTAAAAAAAAAAAAAAAAGATAAATAATAAACACTTTGCCTCACAAAAAGTGTAATACCAAGTGATCAGAAAGTCGTATGTACCCCAAAATGGTACCAACCAAACCGTCACCTCATCAATCTTCATTCAGCAGGACCCGCGCTGACGTCACCACGTGGTGAGCGCGATTACGTCATCGCAGGTCCTGAAAGAAGATGATGCCGGCTGCGAGAACCACAGGATGAGGTGAGTTAAATTTTTTTTATTTTTTAACCCCTAAAGCCACATTTTAGTAAGCATTCTGTATTAAGAATGCTACTATTTAGGGAAAATAATACAGTAAATTGACTTTTATCAATTTACTTACATCATCTCCTAGTAACTATGTGTGAAAATCGCACCACATCCGCACTTGCTTGCGGATGCTTGCGATTTTCACACAGACCCATTCATTTCTATGGGGCCTGCGTTGCATGAAAAACACAGAATATAGAACATGCTGCATCTTTCACGCAGCGCACAAGTGATGCGTGAAAATCACCGCTCATCTGAATAGCCCTATTGAAGTAAATGGGTCCGGATTCAGTGCGGGTGCAATGCGTTCACCCCACGCATTGCACCCGCACACAATTCTCACCAGTGTGAAAGGGGCATAAGACAATCGCCCCAAATTTTTTTAAAATAAATAAATACGGTGTCATATGTAGTCAAAAATGGTTCCAATAAAAACGTCAACTTTTCTTGCAAAAAATGAGCTCCTACACAAGATGATCGGCAGAAAAATTAAAAAAAATATGGATTTCAGGAAATGGAGTTTTTTTTTCCAAAAAAGCTTTTATCTGAAATAAATGTAAAAAGTATACATATTAGGTATCGCTGCATCCGTAATGACCTGCTCTATAAAAAAAATCACATGATCTACCCCCTCAGCTGAATGCCGTAAAAAAATTAATAAAAAATCTGCGAAAACAGCCTTTTTCCTATCACCTTGCCCCAAAAAAGTTGAATATTGAACGATCAAAACATCATATCTACCTAAAAACAGTACCAATAAAACGTCTACTCTTTCTACAAAAAATTAGTGCTTAGACAAGATGATTGGCATAAAAATGGAAACACAAAAACATTTTGTTTCAAAAATGCTTTATTATGTAAAACTGAAACATAAAAATAGACATATTTGGTATTGTCGCATCCATAACGACCTGCTCTATAAAAATAACACATGATCTATCCCTTCAGTTAAATACCATAAAAAACAAAATATAAAAACTCTGCCAGTACAGCCATTTTTGGTTACCTTGCTTCACAAAAAGCGTAATATTGAGCGATTAAGAATCATATGTACCCCAAAACAGTACCAATACAATTATCACCTTATCCTGTAGATTCGAAAATGGGGTCACTTTCTGGGAGTTTCTACTGTAGAGGTGCATCTGGGGGGTCTTCAAATGCGACATGGCAACTTAAAATTATCCCAGTGAAATCTGCCCTCCAAAAACCATGTGGTGCTCTTTCCCTTCTGCGCCCTGCCGTGTGCCCGTACAGCAGTTTACGACCACATATGGGATGTTTCTGTAAACTGCAGAATCAGGGTAATAAATATTAAGTTTTATTTGGCTGTTAAACCTTGCTGTGTTAAAGGAAAATGGATTAAGGCTACTTTCAGACTTGCGTTGTTGTTTTCTGTTATTGAGTCCGTTTAGTCCTCATGCATTCTGAATGGAAAGAGATCTGTTCAGGATGCATCAGGATGTCTTCCATTTCGGCAGCATTCCGTTTTGTGACCGGACACAAAACCGCTGTGTCCAGTAATAAAAATGAAAAAATAAATAAATAAAAAGATTCGGCACTGAAAACAATGTCAATTGTGACGGATCCGTTTTTTTATGGAGACTAAAAACCTGATCCGTCATCCATTGACTTTCAATGTATTTAGTGAAGGATCCGTTCTTTCCGTTTTGATCTCGCACAACCTCATCTTAACGGAACGGATGCATCCTGATCAAAATCAAAACGGATCTGTTTAATTCCAGTACTGAGATCCTCTTCTGGATCTAAATACCGCAATTAACAACGCAAGTGTGAAAGCAGCCTTACCTGATAAAACGACATGATTGTTAGGGCCAGTTTAGACAGATTTTTCTGGTGTTGATTTTGCCATGTTTGACCTCAAAATCAGCTCCAAAAAATGCCTCAAAACAGCCTCCCATTTATTTTAGTGGGAAGCAGCACTTGCCTTTTTTCCACATGGAAAAAAGAAGCAGCATGCTGAAAATAGGCAGGGTTAACTCAAATAGGTGTTTACGGGTGGAGTTGGGGCATTCCCAGAGGCGGCGAGTAGATCCCCCAATTTTACCAACACAAACGTTGGTAAGTATGCCTATTTAAGGTGGAATCCTCACTGAATCTCCCATTAAAATGAATGGGAATTGTCAAAAACCTGCTCCGTACATGTCTGCACCCACAAGCTGAAAATGCAGTTTTGTACTGAAGTAAACACCCATCGGTTTAAAAAAAAATGCGTAGAAAAAATATGCATAAGGGTACTTTCACACTTGCGTTGTGAAGATCCGGCATGCAGTTCCGTCGTCGGAACTGCCTGCCGTATCCGGAAATCCATGTGCAAACGGATAGCACTTGTAGACGGATGCGGATCCGTCTGACAAATGCATTTAAACACAGGATCCGTCTCTCCAGTGTGATCTGGAAAAATGGATCCGGTATTTAGTTTTTTTCTCATTTTTAAAGGTCTGCGCATGCGCAGACCAGAAAACCAAATCTGGTGCCAGCATTAATGCATTTCAATGGAAAATAATGCAAGTGTTCTGGAATTTTGCTGCCGTATTTTCTCTGGCCAAATACCGTAAGAGTGACTGAACTGAAGACATCCTGATGCATACTGAACGGATTGCTCTCCATGCTCTCCATTCAGCATGCATTAGGATAAAACTGATCAGTTTTTCTTCCGGTATTGAGCCCCTAGGACGGAACTCAATACCGGAAAGCTTTAACGCAAGTGTGAAAGTACCTTAAAAAAACATGCGGATTCCGCACTGAATTTTGGAGACTGATTTTGAAAATCCGTGGTGTTAACATACCCTTAAAAGCTATGTGCACCTTTGGTCTTTATTAAAAAATATTCAGACGTTCTGTCACAAAGGGTTAAAGGGGTTCTGCACTTTGTTTAAACTGATGATCTATCCTCTGGATAGATCATCAGCATCTGATCGGCGGGGGTCCGACACCCAGTGACGTCACGACTAGTATCAACTGGCCTGGGCGGGGCTAAGCTCCATTCAAGTGAACCTTATCACTAAATTACTAAGAGGTCATAAACACTTATTTAAGACATATTCTTATCAGTAAGATAAGAACTGAGCTATAATGAGTGTTTAGGACAGTGATGGCTAACCTCCAGCACTCCAACTGTGGTGAAACTACGACTCCCAGCATGCTCCATTCATTTCTATGAAGTTCTGAGAACAGCCAAGCAAGTGTACATCTTGGGAGTTGCAGTTTTAACACAGCTGGCGTGCCGGAGGTTTGCCATCACAGGTTTAAGAGGTCAGAGATAAGGAGCCTGTCAGCTGAGCTGCCTGATTGGACAGAGAGAAAACAGTAAGCTACTAGACAAACTCAAAGCTGTGCAGGGAAAAGGGCTCAACATTTTTAATAAAGGTCAATTAAAAAAAAAAGATTTTTCGCTCAAAATGAGTACAATGCAAAAATTGCCCCCAAAGGTGTTCACAGCCTTTAGTGGGGGGATGTCCCATGGTGCTTATAGATGGATGGGGAGGATTTCACCCTCCTTCTGCACCTTATACTAGATTCAGCATGTGGGTAAACCAACCAAACTGAATGGCGGTTGTGTACTGTGATAAAGCAGGGAGTGACAATATTTCTCTTACTTCCATGCTGTATATGTGACTGGAAGGGATGTGGTGAGATTTTTTCTCAGCGTGGCCACTTCCTGTAGTGATGATTGTGTAACACAAGTCCTCCCATGCTTCTCTCACTTCCTTCACCTTCCTAACGAAAAGGGAAAACCATTCTGTCATCACATTTATCTACAAGCGTCACATTTCTAAGGCTTCGTCTGGGGTATGGCCCAGTGCAGCGCCTCTCTGGTCCGAGGATATAATTATATGACGCGGGTGTTATAACTATAGTCAGTGTACCCAATAAGCTCTGTTCACACCATGTTCAGGCTACATGTCGGGGAATGCTTCTAGCATCTACATAGAGTTTTGTAGGCCACACATAGGCAGGATGGTACATCTTGATGTGTCGTACAGGGTCTAATACATGGGTAAGCACGGGACCAATGCTGAGCCAAAAACTCATCTGGAGGGGTTCCAAACAGCCAGGATATTGAGGCATGTTCAGATGTCGAAGGTATAGCCACAATGTGATCTGAATGGAACTGAGATGCCACAGCTGTCCTCTCGAGGGTACTGGAACACTGACCCCAAGCAGGACAGGACCTGAAAAACAGCCATGGAGGACACCAGGGTGAAGTATTAGGTATCATGCACACAGCCCTGTGAATTATGGCATCATAATATTTCACGCAGTATGGAACTACCAGATATTACCATGTGGGGCGCAATATCTCGGATGAGTTTGCCCCACTTTTTTCCAAACCTTGGCAGACTTTGATGCACTCCACTTACAGGTCATCTCTTCGGGTTTAAAAACAGCCGGCAGAGAAGTAAACCAAAAGTTTTGAGAATGACACAAATATTAGTTTTCACAAAGTTTGCTGCTAAACTGCTTTTAGATCTTTGTTTCAGTTGTTTCTGTGATGTAGTGAAATATAATTACACGCACTTCATACGTTTCAAATGCTTTTATCGACAATTACATGACATTTATGCAAAGAGTCAGTATTTGCAGTGTTGGCCCTTCTTTTTCAGGACCTCTGCAATTCGACTGGGCATGCTCTCAATCAACTTCTGGGCCAATTCCTGACTGATAGCAACCCATTCTTTCATAATCACTTCTTGGAGTTTGTCAGAATTAGTGGGTTTTTGTTTGTCCACCCGCCTCTTGAGCATTGACCACAAGTTCTCAATGGGATTAAGATCTGCAGAGTTTCCAGGCCATGGACCCAAAATGTCAACTTAGTTATCACTTTTGCCTTATGGCACGGTGCTCCATCGTGCTGGAAAATGCATTGTTCTTCACCAAACTGTTGTTGGATTGTTGGAAGAAGTTGCTGTTGGAGGGTGTTTTGGTACCATTCTTTATTCATGGCTGTGTTTTTGGGCAAAATTGTGAGTGAGCCCACTCCCTTGGATGAGAAGCAACCCCACACATGAATGGTCTCAGGATGCTTTACTGTTGGCATGACACAGGACTGATGGTAGCGCTCACCTTTTCTTCTCCGGACAAGCCTTTTTCCAGATGCCCCAAACAATCGGAAAGAGGCTTCATCGGAGACTATGACATTGCCCCAGTCCTCAGCAGTCCATTCACCATACTTTCTGCAGAAGATCAATCTGTCCCTGATGTTTTTTTTGGAGAGAAGTGGCTTCTTTGCTGCCTTTCTTGACACCAGGCCATCTTCCAAAAGTCTTCACCTCACTGTGCATGCAGATGCGCTCACACCTGCCTGCTGCCATTCCTGAGCAAGCTCTGCACTGGTGGCACTCCGATCCCGCAGCTGAATCCTCTTTAGGAGACGATCCTGGCGCTTGCTGGACTTTCTTGGACGCCCTGAAGCCTTCTTAACAAGAATTGAACCTCTTTCTGTCATGGTCTTACCTTCCTGCTGTTCTCCTTCGTTTGACATGTGCTGGCGGCCATCTTGGTTTCTGGGTTTCTTGTAGCCTTCCACCCTGCGGCTCCTCCTTCCCACTGGGAGGAGCTGGATGCCTAGCTCATATATATAGGAGGTCTGTGGCTTCAGTTCCTTGCTTGGTCCTCTTGTGTTCACATGCTTCTAAGACTGCTGCTGCTTCTGGTTCCTGATCCTGGCTTCGTCTGACTACCCTGCTGGTTCCTGATCCTGGCTTCGTCTGACTACCCTGCTGGTTCCTGATCCTGGCTTCGTCTGACTACCCTTCTGGTTCCTGACCTCTGGCTTCGCAAAGACTCTGCTCGGTTTCACCATCCGTTTGGACTTTTGCTTTACAGCTTTATTTTCAATAAAGCCTTCTTATTTTCACTTATCTCTTGTTGTACGTCTGGTTCATGGTTCCGTGACATTAGGACCAAGCCATGAATTCTGACGGTACAGGGCCATCCTCGCTACCCACGCTGGTTGCCAGACTTGATCAGCAGGATCACCTGTTGGGTCGGTTCGCTGTGGCGTTGCAAACCCTGCTTGAACGCACGGCTCATTTCGCTCCCGTTGCCGATGGGTCGGTTGTCGCTCCTGGGCTCGCTCCTACTGCCGCTCCGGTTGTTGCGCCAGAGTCTACCCCGACACCTGTTGTTGCGCCTGCGGTGTTTCGGGGTATGACCGGTTCTGCCCCTCTTCCACAGCGCTTTGGGGGAGAGCCAACTCAGTGCCGAGGTTTCCTTAACCAGGTGGGCATTTATTTCGAGTTGCTGCCACATGCCTTTCCTACTGAGAGATCAAAGGTGGGCTTCTTGATCTCGCTGCTCTCGGACAAGGCCTTGGCCTGGGCCAGCCCTTTATGGGAGAACAACAATCCGGTGGTTGCCGAGTTTTCCGGTTTTGTTGCTTCTCTTCGGAAGGTATTCGATGTGCCGGCTCGTGCTGCCTCTGCTGCGAAGCTCCTTATGTCCATCAGACAGGGTTCACGATCCGTAGCTGAATACGCCATTGAGTTTCGTACCCTGGCAGCAGAGGTGGGTTGGAATAATGAGGCTCTGGTCGCTGCTTTCTCTCATGGTCTCTCGGATGCCTTGAAGGATGAGGTTGCAGCTAAGGACCTACCAGTTGAGCTCGAGTCTCTTATTTCTTTCCTGATTTTGATTGACACCAGACTCAGGGAGAGACCTTCCTTTAAGGAGAACCTGCGGAGGTCTTCTAACAGATTGGTGCCTACGTTTGCTGTCCCACCCGTGCCTCCCTCTCCTCCCACGCCTCCTGGGGATGACTTGTCTGGGGGTGAACCCATGCAGCTGGGGTTTGCTCGCCTGTCCGAGGGGGAGAGGGCACTCCGGAGACGCGAGGGCCGATGCATGTACTGTGGTCTCGGTGGGCATTTTCGGTTGGCATGTCCGAACCGTCCGGGAAAACGCTCGTACCTGAGATCCTGTCGGGGGCAGATCTTGGGTGGAGTCTCCTCGTCCCCGGTTTCCCGTGTTGACAAACCACTGATCACTGTTGTCCTCTCCTGGGTCGGGGGCTCGGTGACGACCCAGGCGTTGGTGGACTCTGGTGCTGGTGGTTTGTTCATTGATAGTGTGTTCGCTGCCGCCAATTCCATTCCTCTGCAGGCTTGAGGTTCCCCACTGGCTCTTGAGGCGATAGACGGCAGACCCCTTCTGTCGCCACACGTGACTCATGAGACCCTTCCAGTGGGGATAGCCATTGGTGCCGTTCACAGAGAGTCGGTCTGCCTCCAGGTTATTTCGTCTCCACACTACTCGGTGGTCTTGGGGTACCCCTGGCTCCAGAAGCATAATCCGACTTTCGATTGGAGATCGGTCGAGATCCTCTCGTGGTCACCGCAGTGTGGGGCTAGTTGCATCCATGGGTCTGTCAAGTTGCTGTGTACTTCCTCGGACTCTCTGTTGCCTCCTGAATACGAGGAGTACCGGGATGTATTCGATAAGGTGCGCGCGGTTGCCCTACCTCCGCACCGCCCATACGATTGTGCCATAGAGTTACAATCTGGTGCCGTTCCTCCTCGTGGCAAAGTCTATCCACTGTCGGTAGCGGAGAATGAGGCCATGAAGGAGTACGTGAGGGAGGCGCTTTCACGCGGACACATTCGCAAATCTTCGTCCCCGGCAGGGGCTGGATTTTTCTTTGTGAAAAAGAAGGGCGGTGAGTTGAGGCCTTGCATCGATTACAGGGGTCTCAATCGCATCACGATCAAGAACGCTTACCCGATACCCTTGATTTCCGAGCTGTTCGATCGCCTTAAAGGGGCCACGGTCTTTACCAAACTCGACCTGAGGGCGGCATATAACCTGGTAAGGATCAAGGCGGGCGATGAGTGGAAGACCGCGTTTAACACCAGGACCGGTCATTATGAATCCTTGGTTATGCCCTTTGGGTTGTGCAATGCGCCCGCAGTCTTTCAGGAATTCATCAACGATGTTTTCCGTGACCTGTTGCAGCAGTGTGTGGTGGTCTATTTGGATGACATCTTGGTATATTCTGAATCCATGGAGGCCCACATTCTGGATGTCAGACGAGTGTTGCAACGGTTACGAGAGAACAAGCTGTTCGGTAAGCTTGAGAAATGCGAATTTCACCGATCCCAGGTAACCTTCTTAGGTTACATCATTTCCGCTGAGGGGTTCTCCATGGATCCTGAGAAGGTTTCGGCTGTCTTACAGTGGCCCCAGCCCAGTGGTCTTCGTTCCCTGCAGCGCTTTTTGGGCTTCGCCAATTATTATCGGAAGTTCATCAGGGACTTTTCCATGCTGGCAAAGCCTCTCACGGATCTGACCAGGAAGGGCAGTAATTCCCAGGTCTGGCCGCTCGAGGCCATCCGAGCTTTTGAGGCCCTAAAGTCCGCCTTTGTGTCGGCTCCGATTCTGTCGCATCCCAACCCTGGGTTGCCCTTTGTCCTCGAGGTGGACGCGTCTGAGACGGGAGTAGGCGCCCTTCTGTCTCAGCGTAGAGCACCAGAGGGTCCTCTGCTTCCCTGTGGGTTTTACTCCCGGAAACTGTCTTCCGCGGAGTGCAACTGTCAGATTGGTGACAGGGAGTTATTGGCCATCGTGCAGGCCCTTAAAGAATGGAGGCACTTGCTCGAGGGTTCGGTGGTTCCGGTTCTCATCCTGACGGACCACAAGAATCTGACCTACCTTTCTGAGGCCAAGAGATTGACACCACGTCAGGCCAGATGGGCTCTGTTCTTGTCACGTTTTAATTACGTGGTCTCCTACCTACCCGGTTCCAAGAACATCAGGGCGGATGCCTTATCACGGCAGTACTCCGAGCTGTCCAGGGAGGAGTCGATTCCGACTTCGGTCATACCTCCGAATCAGATCCTGGCCACCATTCGCACCAGCCTGACCTCTCCCCTGGGTGAGCAGATTTTGGCGGCTCAATCTGGTGCTCCCTCTGGGAGACCCAACGGCAGATGTTTTGTGGCTGAGGAGTTGCGCACTCGGTTGTTGCGAACCTACCATAACTCCAAGACCGCGGGGCATCCTGGAAAGAATCAGCTGTCCTGGGCTGTTTCACGTCTGTTCTGGTGGCCTTCCCTACGTTCCGACATCGCCGCATATGTAGCGGCATGCTCCGTTTGTGCCCAGAGTAAGTCCCCTCGGCACCTTCCGTTGGGCCTTCTGCAACCCATAGCCACCGGGGGGCGCCCATGGTCACACCTGGGGATGGATTTCATTGTGGACCTCCCTGCATCCCGAGGCCATACGGTCATTCTCATGATTGTGGATCGGTTTTCCAAAATGTGCCACTGTGTTCCTCTCAAGAAGTTACCCTCTGCACAAGAGTTGGCCACGATTTTTGCCAGGGAGGTCTTCCGGTTGCACGGTTTGCCCAAGGAGATTGTGTCGGATCGGGGGAGTCAGTTTGTGTCCAGGTTCTGGCGCGCCTTTTGCTCCCAGTTGGGGATTCATCTCTCCTTCTCCTCGGCCTACCACCCTCAGTCCAATGGGGCCGCAGAACGATCCAATCAGGCCTTGGAGCAATTCCTTCGTTGCTATGTCTCCGATCACCAAGACAATTGGGTTGACCTCCTGCCTTGGGCTGAGTTTGCCAGGAACACGGCGGTGAACTCTTCCTCTGGGACGTCTCCCTTCATGGCCAATTATGGGTTCCAACCTGCCGTGTTACCGGAGGTATTCTCTCCCCAGGATATTCCGGCTGTGGAGGATCACCTTTCCGTCCTACGTGCTTCTTGGGTACAGATCCAGAAGTCCCTTGAGGTCTCTGCGCAGCGCCAGAGACTCCAGGCTGATCGCAGACGAGCGCCTGCTCCTTCCTACCAGGTCGGAGACCGTGTATGGTTGTCCACCCGCAACCTCAACCTTCGAGTGCCCACTCCCAAGCTGGCGCCTCGCTTTGTTGGTCCCTTCCGAGTGCTTCGCAGGGTAAACCCGGTAGCCTATGCCCTTGCGCTTCCTCCTGGCATGCGGATCTCCAACGTGTTTCATGTCTCCCTGTTGAAGCCACTGGTGTGTAATCGTTTCACTTCCTCGGTTCCTCGGCCTCGTCCGGTCCAAGTGGGCAATCGTGAGGAATATGAGGTGAGCAATATCCTGGACTCACGCCTGGTCCGCGGTTGGTTGCAGTTTTTGGTCCATTGGCGTGGTTATGGTCCAGAGGAGCGTTCCTGGGTTCCCTCCGCAGATGTCCATGCTCCTGCCTTGCTCCGAGCCTTCCACGCACGCTTCCCTCAGAAACCGTTTTGTGCTCCGCGGAGGAGGGGCCCTTGAGGGGGAGGTACTGTCATGGTCTTACCTTCTTGCTGTTCTCCTTCGTTTGACATGTGCTGGCGGCCATCTTGGTTTCTGGGTTTCTTGTAGCCTTCCAGCCTTCCCACTGGGAGGAGCTGGATGCCTAGCTCATATATATAGGAGGTCTGTGGCTTCAGTTCCTTGCTTGGTCCTCTTGTGTTCACATGCTTCTAAGACTGCTGCTGCTTCTGGTTCCTGATCCTGGCTTCGTCTGACTACCCTGCTGTTTCCTGATCCTGGCTTCGTCTGACTACCCTGCTGGTTCCTGATCCTGGCTTCGTCTGACTACCCTTCTGGTTCCTGACCTCTGGCTTCGCAAAGACTCTGCTCGGTTTCACCATCCGTTTGGACTTTTGCTTTACAGCTTTATTTTCAATAAAGCCTTCTTATTTTCACTTATCTCTTGTTGTACGTCTGGTTCATGGTTCCGTGACACTTTCCTTGAAGTTCTTGATGATCCTATAAATTGTTGATTGAGGTGCAATCTTAGTAGCCACAATATCCTTGCCTGTGAAGCCATTTTTATGCAACGCAATGATGGCTGCACGCGTTTCTTTTCAGGTCACAATGGTTAACAATGGAAGAACAATGATTTCAAGCATCACCCTCATTTTAACATGTCAGGTCTGCCATTTTAACCCAATCAGCCTGACATAATGATCTCCAGCCTTGTGCTCGTCAACATTCTCACCTGAGTTAACAAGACGATTACTGAAATGATCTCAGCAGGTCCTTTAATGACAGCAATGAAATGCAGTGGAAAGTTTTTTTTGGGATTAAGTTAATTTTCATGGCAAAGAAGGACTATGCAATTCATCTGATCACTCTTCATAACATTCTGGAGTATATGCAAATTGCTATTATAAAAACTTGAGCAGCAACTTTTCCAATTTCCAATATTTATCTAATTCTCAAAACTTTTGGCCGCGACTGTATATGTTCATGCCCAGCTACTATTGCAGTATCTTTTTTTTACCAACAGGTGGCAGTACAGAGCTGCTGAAGTGAAGATAACCTATTTACGGTGCAGCCACACAGGGACGCCGCCGCAAATCCACTGTGCATATGTTGCGGATTTCACCCTTTGCATTCCTAAGCGTGAAATCCACGGTGGAAATCCGCACTGCAGGTTAGTTTACTCTGCAGATTTTTTTTTGCAGCATGTAGATAAGATTTCTTAAAATTTCATATACTTTCCTGCTACTGTAAAATGCTGTGGATTTGCCTCACGTAAGTCTGCAGTGGCAAATTTGCAGTATTTTCATCCTACGCAGAGGTACCCTGATAGTAAAGCCTGCCTGCGCTATGGTCAGTCCTTTTTGTTCTCCTCTGGATGAGAGGCACTAGAGGGCTCTGGCAGTCTCTCACTCCACCACTGTCATATTCTACAGAAGGCTACTTTCACACTCGCGTTCGGTGCGGATCCGTCATGGATCTGCACAGATGGATCCGTTCAGATAATACAAACTTCTGCATCCGTTCAGAACGGATCGGTTTGTATTATCTGTAACATAGCTAAGACGGATCCGTCTTGAACAACATTGAAAGTCAATGGAGGACGAATCCATAGAAAACGGATCCGTCCCCATTGACTTACATTGTGTGTCAGAACGGATCCATTTGGCTCAGTTTCGTTAGACGGACACCAAAATGCTGCAAGCAGCGTTTTGGTGTCCGCCTCTAAAGCGGAATGGAGATGGAACGGAGGCAAACTGATGCGTTCTGAGCGGATCCTTTTTCATTCAGAATGCATTAGGGCAAAACTGATCAGTTTTGGACCGCTTGTGAGAGCCCTGAACGGATCTCACAAACGGAAAGCCAAAACGCCACATATTAAGTAGTTAAAAGGAAGCTGTGGTTACAGGTCGCTGTTGTAATCTCTTATTTTGTATCTGTCAGAAACCTAAGGCCCCTTTCACACGAGCGAGTTTTCCGCATGGGCACAATGCGTGACGTGAACGGATAGCCCCCGCACTGAATCCTGACCCATTTATTTCAATGGGTCTGTGTACGTGAGTGTTGTTTTTCACGCATCAGTTCTGCGTTGTGTGAAAATCGCAGCATGTTCTATATTCTGCGTTGCATCCGGAAGCAAGTGCGGGTGCGATGCGTTTTCCACTGATGGTTGCTAAGAGATGTTGTTTGTAAACCTTCAGTTTTTTATGACGCGCGTGAAAAACGCATCAAAACGCATTGCACTCGCGCCCAAAAAACTGAACAACTGAATGCAATCGCAGACAAAACTGACTGAACTTGCTTGCAAAATGGTGCGGAGTTTCACTGAACGCATCCTGAACGCATCCGGAGCCAATCCGTCACGCTCATGTGAAAGAGGCCTAATTGTTTCTTAATCGTGCCGTTAGCTACGTGGTGGGTTGAATACTTTCATCTCTGGAAAGTTCTCTGGTATCTTGTGTCTCAACTGCTACCAGAAACCTACACATCTACAGGTACGATCGTGGGAAAAAGTCCACCCTCTCTGAAATCTATGGTTTTATATAGGGATGAGCGAATCGACTTCGAATGAAACCCCAGTTCGGGAAATGTTTTTTTACAGTAGAAATCAATTTATGAAGTTATTACCCAAAGTCTCGCGAGACTTCGTGAAGTTATAACTTCGGCTCATAGGAGCCAATACATTCTAATACTGTACGGAGCACTCACTCTGTACAGTATTCAAACAAAGTTTTATGCAAATCGACTTCGGATGTTTCATCTGAAGTCGATTCGCCCATCCCTAGTTTTATATTTTCGGACATTATAAAAAACACCTGTTCCATAAAAGGTCTTAAAATGCAGTAAATACAATCTTAGACGAACAACACATGACTAATTAAATGTGATTAACGTGGATAGCTCACCACCTTCTCAGAGTGGAATAGGTGCTCTAGTCTTGACTGGTCACCCAATCAGTAAGTAATGGAAATAGAAAAAACGTATATAAGACTGGCACCCAATATGTGGGTCATATAAAAGGTCACAATTTGTTATGTATTTTACAACAATAAAATCAATAATTAATAAAACAACTATAAAAAAATTCATGCTGCATGGTTCTGCTTAAAGGGTTTCTACCACCACATTTTGACCTAATTAGCTGTCAGACACTAGCGATCTGCTAGTGTCTGCTGTACCTAACCATGCTATTGTAATACCTTTCTCTGCAGCGGTTACCCTAAAAAACGAACTTTTATTGCTATGCAAATGAGCCTCTAGGTGCTATGGGGGCGTCTTTTCTGCACCTAGAGGCTCCGTCTACTCACCATGTCTGCTGCCCAGCTCGTCCCTCCAGCCCACCCATCTCCTCTAGATTGACAGCCTCCATCGCATCCATCGCGGCCGAATTCTCGCGCCTGCGCCGTGTGCGTCTGTATTCGACGCAGGCGCAGTGACTGTCGGACCGCTCTCTGTGCCGGCATCTCCACTGCGCCTGCGCCGATGACGTCAGAGTGCTCCCAGGAACAGACGACGCCCGGCCTCAAGCAGTGGAGATGTGCAGGCGCAGTGGAGATGCGCAGGCGCAGTGGAGATGCCGGCGCAGGGAGCGGTCTGACAGTCACTGCGTCTGCTCCGAATACAGACGCACACGGCGCAGGCGCGAGAATTCGGCCGCGATGGAAGCTGTCAATCTCAATTCTGAGGGTGTCTGTTTGGAGATAACGCTGTATGGACAGCAGTATATTTGATTCTCCAAATGTTCGCCTGGGGGAGGAAATCAGTCCATGAACTGTGCACAGTGAGCATACAGCGGTTCAGTCCATCGGAAACAATATCTATTATCAGGGCTGGTGTTTGCCGAGTGTATAAATGGCGATTAAATGTAGGTGGTAAGTAGAGCGGTATTATGTATGTTACCGGTGGAGGATCAAAGCCGGTAGCTGTATGTCCCGTACCGCAGACTTCTACTCACCACACCATGCGGCTATGTCTCTTTCAGTCTGCGTCCTCGCTCACCATTGCATATCACGTGGTTTCCGTCAAAAGAGTAGCCTTTCAGTCCCGATTTATAGATAGGACAATTCTCGAGACATAAAGCTTTGCAGCGCTCCAATTTTTGTTGCTTAATCAATATTCCGCGGTATATCCAGTTGGTACAAGTGCAGGGGTGGATTACGCCAAACGCGTTTCGGGGACTTCTTTCCCCTTCCTCAGTGGCTCCCATGAGAATCAAATATACTGCTGTCCATACAGCGTTATCTCCAAACAGACACCCTCCATTGCGATTTTATTGCGATTGTTACTCTATATTCTGCTTCCACTCTATCTCAGCCACAGACATGTATTATCATCCGGAACTGTGAATGGTTAGAGGTGGCTTAAGCAGAACCATGCATCATTAATTTTTTTTATAGTTGTTTTATTAATTATTGATTTTATTGTTGTAAAATACATAACAAATTGTGACCTTTTATATGACCCACATATTGAGTGCCAGTCTTATATACGTTTGTTTTTCTATTTACATGACTAATTACACCGTCTCATTATTGAACAAAAACTAGGCCGAAATGCAGAAGCTGTTTGTAAAAAATGAATTCCCACCATACTGCTTCTATAGGTAATAAAGCTTTTCTCTGGAATTTAAGAAAATAAAATTACTGAAAATACTTATTATTAATATTACTTATTATAAATATATTCATTAATATCTTTCATTAGCTATAATGGCTCGTATGGTCTAGGGGGCGCAATCATCAGGGGAAATAAAATGGCCACCGTCCTATTAGTACACACAAAACCCATCCTAATCACACAGGAGGACAAGTTACTTCACAACACTGAGGTAAAGAGCTGCCTCATCCTTCTCTCTGTTCTATTTGTCAGGGATTATGATCCTGAATACAGCTGATAAAATCTTCAGCTGAATCTCTGTAGGAATGAAGTTCATGAGGAGACATGAAGTACAGAGAGGATGGACAGGACAGACTGGTAATGGAGACTGCATACAAGTGCTGTTGCTCATTACCCCCACCCTCCTCTCTGTATTTCATGTCTCCTCATGAACTCCATTCCTACAGATTCAGATCATAATCCCTGACGAGCAGAGCAGAGAGGCGGATGAAGCAGCTCTTTACCTCAGTGTTGTGAAGTAACTTGTCCTCCTGTGTGATTAGGACAGGTTTTGTGTGGACTAATAGGACGGTGGCCATTTTATTTCCCCAGATGATTGCTCTTTAAGAGGGTAAGTCATAGTCCAGTGCTAGTAATGAAATTTATTTATTTGATTAATTGATCATCAGCAAGTGTGACCACCTCTATAAAAGCAGCAGTTTCGGCAGTTTGCTGGTCTGGAGCATTCAAGCGTGTGTTAACACAATACCAAGGAGGAAAGGCATCAGCAATGATCTTAGAGAAAATCTGGGAAGGGCTGTAAGGGTATTTCCAGATAGTTTGAAGCCCATTGAGAAAGATTATTCACACGTGAAAAAAGATTGCTGACGATTTCCCCAAGAGTGGACGTGTCAGCAATTTCAACCCAAGGACAGCATATGCAGTGCTCAGAGAAATTGCAAAAACCTCTCTGTAGGTCTCGGCATGTTAAATGCTCAAGTTCATAACAATACAATTAGAAAAAGACTGAATAAGTATGACTCATTCCTTCCAACTGTCAAACACAGTGGTGGAGGGGTGATTTGAGCTTGTTTTGTATCTACAGGACCTGGGCATCTTGCAGTCATTGAGTTCAACCATGAACATCTCTGTATACCAAAGTATTCTAGGGTGAAATGTGAGGCCATCTATCCAACAGCTAAAGCTTGGTCAAAACTGAGTCAAGCATCAGGTCAATAATCCCAAGGGCACCAGCAAATCTACATCAGAATGGCTGAAAGATAAAAGAATCAAGGTGTTGCAAGGCACAAATAAAAGGCCAAAATTCCTTCAGAACAACAGGGGCGTAGCTAGAAATGCATGGGCCCCATAGCAAAAAAAAATTATGGGCCCCCCCCCTCTGTGCCATCCACAGATCCCCCTCCCCTAAATAGTGCCATCCACAGATCCCCCTCCCCTAAATAGTGCCATCAACAGATCCCCCTCCCCTAAATAGTGCCATCAACAGATCCCCTCCCCTAAATAGTGCCATCAACAGATCCCCCCTCCCCTAAATAGTGCCATACACAGATCCCCCCTCCCCTAAATAGTGCCATCCACAGATCCCCCTCCCCTAAATAGTGCCATCCACAGATCCCTCTCCCCTAAATAGTGCCATACACAGATCCCCCCTCCCCTAAATAGTGCCATCCACAGCTCCCCCTCCCCTAAATAGTGCCATCCACAGCTCCCCCTCCCCTAAATAGTGCCATCCACAGATCCCCCCTCCCCTAAATAGTGCCATCCACAGATCCCCCTCCCCTAAATAGTGCCATCAACAGATCCCCCTCCCCTAAATAGTGCCATACACAGATCCCCCTCCCCTAAACAGTGCCATCCACAGTATCAGGTGCCTCTATCCCCCCCACCATGTGCCAGTATCAGGTGCCAACCCCCCCAGGTGCCAGTATCAGGTCAGGAGCCAACCCCCCCCCCCCCCATGTGCCAGTATCAAGTGCCCCCCTCTCCCCCCATGGCAGTAACAGTCGGGTATTAAAAAAACAATAATAAACACTTCTACTTTCCTCCATGTCAGCGATGCGATGCAGCCTCTTCCTGTGTCCCGCCCTGTATGTCCATATATGGAGTCAGTGCTTGTATTTCAGAAAAGGTTTCTGCTGGGATTCGAACCCACGACCTTCTGTATCAGAGGCAGAGCATCTAACCTCAAGACCATAATAGATGCCTTGCTGCTGACTGAAAAATTATGAGACTTCTACTGTTATAGCTGGCTAAGTGTACATCTATACACATGACAGCTGCTCATATATAGAGATATAGCAGAGCTGAGTGTGCTGGGGCAGCTGTCATGTGTATAGATGTACACTTAGCCAGCTATAACAGTAGAAGTGTCAAATTTTTTCAATCAGTTGCAATGCCTCCTTTATGGCTGTGAGGGTAAATGCTTTGCCTCTGATAGACTCATACATTGGAGGTTGTGGGTTCGAATCCCAGACACATCAGGAGACTTTAGAATACAGTAAGATAGATTAGAGCACATTAGCGAGGGGGCCTGAACATTAAGACCGCTGCTGTGAAGGGGCCCTGAACAGTAAGACATCGATATTAACTAACTTGAAAATATACTGTCGGCCCCGAAGCAGCTGCTTCCCCGGTAGTTACGCCACCTCCTTGGCTGCCTGTGTGTAGTGTTAATAATAAAAAATGAATGCGGTCGGACGGGCCCCCTAGTGGCGTAGAGCCCCATAGCCACTGCTATGGTTGCTATGGCGATCCCTACGCCAACAATGTAAAGGACTGATAGAGTCATACAGAAATTGATTACTTCAAGTTATTGATGCTAAAGGTGGTTCTTCAAGCTATTGATTCATGGGGTGGACTTCGTTGACACAAGACTTTTCTATTTTGGCTTCATATTTGATGAATAAATAATGGCACAGTCGAATCTGTTGTGTGGTGTGCTTCATCTGAGGTTGGATTAGGGCTCCATAGGAACATAGTGTAATCCCCATAGACTCCAATGCTAATTCACTGGGGTCTATGAGAGGAGCAATCTAATGATTGCTTGTTCAAGTTCCCTAGGGGAACTT
The DNA here is from genome assembly GCF_905171765.1 of Bufo bufo. Classification (NCBI taxonomy): domain Eukaryota; kingdom Metazoa; phylum Chordata; class Amphibia; order Anura; family Bufonidae; genus Bufo; species Bufo bufo. The sequence continues at coordinate 760,637,485 of NC_053389.1, read as the reverse complement.
TTAAAAAAAAAGAAAAGTTAAAAAAAATAAAAAAAATTCAAATCACCCTCTTTTTCCCAAAAATAAAATAAAAATACACAAACTATTAAAAAAAATAAACATCCAGGACATTGAGGCATGTGAAATTGTCCATGCTAATAAGGTATTTATCCCATGTGGCAAACCGGCTAAATAAAAAAAAGAAAAGTCTAAATGTTCAATTTGCAGTTTTTTCGTCGCTTCATCTCTCACCAAAAAAATAATAAAAAGTGATCGAAAATGGTATCAATGAAAAATACAGATCGCCCCGCAAAAAATTAGCTTCATACACATAAGAGTAAAAAAGTATGGCAACGCAAAGAAAAAATTAGTTTTTTCCAAAGTTTTTATTTTTTTCAGTATTAAAATGCAAGAAAAAACGATACATATGTGGTATCGTCAAGGACGTAACTACCATAGCGGAAGATCATGCGACTGCTATGGGGCCCAGGGCAAGAGGGGGCCCAGTCATAGTTGGGATCATCTCCTCCTCTACTGGGGGTAAAAACTTGGTAAGGACTCTACCCTCTAAAGCAGGCATGCTCAACCTGCAGCCCTCCAGCTGTTGCAAAACCACAACTCCCAGCATGCCTGAACAGCCTACAGCTATCAACCCACAGCAGGGCATTGTGGGAGTTTTGGTTTTACAACAGCTGAAGGCCGCAGATTGAGCATGCCTGCTCTAAAGGAACAACTTTTAGCAAATTAAGCAGTGAAAAAATGGCACAAGGATCACTGAAAAGGGTTTAGGCAGAAACCCTTCTGTCCTGTGTGGGAGACCTGGTTTGATCCTTGCTATGGGGCCCTTACTTCTCTATGTACACTACTGGGTATCGTTGTAATTGTACGAACCCAAATACTGAAAGGAACAGGTCAGTTTTAGCGCATAGGAAACGCTGTAAAAACAAAACCCATAAAACTGTGGCAGAATTGTGTTTTTTTTTTCATAATTCCACCTAATTTGGAATTTGTTTTCAGCTTCCCACTACATTGTATGCAACCGTAAATGGTGCCATTAGAAAGTACACCTTGTCCTGCAAAAAAAACAAAAACTCAGATGACTATGTGAATGGAGAAATAAAAAAGTTATGGCTTTGGTAAGGCTGGGAGTAAAAAGACGATAAAACAGAAAATCACCCGATCTTGAAGGGGTTAACTAATCAGTGCATACACAACTCTCACAGTTGTTAGTATCAATCGGTTTTTATTGAGAATTTTTAGCAATTTACATGAGTAAACAAATAAGGACAATACAGAAACAAGCAAAACAAAAATAAAGCAAAAATAACATCATATATCATGTTGCTTACCAGTAGAGTACATCAGCATAAATGGTCAGCTACAGTTGTTACCATATTCCATCTGGTAGAGGGGTAGCATGTTTGCAAGATAACCATGGTAACCATTGGTTGTGGGCTTTTATCCTGGATCGCAAGGATGGTGCGTAAGATAGTTCACGTTGCATATGAAAGTTAGGCAACTGGGCTACTTCAGAAATATTGGGCATATGAGGGAGTTTCCAATTTTTGGCTATGACCTTCCTGGAGGCAGTGAGGATGTGGGCAACCACCCATCTGAATTCAGAAGGGATGTCCTCTATTCCTATACTTAATATAGCTAATTCTGGGGTTAGTGGTATACTCAGGCCCGTCACCTCCTCAATCAGATCTGAGACTCTGCTTCATAAAGGGGAACCTCTGCTTCCACATAAGAGAGAGTCTGTAGGAGAAAAGTGTGCTAATCTATCCGGGGTCAGGTACCATCTCATTTGTATCTTTCTATTTTGCTCAGCGTGGTTTATGCACTTGGAGGCAGTTACTGCCCAGTGCAGAGCAGTTAGCCATCTTTCCAGAGGGAATTCGCTGCCTAGTTCTTGTTCCCATCTATTCATGTATGTGGGTTTAGTCGTAATCTCAGTCGGTAGAATAGCTGAGTAGATTGTGGATAAGCTAGAAGTTGAAGGGACGCATTCCCCAAAGAGAGAGTTCAGCCTACAAGACCTATGATTCTGAAGCCGAAGAGAGGGGGTAGACAGATAGTGTTTAATCTGGAGGTATTAGTAAAACACCTTGTTAGGGAGGTCAAACATAGAGTGCAAAGACTCAAAGTCAAGGAGTCTCCCATTCTTAACCACTTCCCATCTGGGCCATTTGCCCCCTTCCTGACCAGGCCAAATTTTGCAAAACTGACATATCTCACTTTATGTGGTAATAACTTTGGAACGCCTTTATTTATCCAAGTCATTCAGAGATTGTTTTCTCGTGACACATTGTACTTCATGATAATCATAAATTTGAGTCAAAATATTTCACCTTTTATTTATAAAAAAATCCCAAATTTACCCAAAAATTTGAAAAATTTGCAATTTTCTAAATTTCAATTTCTCTGCTTTTAAAACAGAAAGTGATACCTCATAAAATATTTATTATTTAACATTCCCCATATGTCTACTTTATGTTGGCATCATTTTGGAAATGTCATTTTATTTTTTTAGGACGTTAGAAGGCTTAGAAGTTTAGAAGCAATTCTTCAAATTTATAAGAAAATTGCCAAAACCCACTTTATAAGGACCAGTTCAGGTCTGAAGTCACTTTGTGGGGCTTACATAGTGGATACCCCCATAAATGACCCCATTGTAGAAACTACACCCCTCAAGGTATTCAAAACCGATTTTACAAACTTTGTTAACCCTTTAGGCGTTCCACAAGAATTAAAGGAAAATGGAGATCAAATTTTTAAATTTCACTTTTTTGGCAGATTTTCCATTTTAATCAATTTTTTTCTTTAACACATCGATGGTTAACAGCCAAACAAAACTCAATATTTATTACCCAGATTCTGCGGTTTACAGAAACACCCCACATGTGGTCGTAAACTGCTGTATGGGCACACGGCAGGGCGCAGAAGAAAAGGAACTCCACATGGTTTTTAGATGCCATGTCCCATTTGAAGCCCCCTGATGCACCCTTACAGTAGAAACTCCCAAGAAGTGACCCCATTTTGGAAACTAGGGGATAAGGTGCCAGTTTTATTAGTACTATTTTTGGGTACATATGATTTTTTGATCATTCATTATAACACTTTATGGGGCAAGGTGACCAAAAAATTGGTTGTTTTAGCACAGTTTCTATTTATTTATTTTTACATCGTTCACCTGAGGGGTTCAGTCAAGTGACATTTTTATAGAGCAGATCGTTACGGACGTGGCGATACCTAATATGTATACTTTTTCTCATTTATTAAAGTTTTACACAATAATAGCATTTTTGAAACAAAAAAATTATGTTTTAATGTGTCCATGTTCTGAGAGCTATAGTTTTTTTATTTTTTGAGAGATTTTCTTATGTAGGGGCTCATTTTTTGCAGGATGAGGTGACGGTTTTATTGGTACCATTTTGTGGGACATACGCGTTTTTGATCACTTGGTGTTGCACCTTTTGTGATGCAAGGTGACAAAAATTGCTTGTTTTGACACAGTTTTTTTTTTTTTTTTTTTACGGTGTTCACCCGAGGGGTTAGGTCATGTGATATTTTTATAGAGCTGGTTTTTACGGACGCGGCAATACCTAATATGTATACTTTTTTTTATTTGTTTCACTTTAACACAATAATAGCATTTTTGAAACCAAAAAAATGATGTTTTAGTGTCTCCATGTTCTAAGAGCTATAGTTTTTTTATTTTTTGAGAGATTTTCTTATGTAGGGGCTCATTTTTTGCGGGATGAGGTGACGGTTTTATTGGTACTATTTTGTGGGACATACGCGTTTTTGATCACTTGGTGTTGCACTTTTTGTGATGCAAGGTGACAAAAATTGCTTGTTTTGACAGTTGTTTTTTTTTTTACGGTGTTCATCCGAGGGGTTAGGTCATGTGATATTTTTATAGAGCTGGTTTTTACGGACGCGGCAATACCTAATATGTATACTTTTTTTATTTTTTCTATTTTTAATATTTTTTTTTCATTCCTTACTTGGGGACTTTTTTTTTTTTACATGTGAAACTTTTTTTTATTTTTTTATTTTCAACCTTTTATTTTTTATTTTTTTATTTTACACTTTTCGTCCCCCATAAGGTCATACAAGACCTCTGGGGGACATTTACTTCACTTTTTTTTTTTTTTTCCACTGTTGATTTCTCCTGTAACTGGGGCTGACATAGTAGCCCCAGTTACAGGACAAATGCACCCCTAGAGAGGCTGTACAGCAGCAATCCAGCGCTGTACAGCCTCACAGCAGGGCTGATCGAGGTCTCTGAGAGACCTCACACAGCTCCTGCACTCTCCGGTCACGGCGGTCACATGACCGCCGGGCCGGAACAGGAAGCGCACAGCGCTTCCTTCTCTGCAGACACAGCGCTCGGTGAGCGCTGTGTCTGCAGCGATCTAGAAGGCAGGGACACCTGGGCACTGTCCCTGCCTTGTCTTAGGGTTGCCCTGCTGTCACTGATTAGCATGCAGTTGCACTTTCTGAACGGACGTTCTGGAACGTCCGTTCAGAAATAGACGTCCACCCATAGGACGTTTATATCCTATGGGCGGACGTGAAGCGGTTATATAAGCAGCCTATGGTTGAGATACCCTTTTCTACCCAAATGGAAAGAGAGATATTAGGGATTAGATATTCTAATGTTGTGATTGGGAGGTCCATTCCCCGCAGGTCCAGACAATTGCTAGTTTTTAAGAGGTGTTTCCATGCAAAGATGGAGGCATGCATTGTGTCCAAAAAGGGAGGTGAATTCCCTAAGATGTGAGCTGCCAGCAATGTTTTCTGGTATTTCCTCTTCACAAAATGTTCCTCAATCTAAATCCATTTTTGCAGGCTAGCAGGTAGCCACCATTCCCTGACCTGATCTCCTAGACTAGCAATGTAATACTTATAAAGGTTTGGGACCCCCAGTCCACCTTTCCTCAAGGGAGGATGTAAGGTAGAGGCATTGACTCTAGGACGTTTCTCCCCCCATGCGAACTGTAGCATAGAGGTCTGTAATTACTGTATATAGTGTTTGGGTATTTTTAGATTTATGCACCGAAAGCGGTACAAAATCTTTGGTAGGATTAACATCTTTACTGCATTTATCCTCGCGATCCAGGACAAGTAGAGAGAGGAGTACTTAAGGTAATCCCTTCTTAGTTCGTCCGCCAAAGCATTAAAGTTGAGGGGGATCACTCTTTTAATAGCAGGGGGTAATAGGATTTCCAAGTAGGTGATACGGTCATCAGTCCACTTGAACTTAAACCTCTGCTGGATGTGGCCCCTGGCTTCATCTTGAAGATTCAGGGGGAGAATGCTGGATTTGAAGACGTTTAGCTTATAATAGGATACATTCTGTGTACACATAGCTTCTAACAGGATTCATTCTGAGATACAATCACATATATCTGGGGTAACACCTCCAATAATTGTGGAAAACCTTAAAACGAATCTTTGCTTTTTATTATGTCATTTTTATAGATCTAAAAATCTCTTCTGATTGATTTTATAATATATCTTTATAGTGGTTGGCACTTTTTTTTTTTATAATTGTATATTTATTAAATAATATAGAAATGAAAATGCACATTTACAATAGATTAATGCACAATAGTACAAGGTAAAGGATGAAACATGAAATACATCACATTCATATTGATTGAGCACTTGTAACACTCGATAATAATCTATGATGAAAAATGAGAGACCGAGCAAAAATATAACAATAAAGTGTAGTAAGGGAGACTGTGTCTATCTGTAATCAGTCCAAAGTAGGAGTACTTAGGGGTATATCCTAGAACAAGAAGACATCAGTGTCACGAACTATGGATCCGATCACTCCGGATCCCACAGCTCTGACGTAGTGGTCTGTGACAGAGTCTGCGCACACACAGAGACCTCACGTGACCGGGGTATTACCATTCGGCTAACACCCCCACACTACACTTCGGTAACTGCCACCACGTGGGTTCCCGGTCCACGAGCCGACTATCCAGGTCATTCACTATCACACAGATCAGTGGATGAACCGGATATCACTTACTGACCAACCGCAGTCAATCACCCCCAGCTACAATTCCTAAATGCAATTTAACTAACTACCTGGTAACGTCTCTTCAAAGGCAAGGTACGTTGTTCAGCAGCTTAGAATATGGAAGACTTGGCCACTTAGATTTTATAATCTTTAATAAGAGGTAAAAAGCAGTGCATACAAGTCTAATGAAAATGACTATAAATCTACAGAATAATAATAACAATATAAATAATCACGACAGTTCAAATGAAAGGGAAAAAGATGAAAGAATACTTAGTTTCTCTGGAGGGTTTCAGATGGTCGCTCATATGTCCTTTTTGAATCCTTGCAAACCCCGTTCAGTATGTATCAGGGGAGACCCTCAAAGTTCTTCTGATACAGGGATATGCCGTCAATGTCCAATTAAGTGTCTGGTGATGTTCCATGGGTCTCCCTCCTCTGTCCTTGTGCACCGATTTTTATGAACTCTGCCATGGGCAGGAGACTTACTCCTGTCAGCCAATGGCAGCAGAGTGACTGTGAAGCCTAGGGATTGGCCTCCAAGGGTTTTATGACCCCCATCAAAGTTCAGTTCCTACAGAATACATATTTGCGATACTTATTTATTTACATACAGAATGAGACCACACACGGTAATGCTGGGACCTGTAGTTCTTCTACCACCCATAGGTGAGCTACAGAATCACATTCTCTGGTCATATTTGATACCCAATTAACCACAATACTCTGTAGAGCCTGGATCTGGTGTCAGAAAGGGCATAAGTTGATTCATAACTGAAATATGAAAGTGGACTGGTTTTATGCCCAGAGCTAATTAAGGGCTATTAGCTCTCCTCAAACCAGACCTGGAAATTAATGACGTCACGCTCTAGCCAGGCTTGACAGCGAGCTGATCTTTATCTTATAGGACAGAATGAGCTGGGCCTGGTATGGCCTTTATGACCTTTTATAGCCGGCCTCACAGAGTAGTGGTAATAAAAGTGTCCATCTATATCATACTTGACCCAGGCTTCAGGAAGATGAGAGTTCACTGTTCTTTTACATAGGCCAGAAGCATACAAAATGGCTACCCAGAGGAATAATGTATGTATGCCGGCACAATCAGGTAGTAGTGGAAGAGTCTCAAAGACCCAAAAGCCCAGAGCTTCTCAGCTAGTAATGCTTTACCTAACAAATAACCAAAAGACAAGACAAATAACATAGACAAAGACACAAGGGGGGGGGGGGACACACCTCTTTCTCATGAGGTCGTTAAGGTTGCCTTGTGGCCCAGTAATTATCCCACAGGTCCCATATGGCGTTGAAGAGTACTATTTTGTCCTGAAACATGGCCATGGAATATTCCATTGTTCGGACCTCCGTCACCCTAGCATACAAATCAGAAACCCGTGGCGGTTCAGGGCTTTTCCAAGCTCGAGAGATTAGACAACGAGCTTCTGTTAGTATCAATAGTAATAACTTGAGTGAGTGTTTTTTAACTTGAATGGGGACCACGTTAAGCAGGAAGGACATAGGATCAGGTCGGATTTCTACTGCAAAAATATCACTCAGGAGGGTGCCTACTCTGGTCCAATAGGGGTGTATCTTGGGGCAGTCCCAGAAAATATGAGGCAATGTACCCCTATGTAAGCCCCATCTCCAGCAGTCTCCTGGGACTACTGGGTTCATTCTATGGAGGAGGTCAGGAGTGTGGTACCAGTACATTAGGATTTTATATTGGTTCTCCTGATGAAGTACCGACATAGAGGTTTTTTCGCTGCCCTCCTCCATATAAGGTGCCAGAGTGTGTCCGGTAAGGCCCTCCCCAGATACTCCTCCCACCGCACCATGTAGGAATGCCTTTGAACCCGATCGGGGAAGGGAGTCAGCAATATGGAGTAAATCTCAGAAATTAGACCTTTCGCATGTACCCCTTCCCTGCAAAGGCGTTCAAAGGGAGTCGGGAGGGAAACTGTGATCCCTGAAAAAATGGACTGTGCGAAGTGACTAATCTGGATATAAAAGTAATTGGAGGAGGGGGGGAGATCATATTTGGTCTTGAGGGTAGAAAACGGCAAAAGGTCCCTAGTGAAGGGGTCCACAATATCTGCAAACCTAAACACCCCCCGCTGAAACCATGGTCTCGTTGTGGACGTGGTAAGACTAGCAGGGAGCGTAGGGTGATACAAAAAGGAGGTCATGGCGGAGTGGTTAGAAACCAGAGGGAATTTGCCACTGCACTGCTGCCATATGAGTCTGGTACAAGCCATGGGCCCTAAGAGATCCTTAGCTGGTAGAGTCTTGTGAGATCCGGACCATAGCATGGAGTTAGGATGTATAGGAGCTAGCCAGAGTCTTTCTACTTGCATCCAGAGTATGGGTGCAAGGAAGCCCAGGCCGTGACAGAACGTAGCTGGGCCGCCCAGTAATATTTGGACAGATCCGGCACCCCTAGTCCACCCTGATGCCTACTAGAGAGAAGGACTGACCGTGGGATTCTATAACGCCTTCCCGCCCATATGAATCTAAGGAGGTGAGATTGAATGGATCTCAGATCTTTGAGGGGAACTATAATCGGTAAGGTCTCAAAAAGATACAGAAGCTTGGGCAAGATCGTCATTTTAGTCGCTGCAATACATCCCATGAGAGAGAGTGGGAGAGCGTGCCACTTGTCCAAGAGAACCCTGATCTCCGCATATATGCGTGGGAAGTTAGCTTTATAAAGCTCCCCATATCGGGGAGTGAGGTCAACACCCAAATATCGCAGGGAGTCTGTCTTCCAATGGAAAGGGAAGATAACCCTAAGAGAGCCCAGGGCCATCTGAGAAAGATTAAGAGGGAGGGCCTCAGTTTTATGGGTGTTGACCTTATACCCCGAGAGTCGACCAAACTCCTACAGGATGGAGTGGAGGTTTGGTAGGGAAATATGAAGCTTGGTAAGGGTAAGAAGGATGTCTGCATATAGCGATAGCTTAAACTCCCTGTCCCTGACCATAACACCTCTGATGTCTGGACATGCCCTGATTTTGGCCGCCAGGGGTTCGATACACATGGCAAATAATAGCGGAGATAGGGGGCAGCCTTGTCTCGTCCCGTTAGCAATGCGTATGGGTCGAGATTGGGCATGAGGTAGTTTGATTGTCGCTGTGGGGGAGGAGTATAGGCTACGAATGGCCGTAACAAAGGGACCAGAAAGGCCATATGCCTGCAAGGTAGCAAAAAGGAAAGGCCAACCTAAACGGTCAAATGCCTTTTCAGCATCTAAACTAAGAAGTAGCGCCTCCTCACCCGAGCGAGATATGACATCTATCAAGTCAATGTTTCTTCGTGTGTTGTCGGCCCCCTGACGGCCTGGGACAAATCCCACCTGGTCTTTGTGGATCAGGGAGGGGAGAAAAACATTTAGTCGGGAGGCTAGGGCTTTGGTGTAAATCTTAAGGTCTGAATTAAGCAGGGCAATGGGCCTGTAATCTTGGCATTCGTGAGTATCTTTCCCAGGTTTCGGAATCATCGTGAGATAAGAGTGAGACATTGGGGCAGGTACTGCGTTGCCAGCTAGAAAATGATTAAAAAGGGTTATTAAGTGAGGGATTAGTTCAGTCTTGAAAGTCTTATAATATTTATACGAACAGCCATCAGGCCCTGGGGATTTACCCTCAGGCAGATGGTCCACCACTTCCCCTATCTCTTCCGGCATGATCGGACTATTAAGGGTGGCAAGGTCGGAAGTCGATAGGGCAGGAAGGTGACAGGATGCCAAATAAGAGCGGAGTGTACTATCTCTAAGTCTCTCATCTGAGGGGAGGTCGGAGGGTAAATTGTACAGGGAAGAGTAGTAGGTCGAGAACCTCTCTGCTATCACTCTGGGGTCATAGTGGATTGTTCCGTCAGTCCCCCTAATAGCACTCGGACCCATTTGGGAATTGCGATTCCTGAGTTGCCTGGCCAGCAAAGTATGAGGTTTGTTTCCCCAAGCATAGTAACGCTGTTGTGTGTAAAGTAGTAACTTGTTGAGACAACCTAAAGCTAGACTCTTCAATTGGGCCCTGGTATCAACAATTCGTCTGAGTGTGCAACGGGAGGGGTGAGCAGCCATCTTGTCTTCTAGTGTTCGCAAGCGAGACGTAAGGGTCTTGACCAAAGCAGTCGAGTCCTTCTTTAATTTTGAGCTTATTGCAATACAATGCCCCCTCATGACCGCCTTATGCGCTTCCCACAAAGGACGGACATCCCCAACCAATCCCTCATTTAGTTCAAAGTACGTTTTCAGGTGTTCGCGGAGTTCCTCACTAGTGATAGGCTGCTTCAAGAGGGAGTCATTAAGTCTCCAGTGGCATTGGCGAACATGGCCCAACTCACTACTAATGTCAACTAGTACAGGAGCATGGTCAGACCAGGTGATTTGGCCCATGTCCGCTCCTTCCAATATCCTGAGGGTCGAGATGGTACCAAAGAGGTAATCAATACGAGTATAAGGAGAAGGACCTATCAGTGGGATAAGTGAGACGCCAGAGGTCATTCAGGGAGTATTTCCGCACCAGTTTACGAAAGTCCCTGGCTAAGCGCTGCTGTGTCGAATGTATTGGTCTGCCCGGGAGGGCCAGGCGATCCATCGATTCAGAAAACACTGCATTAAAGTCCCCACCTAGGAGGACCAGGGGCTCCGAAGAGTCCACTCCCTCAACAAAAACCTTGCGGAAGATTCCACCGAGAAAGCGGATCTGGGAAGTGTTTGGGGCATAAATGTTTCATAAGGTGATGGGTTTATCTGTTAAATGGCCACGAAGAGTAATATAACGCCCCTGTGGGTCTAGAATTGAGGATTCAATTTTCAGGGGACATCGTGCAGATACCAAGATGGCAACCCCCGACTTCCGACGGTTATGAGTAGCCGAATAAGCAATAGGATACAGGTGAGAGGCAAAACGAAAGGAGGAGTTGCCATCAAAATGTGTTTCTTGTAAGAACACAATGTCCGCTTTAAGGGATTTCAGTTCCAAAAGCAAGATTTTCCTCTTGAGCTGCAGGAGTTGAGCCCCTTGACATTGAAGGTTATGCACCGCACCATGTGAGTACGTGATGATATGTTATAAGGCCGATTTATTGGCCTGTATTTGTGGGAGCAGCTCTGCCCCGCTATTTAGGTTCACTCCCCCCTCCCCTACATTCTACGTCTGTTTCAGCACAGAAAGCGGCTACAGCTGTCCACTTCACTACAAACAGTGCCTTACTGCCCTCGTGTGTCTCCGGAGTGAGCCCCGCTAGCCAGGTAAGGTGCCGCCTCAGTCAGCGGCCGCGTTGCTTGAAGTCCGGTCGGCGGCGCCGGCTCCCCAGGTAAGGGGGAGTCACGCTGCACCGGAGCGATCTGCCTGGCTGCATCGGCTCCCGAATTCGTCGCTCAAATGTCTGGCATGGGCCGCTGTGCCATTAGTGAGGCAGGTTGTTTTTTCCCTTACGTTTTCTTGTCTCCTCTCCTTTTGTCGCTGGCCTGCTTGCTCCCGGTCTCCCGCGCGGTGTCTCTGGCATCGATCCTGTCCGGGTCCTTGCGCCCCCGGTGGCCACAGTTGGGAATGCAGAGCGGGGGTTCACAGGACAGCTCGCTGCAGGCTAGGAGATTGACGCCCTCTGGTGTTCACTCCTGCTACTACATGAAAAAAAATAAGAAAACATACATATATACTCATTTCACGACTTGCAATTGTATTAATTCACACACACTCTTGTATGTATAAAAAAAATAATAATAATAGCTCATTATTTGTTCGAAAGATATACATGTAAAAAAAAAATATATATATATATATACAACGATACATAGGCATGTACAACGGTTTAGCTAGGCTCTCCTTTTCATTTGATCGTTTTCAGTCATTTCGCAGGTACGAAATTACCACGCTAGTTCGCTTCATACCTTCACAGTTTACGTATAGCACGCTTGTATATTCATCAATCTCGTTCACGTTCATGTCATGTACCGCCGTTTACCTTATCTATTTAAGTATGTTCTCTCCAGGGACGTTCTTTCTTTTCAGGGTCAACTGTCAATTCTGGGTGGTCCAGTTTCGTTTCCAACAGGTAGTATAGGGAAGTTTTCAGGGGTAGGTTCGCTCCCTCATTTTGTCTTCTAAAATTTCACGGTTTTAACTCAGGTATTCTCCTCAACCTGCCATTCGCTCCGCCCGCACTGTGGGTAAGTCAGCTCAGTTTGTCGGTGGCAGAAATTATTGGTCACGAGGTGACACCAATCACGATGGCATGTTTGCGCACACCACATAGTTCGGTGGTAGGTTTGTCACTGGTGTATGGTCTCAGGTTACGTTGCGGAGCCTCATTGTTACATACTGTACCTACAGGACCATGTCTCATGCCTCTGATATTGTGGAGGCCTTGGTCAACGAGAATGCCGACAGACTGTCCGAAGTGGGTAGCATCCCGTCATTACGGAATTGGACCGTACCCAGGTTGATGGCGGAACTATCCAGGAAGGGTATACAGTTTTCAGCCTCGGCTAGAAAGGCAGAATTATATCGCCTACTTATGTCCAATTCAAGTCCTCAACGTCAGGAGGAAGTCTCCATGGCCACGGTCCAGACGTCGCTCGCTCAGCTTCACGTTATGCTTAACAATCTCACATCATCAGTCACGGACATTCAATCCAGACTGGAAACGGTCGAGTCCCATGGTGCCATCCTCACTCCTCCGTATCCAGAGTTGGTCATCCCGTCCACCTCCGCCGCTGGGGGTACCGGTACGACTGTCTCTGTTCCTAATATCACTCCGGCTCACTTCATACCAGCTAACACCAAAAAAGATATCCTTGAAGGCAGGGACGTCAACTTGGCTTCCCTGTTGATTGCTACTCGGGATTTCTCAGACAGCAAAGTCATCGCGTGCGGTGATGTTTCAGTGGTACTCAGGGGCCGTGATCTCAGGTTGAACAGAAAGCTTACCATCCCTGAGTTCCTTCTAGCTTTTAGCCTGTATAGGGATGTGATTTGCTCTGTACGGCCCGACCAGAGGGAGGAATTAGATCTCTATTTGTTCAGGGTTACCGAGTTGGGGTACAAATATGGTGGTAGTTCGATCTACGATTATCACTGTTCCTTTTCCGCCAAGGCTGCGGCGACCCTCAGTCAATTTCAATTCCTCACGAACTGCAGACATTTTGCTGGCATTAGGGCTCCTGCTTGTTCTCTGTGTCAGTCCATCTACCACACAGCAGAATGGTGTCACAAGGCAGCCTCAAGTGTCGGTGGAGAGTCAGTCCTATAGGCGTAGTCACAGGGAAGTTTAGCAATAAAGAAAGGTTGATCATCGATTTATCAGCCCCACACGGTCACTCCATTGCCAGTATCAACTCTCTCATACCCTCCGAAGAAGTCACTATGAAATATTCCTCCATAGATCAGGCTATCGCCATAATACTGCAGTTAGGCCGTCATACTATTCTATCAAAAGCTGATATTTCTGACGCTTTTAAACTACTCCCCATCAGTCCAACTCTGTGGCAGTGGCACGGTATAAAGTGGAGAGATCTTTACTACTTTGCCTCTAAACTCACTTTCGGATCCAAAAGCAGCCTGTGGTTGTTTGACAAATTGGCTCAGGCTCTCCACTGGATACTAGTCAACGAGTTTCATTGTAGTTTTGTCATCCATTACCTAGATGACTTTCTATTGTTAGAATACTCCAGGTCCAATTCAAAAGCACTACAGTCGCTTCTAACCTGTTTCCACCAACTTGGTATTTCCGTATCCCCAAAAAGGTTGAAGGTCCATCCTCAGTTATAACCTTCCTAGGCATTATTCTGGACATGGTTGCAAAATTACCGGAAAACAAATTGGGCAGGATTAGGGTCGTCCTTCACAATTTTACGCAGACCAGAACTATTAAGAAAGTTGAATTACAGTCTCTTTTAGGCATGTTAAACTTTTCAGTAGCCGATTTAGCCATGTGGGACTATTTTCTTAGTAACTGGAATGGTATTTCACTCTTCAACCCTGAAGTGTCCAACAGTTTCCCTGTAGTGTTCTCCGATGCCGCTCTCAGTTCTGGCTTCGCAGCAATTTTTGGCACACATTGGCTAGCAAACGTGTGGCCTGACGAGGTCAAGACACTGCCGGGGTTTCTTCAGTCTTCAGCTTTCTTTGAGATTTACCCTATAGTTGCAGCCGCTCATGTTTGGGGTCACGAATGGACCGGTCACACGGTGTTATTCGTTTCCGACAACGCAGCAGTCATTGATATCTTAAATAACGGGTCATCTAAGTCCCCTCAGGTGTTATTGTTCCTCAGACGTCTAGTGCTTCTTTCCTTGCAGCACCAGTTTAGATATATTTGCTCACATATATCCGGGCAAAAGAATGTCGCGGCCGATGCCCTGTCTAGAGCTAATTTTGCCCTTTTCTCACAGGTATTTCCTGATGCAGACGTCAACGGTGCCACAGTTCCTCCTTTTCCGTCACTGATCTGGGTTTAAACTCTCATCTAGCTACAGCTCGTTCATTACTAGCCAAGTCCCTGTCACCCAACACAGCCAGGACTTACCATACAGGTTGGAGGGCATTTCTTAAATTCCAAGACAAGTTTCCCCAAGGCAGTCTCGATTTTACCCACTACATCCTGGCTTTCATCGGCTATTGTCATTCTGAATTGAAACTGTCATACCCCATAGTTAAGTCTTACTTAGCCGGTGTTCAGCATTTCCGAGCCTCAAGTCAACCAGAAGCTGCCTCACTCTTCTCCATTCATGTAATTAAGGCTACTCTCAGGGGTCTTGAAAAATGCAAGCAAAATAAACAGCCTGGTCGACAGGCCATCACCGGGCAGACATTTTCGTCAGTTATCCGACATGTTAGACAATACCCTCTTTGGCGCCCAACAGAGTCTAGTGATCAAAGCAGCCATGTACCTGGCTTTCTATGGGTTCCTGAGACCAGGAGAGTTTACCTCAGCCCTTAGGAGCCGCAGGTATCTGACTGTCGGTCAACTGAAAGCTAATAGAGAAAGCTTCATTCTCTCGCTCACGTCCACCAAAACATCACAATCAGGCCCTCCTACCCAGATCACATACTACCCTACCACCCACCGCTGGTGCCCTGTTCAAGTGCTACGCCAGTTGTTAATTAATTTTGACAGTAATCCTCCCCATAGTCCACTGTTGCCATTCAATGCAGCGCATCTTACAACCACCCAATTTGTGTCTCACATCCGTACCCTGGTGGCCAACGTAGGTATAGACCCAGCATCTGTCTCTGGCCACTCCTTTCGGATTGGCGCCGCTTCCGCAGCATCCAAGAACCAAGTTCCTGCTCACGTCATCAGAAAGTTAGGGTGGTGGCAGTCCTCCTGTTATTACAGATACATACCTCAACGAACGTTGAGATGTCTCTTGCCTTTCAGAACTTGGTACTGTAAGTGTAAATCGTAATAAAGTGTTCTGGTTCTAAATGTTGTCCCTTTTTGGCCTCCTTCAGTCATCCCTACAACGTTGCGGTTACGGCACAAATCAAACCGTTTTAGGTAACTACTAGTTAGGATTCCATTACAGGTGTAGCCCCGACCACAAGTTATAAGGCCGATTTTTTGGCCTGTATTTGCGGGAGGGGCTCTGCCCCGCTATTTAGGGTCACTCCCCCCTCCCCTACATTCTACGTCTGTTTCAGCACACCCACCTTTCCCACCCTCCATTTCATTGTCACACCAGGGGATGGCCTCCTTCAGTCATCCCTACAACGCTGCGGTTACGGCACAAATCAAACCGTTTTAGGTAACTACTAGTTAGGATTCCGTTACAGGTGTAGCCCCGACCACAAATAATATATGCAGGGTACAGCTCACAGAGGGAGTCCGTATACGTTAGTGGCTTCACACTAGTTGAGCAGCGAATCAAAGGCAAAACTGAGGTACTCGATCTCCACAGGCAAGGAAGTTCAGGCACCTACAACAGGAGAAAAAACACAAGGGGAAGGGAGAGACAGGACAAGACAACACAAAGACAGACAAACAGCAGTAAACAACTATTCCCAGGGATATAATCCCTGCTAGGGGCAAATAAGAAGCCCCTTTGGGGGTGTAAGTGTCGGAGACCAACAAATTAAGGCTGGCCAAAGAGCCAACCACAAGTATCTGAAAAAAAAAGAAAACAATTAACAACGAGGTGGGCCCTTCAGATAGCCCGCACCGTAATGCAGCAACAAGAAAGCAATAACTGGCTTAACAGAAGTAATAAACTACCAATATGGGGGCCCATCAGAGACCGTCGATCCTGAGGGCATGAAGGATTAAGGGCGGAGTCCAGGATGACCAAGTCCTCCAAGCCATTGGCGGTCAGGCAGATGGATGATGCCCTGCTGACGGAGGAGACCGCGGAGAAGAGGATGCACTTGGACCAGGTCTTCTTTTCCTGGTTACAGGAGACCAAATGCGTGGTGGTGGAAGCGCTGGTGACTCAAACTCCCAATCCGACATGTCGGGAATAGGAATTCCGAGCGATTCACGAAAAGGGTGAAGATCCGAAAGGGAACAGAGAGTCTCTGTTCTTCCTTGATGACGGACCATCAGGGCAAAGGGGAATCCCCAGCGATAGGCAATCTGGCGGTCCCTGAGTTATGTGAGGAGAGACTGGAGATGTCTCCTTTTCTGGAGTGTGAACCAGGATAGGTCAGGAAACAATTGTACCGGAGCGCCATCAAAGTCAAAGTTGCGTAAAGATCTCGCCTTAGCCATGATAGCTTCTTTAAGGGGGAAGTCGTGGACACAACAAATTACGTCCCTAGGACTAGCAGCAGAGCCCTTGGGCTTGAGTGCTCTATGAGCTCTGTCCAGCTTGATCTTATGCGAGGGTGGTTGTCCCAAGATCATGTTAAATTTGGCTTCCAGTGTGGCAAAGAGGTCCTCATCTCCGGTAGCCTCCGGAAGGCCCGTACCCGGATATTATTCCGGTGGCCTCGGTTGTCCAAGTCCTCTAAATGCCGCCCCATGCCCCTGAGCACTGCCGTTTTGGGCAGAAATGGATTCATGAAGAGTGGATATGTATTGCCTGGTGTCATCGTGGGCATTTTCCAGGGAGTCTACCCGGTCCACCACGTGTTTAATATCAGTGCGAACTGCCGCGATTTCAGATATACAGGCTTCTGTAACTTCAGAGATAAGTACCCGAACATCCTCTTTTGTAGGGAAACGGCTCGCCCAGGGCTGTGGAGGTTCAGACAGGGGTGGGGGATCCATAACAGCAAGTTATGGGGGGCTTGGAGATCTGGCCCAGATGTCAGAAGGGAGAGGAGAGCTGCTGTCCCCTTGATCCAGCAATGGTGGGGCCGGGGACTGCTTATTTTGCCAGGGCTCATGCAAGGCGGTCCTAGGAAGGCTAGGTGCAGGGTCCACTGGGGTAGTATCTTGTCCCATAACGGGAGCCACAGTACCTTTACGTGATGTAGCCCCCTGAGGGGTGAGTCCAGGAGCCATCATGGTGGGATCCCTCCTTTCAGCAGCAGCTGGCCGAAATTCCAGGCAGTGAGAGCCCCAGCTCTGAGAATCCGTGCGAGGACACCGCCAGCGGCAATCCAGTCCCTTGGTGAGCTCCAGCAGGGGTTTGCAGCGCTGGATCACGCTCACTGCTCAGAGCGCGGGAGTCAGGCGGTGGAAGGGAGGAATGGCGGGAGGCCCTCTGTGCCTTGGTGCTGCACGGTGTAAGCGCTGGACCCGGAGCGCGATCCCAGCACTGTTCAAGGGTCCTGGCAGGGGAGGGAGAGGGGTCTTCTTGAAAGCCACTTTTTTCCCCATATGAGCCGGAATAGAAGAGTCGCTGGTCAGAAAGCTGCGGTGCGGGCAGGAGCTGATCTTTCAGGCGGCAATCACAGTCAGCATCCAGACACGCCCCCGGCACTTTTTTCTGGTGTGAAGCTTCAAATCCTCTGCAAATAACATGCTTAAAGAGAACGTGAACACAACCAAATAAAGAAATACCACAGCTAGACCGCACCTCTGAAGATAAAAAATTATTTATTGAAACACACTGATTAAAAATATCATTTCATGGAACGAACCCCACTAGTGGGTAAGATCATATGCATAATGCATCCAGTACCACCACCTAGCAATAAATATGAATGAGTATCAAGGATATAACATACATATGCAAAAAATCTAGTAGTATACTTATCAGAAAGACTTGTGTTTGTTTTTGTTTTTTAGGTTTAAAAGCCTGGTGACACATGGCTGGAGGACCTACACGTCTGATTGGACCTTTTCACTTTTTGCACTTTTTTTGCACAGGATGGCACTTAGCACTTTATACATTTTTTACTTATATACACATAATTTTAAGGCTTGTAATACCTTCCTTTGTACATTTGATGTTCCACGAATATGCATTGATATTTATTATGATGATGTAATGTTTGTCCCCCTTGTACATTGTATATTATTTATATGATCCCTATATACGTACTGATTTGCTCTACTCCCACCTTGCGCTTGCTTTCTTTCTCCCCGGTGCATGGTCCGTCATCCCTATGGTTCGTTGCAACTTTTTGCAATTTTTGTTATAGTCATACTTGGTGCTTGATTGAATATTTGTACCTTCTATTAATCCAAAAATTATAAGTTGACAAAAAATGATAAATAATGATAAACAGACTAATAATTAGGCAATAAAACAAGTATAGGAACGGTTTATTAAGAAAAGAATGAGAAATAGACACACCATAAAAAGCTTCAAAAGTTATAATAGTTAGGAACAATAATAAAAATGGTGAGAACAAACTCATGATTTGTCTTATGGATGTAATCATGATAGTGAATTTTTGTTAGTGCTTCATTTTTGTTTACTTATTTATTTATGTATTCAATCATGTATTGTATTTTCTATTTATGAATTGTATATTTTACTTATGTATTCTTCTATTCCAACTGTCTAGATTATACATTTTATTTCTGTTGTTATTATCTGAGTTTTGAATCATGTTTTGGCACTATATCTATAGCACTGCATCTTTGTGAGTCTATGAATTATATTATTCACATATGTTTATATAGCGGAACTATGGGCTTTTGATTTGCATTGTTCCTATATCACGTTTTCATACCGGAACCTATATTGTTTTGCTGGGTTTCGGCGATCCAACTGGGGATGCATTTGTGCGAACTGGCGCTCTGTGACGTTTGGGAGGCCGTGATGGGTTTCCGCCCTTTATAGCGCATCGCGGCGTCGACTTCCGCCCGGTCGCCATCTTGCGCATGCGCGTTTGTTTTTCCAACACGCCGGCTTCCACCAGCGCCATCATTCGCGCTTGTACCATGCACCGGGGAGAATCCAGGTATTACCCACGCACGCCTTCCCTACTCCCTCCCCTTTTCTATTGCTTTATGTATTTGACCACAGCTGTAATTGATAGATGACTAATTCAATAGGATATATAATGATTGAAACGCAAATGAACATTCACATGGACCTCTGAGGAAGCTAGTACATGCTCTAGCGATACGCGTGAGGGTTCCCCCCCCCACCCCGTGGGTTTTCATTTCCCGTGTGCCACCACTGTCTTTCTGACACTACTAGATTTTTTGCATATGTACTGTATGTTATATCCTTGATACTCATTCATATTTATTGCTAGGTGGTGGTACTGGATGCATTATGCATATGATCTTACCCACTAGTGGGGTTCGTTCCATGAATTGATGTTTTAAATCAGTGTGTTTCAATAAATTATTTTTTATCTTCAGAGGTGCGGTCTAGCTGTGGTATTTCTTTATTTGGTTGTGTTCATGTTTGTTTTTTGATACCAAGGCCTGCACTCTTTTATTATACTCATAGGTGTGCCCCCTGTTGTTTGTTTAAAATGCTTAAAGAGAACGTGTCGTCAGAAAATGACCTATTGTTTAAATCACGTTCCACTGCGCCATACGTCGGCTAAGCTTATAGCCAAACAATTAATGGGCATGTTTTCTCGGGTAGGGATACCTAAGGAGATCTTGACAGACCAGGGGACTCCCTTCATGTCTAAAGTCATGAAGGAACTCTGCCGGTTGTTAAATGTTAAACACTTACATACGTCTACACAATGAGGTAGGGGGCGGCACAGTCACACAAGCAATGAGTCAGCGTGAAACAGTCAGTGCGGATCACAAGGCTGGCGAGGATGCATACACTCGGCGGTGCACAGCTGGGAACAGTGAGTAGAGTAAAACTGATACTGATACGAAGAAAATGAACAGCGGCACTCACTCATATGCAATCAAAAGCGGCAGCTTTATTGAAAGTGAAGTAAGGCAGGGGGCGGACAATTCAAGAGCACGCATCAAACACCTACATACGTCTGTTTACCATCCCCAAACAGACGGACTGGTGGAAAGGTTTAACAAAACCTTAAAGAACTTGTTCAAGAGAGCCGTGTCCAAAGATGGGAAGGACTGGGATCTTTTGCTGCCGTATGTATTATTCGCTGTACGAGAAGTGCCCCAGGCGTCAACTGGGTTCTCACCCTTTGAACAATTGTATGGCAGACATCCTCAGGGGTTGCTCGATGTTGCTAAGGAAGCATGGGAGCAACAGCCCACCCCACATAAGAGTGTCATCGAACATATAGAAAAAATGCAAGAAGGGATGGGGACAATTCTGCCGATTGTCCGTAAACATATGGAGGTGGCACAACTGGCCCAGAGCCGGGTATACAACCGGGCAGCCCAGGTACGGACTTTTAACCCGGGCGACCGGTACTGGTTCTTGTGCCCACGATCGACAGTAAGTTCCTTGCAAGGTGGCAAGGACGCTACGAGGTGATAGAGAAAGTGGGGACAGAAAACTACAAGGTATACCAGCCAGGTCGGCGAAAGCCGGAGCAGGTATACCATGTTAATTTACTAAAGCCCTGAAAAGATAGGGAAAGTCTGTTTGGGGACAGCCCACTCTCTGTCTTGTCTGCGGGGAAGACTCCGTTGCCACTGGCAGTCCCTGGGTAAGCCTCCGCCACAGTGAAGATAGCAGATGGCCTGTCTACTAAACAGGTTCAGGAGGCCAGGGAGTTTGTGAGTCAGAATAGGAATGTATTCTCCGAACTTACTGGATGTACCTCCGTAGTCCGGCATGACATTGTCACTGAACCCCAGGTCAAAGTTCGCTTAAAGCCATGTCGGGTGCACTGACTGTGCCTCTTATAGACCCGAGACCCCTCCGGTGTACAGCGAGACCGACAGCCCCTGACCATGACAAAGAAAAAAGACGCTAAAGGAGCACAGAAAGAAATCCAAGATGGCGCTGGAGCAGCAACTCCAGGGCGCCAGGGCCACGCAGCAGAAGCACAGCGTGAAGCTGCAGCCAAACTAGAGAAATATGCCCGAACATTTTCTGCCCTAGCTGGAAGCGGAGCACAAAAACGGCAAGTACTTGCACAAGAAGAGTTAAATATGGAGTCTGATAATGACGGAGAGGGGTCTGAAGGGGTGAACATTGATAGACTCAGTAGATATCTTACAGATGGATGGCAAGGATGTAGATTTAGAGATACAAGAAGCAGATCCAGATGAACCAACCCTAAAAGATGTTATGCATGCTATCACTAAGTGTGGCAAATCACTAAACACCCTCACTGTACAAGTGGGAGCTATAAAGGAAGACATTTCCATTGTCAGACATGACTTAAAGAAGTTGGCAAAACGTTCAACAACAGCGCTAGAGGACCGGATGGGAAGTGTTAAAGACGCCATACCGCCAATAAAAAGAGATCTAATAGAATATACTTGGCAGATAACTGCACTTGCAGCCAAACAAGATTACTTAGAAAACCGGTTTCGCCGAAATAATGTTAGACTGGTAGGGGTGCCTAAGAAAACAGAAAGGGGAAACCCCACTGAATTTTTTGAGTCATGGCTAAAAGAAAAAATTGGAGTGGAGGCGTTGACACCACTTTCTGCTGTTGAAAGGGCTCATAGGGTCCCAACTCGCCCATTGCCACCGGGTGCACCCCCAAGACCTGTATTGATGAAAATACTGCATTTCAGAGACCGGGACATTATCTTGAGGAAAGCTAGAGACTTGCCTGACCTTACTATCAACGGACACAAGGTGTCACTCTTCCCCGACTTCTCCCAGGAAATACAGAAAAGGAGAGCGAGATTCCTGGACTTTAAACGACGCTTGAGGTCACTAAATGTATCGTTCTCTATGTTATACCCAGCTAATTTGAGAGTAGCCGCACTGGGCAACACCATTTTCTTCGAGGAGCCGAAGGAGGCGATGAGATGGCTTGATCGTCATGAAAGACAACTGGCGGAGGAAAAAAAAAAAAAGACCTACAGTGATAAGAGTCATGCACAAGCACAAGTATCATGTCCACTCCTAGTCTGGATGTATGTATGTACGTACGTACGTACGTAAGTGAGAATGACTAGATAATGTGCCTGAAAGACAGAGAGGGTTGGTTGAATACTATGAGAAAGAGAGATATAAATAATACA
Source organism: Bufo bufo (assembly GCF_905171765.1). NCBI lineage: Eukaryota > Metazoa > Chordata > Amphibia > Anura > Bufonidae > Bufo > Bufo bufo. The sequence continues at coordinate 760,615,026 of NC_053389.1, read as the reverse complement.
GCATAAAGGCTATAATAATCTAACCGAAAGAGGTGCAGGGGGCTAGGACGTACTTTGTTTGCAATTTGTGTTTATATATTAACACTAAGTTAAGAGTTAAACGGATATACAGTTATTTGTATTAGCGACGCCACCCTGTGATTTGGTGGTTTAACTAACAGTGGTCGGCCTCGGCGGCAAGTACTTTTTTGTCCCACAGGCCTGTAAACAGGTGTTTTAGTGGGGAGCTGCTGGGGAGGCCGGAGCTTTAACCATGTTATATGTTATTTCAGGTCAGAAGAGAAGGACGTGAGAACCTTTGTTGTGCACCGAGGATGTGCTGTCCTGGGACCGCTGTTCCTGGACAGATTCAAGGACCTATTTATTACATAAAATCTGAGTATGACGGGGATGGTTAGGTTCTTAAGCTGGAATGTTAGGGGAGTAAAAGAAGCCAATAAAAGAAGGCCATATGCAATAGCATAAAACAATACCAACCTTTAGTATGTTGCCTCCAAGAGACCCATTTAGGGACAGACCAAACTCAGTTACTTAGTCCTCAATGGGCAGGGCATTGTTTTCATGCCCCTTACTCCACATATGCGAGAGGAGTGAGTATCCTCATCCATGAGAATATAGCATTCACATGACTATCACAACATATAGATGCAGAGGGGAGATACAGTATACATATGTGCCACCGCCATATTCGCCGCTGGTGATTAAAGGGAGTCTGTCACCTCCATATGGCCATATACAGTGCTTACATGGCTCTGTAGCACACCTATACAGGATTGTAATAGTACCTTTGTCTTTAGACTTGCACCAGCAGCAAAAATGAAGTTTAATTCATATGCAAATGAGCACTCGCAAGTGCCCAGGGGCGGCGTTCAGTGTGTAGGTGCCCAGGCTCCCTTTAGAAAGTACTGGCTTTTGTAGCGGAGTTACCTGACATCCCGGTAATAATGTTGGAAGATTTTAATAATGTTATACACCCTGGCATGGATAGAATGAGTATGGGTACACAAAAAACGGCATATCAAACCACACCATTTGGGAGATTAATACAAGAGGCACTCCTGCTAGATTACTGCAGATTGAAGAACCCCTGCTACTCTAGTACATATAGCTCATTATCTAGGATAGATTTAATATTAGGTAATGTCGCAATGGGACAAATAATTCAAGAAATACAATACTTACCTCCTGGAATATCGGACCATTCTCCGGTACTAGCGGTAGCCAATTTCTCGCCTTCCGTGCTTAAAGGCAGTATGGTATGGAAATTGAATCCATACTGGCTACACGTACTGCCTACTACTACATACTGGCTACTACTACATGCGCAGACCTTTAAAAATGAGAAAAAAATTAATACCGGATCCGTTTTGCCTAATGACACCAGAAAAACGGATCCGGTATTGCAATGCACTTTTCTGACTGATCAGGCATTTTTCTGACTGATCAGGATCCTGATCAGTATGAAAAATGCATGATCAGTCAGAAAAAATGACATGCGTTTGCATACAGTTTGCCTGATCAGGCAGTCAGTTCAGGCTTAAGGCTACTTTCACACTTGCGTTGTTCTTTTCCGGCATAGAGTTCCGTCACAGGGGCTCTATACCAGAAAAGAACTGATCAGTTTTATCCCCATGCATTCTGAATGGAGAGTAAGGGCTCTTTCACACTTACGTTCTTGTCTTCCGGCATAGAGTTCCGTCGTCGGGGCTCTATGCCGGAAGAATCCTGATCAGGATTATCCCAATGCATTCTGAATGGAGTGAAATCCGTTCAGGATGCATCAGGATGTCTTCAGTTCCGGAACGGAACGTTTTTTGGCCTGAGAAAATACCGCAGCATGCTGCGATTTTTGCTCCGGCCAAAAATCCGGAACACTTGCCGCAAGGCCGGATCCGGAATTAATGCCCATTGAAAGGCATTGATCCGGATCCGGCCTTAAGCTAAACGTCGTTTCGGCGCATTGCCGGAGCCGACATTTAGCTTTTTCTGAATGGTTACCATGGCTGCCGGGACGCTAAAGTCCTGGCAGCCATGGTAAAGTGTAGTGGGGAGCGGGGGAGCAGCATACTTACCGTCCGTGCGGCTCCCGGGGCGCTCCAGAGTGACGTCAGGGCGCCCCAAGCGCATGGATCATGTGATCGCATTGGACACGTCATCCATGCGCATGGGGCGCTCTGACGTCACTCTGGAGCGCCCCGGGAGCCGCACGGACTGTAAGTATACCGCTCCCCCGCTCCCCGCTACTACTATGGCAACCAGGACTTTAATAGCGTCCTGGGTGCCATAGTAACACTGAAAGCATTTGGAAGACGTTCCGTCTTCAAATGCTTTCAGTACACTTGCGTTTTTCCGGATCCGGAGTGTAATTCCGGCAAGTGGAGTGCACGCCGGATCCGGACAACGCAAGTGTGAAAGAGGCCTAATCCGTTCAGTTTGCATCAGGATGTCTTCAGTTCAGTCGTTTTGACTGATCAGGCAAAAGAGAAAACCATAGCATGCTACGGTTTTCTCTCCAGCGAAAAAAACTGAAGACCTGCCTGAATGCCGGATCCAGCATTTTTTCCCATAGGAATCTATTAGCGCCGGATCCGGCATTCAGAATGCCGGATCCGTCGTTCCGGCATGCGCATGCGCAGATCGGTAAAAATGTGAAAAAATGTACAAGACGGATCCGTCGGTCCGCATGACAAGCGGAGAGACGGATCCGTCCTTGCAATGCATTTGTGAGACGGATCCGCACCCGCATCCGTCTCACAAATGCTTTCAGTCAGCGGCAGATCGGCGGATCCGGCGGGCAGTTCCGACGACGGAACTGCCCGCCGGATCACACTGCCGCAAGTGTGAAAGTAGCCTAAGAGAATGGGCTTTGGCTCTGAGTTCATAAAATGGATACAATTGTTATATGCTTGCCCCAGTGCTGCAATAAGAGTGATTCGTTTGAGCTGCATAGAGGGACGAGACAGGGATGTCCGCTGTCACCGCTGCTGTTTGAGGTGGCAGTGGAACCCCTGGCAGAGGCCTTGAGGACTGCAAGATCAGTGACAGGTTTTCACTATGGGACTCGAATTGAAAAAGTCGCCCTGTATGTGGATAATTTACTTCTATTTTTAGATAACTGGGGAACATCTCTCCCGGAAGCCATGACAATTATCAATCATTTTGGCCAGATATCTGGACTGGTCATTAACTGGTCAAAGTCAGTTCTGATGACCCCGGCTAACGGGGGAAGCTTAACCCCAAATAGTACAGCGGGCTTACAAATAGTTAAGTGCTTTAAATACTTGGGAATACAGGCATCAGCCTATACACTGGAATTTAAAGACTTGAACCTAACACCTTTGCTTAAAAAGTTCAGAGGCAAAGTACAAGCATGGACTAGACTGCCCCTTACTATAATTGGACGCACCAATATATTAAAAATGATTCTTATGCCCCAACTTTTATATCTTATCCATAATGCCCCAAACTGGATTCCATTCCGGATCTTCCATAAGGTAATTGCCATATTTAGAGACTTAATATGGAAGAGAGGTACTCCGCATATAAAACTCACTACATTACAGAGACCAAAAACACAAGGGGGTCTAGCCGTACCAGACCCATGGGTGTACTATCTAGGAGCCCAGCTACAACATATCAGAGGATGGGGGGATGGAGAGAAGATAAATACAGCAGGAAGGATAGTGAAGCATCTCCTTGATCGACCATGTCTAATGACAGCCTTAGAAGATTGTACCTTTCATGTCAGAGGCAACCAATACGAGCTGCTACGTACCACACAAAGTATGGTGGAAAGCCAGAGACATGGCCAGAATATCTGGATATACAATATATACCATATATGTATAAAGAGATAGACAAAGTATCAGATATACAGATATGGGATAGATATGGACTTAATAGGATGCCTCAATTATTCACTGAAAAAAACCTTAAAAGGAGTTTTCGCAATTACAAAGAGAATTTAAAATACCCCAAAAATTATTTTATCTGTATTTACAACTAAGACATGCTATGAAATCCCAGGAGAAACTAGACAGTATTATACCCGCGTCAAAACATACCATTATAGATCTCACAGCATCACATGGACATACAGGTGGGGTGATATCCCTCCACTATAGAACTCTCATGGAAATGCAACATAAAAACAGGGCATTACAACTACATGAAAAATGGAAAAATGATATTGGAGAATTGACATAGGAAAAATGGGAGGGAGTGCTACAAGACTACCCAGTGCTAGCGGTGAGCGAAGCGCACAGGGTATCACAACTATACTTGCTTCATAGACTATATAGAACCCCAGTGATGTTGAAAAGGATAGGCTATGGAGTGGATGACAAACGCCCAAGATGTGATATTCATAATGCAGATTTAATACACCTTATGTGGAACTGTCCAAGACTTAGAAGATATTGGGCAGAACTCATGGAACGAATAAATACTGTATTTCACTTGAATGTAGAGGTTTCGCCATTGACATGTATTCTTGGTTATGTAAAATTACTGCATGGGATGGTAAAGACAAAAACGGCTATTATGCGTATCTTGCATCAGGCAAGGAAAAGTATTGCACAACATTGGATTGGTCAGCAGCCGAAGGTACAGGAATTAGTACGCAGGGTACATCATTTAGTGCAATTGGAAAGATATGTATATCAAAAGAAAGGTTCTATTAAACAATTTGAAGTAATCTGGTTTTCATGGATGAAGCACTAAAGTACTACTTGAGGGCTCAGTGAGATAGCAGGATAGATAATACTGGAGGTACAGATTGTTAACACTTTAAGGAAGTATGAAAGATGAATGTATGGACGGTATGCAACGTACCACTATGGGAACAGGACAAACCATATGTAAGAAGCCTAAAGAATCACGATACGAAACAGGAGGAACATATCATCGGTGTACTTTATTGAAAGAACTACTGAGGAAAAACGAACTCGGACCTTTGATTGGTTGCAAACCTAAAGGAGGGAAAGGGAGGGAAAGGGGAGGGGGGGAGGTTAAGGGTTTGTGTTACTGTATAATTTGAGGTTTTCGAAAACATAAATAAAAATTATCTGAAAAAAAAAGGTAGTTGGTGGACACCATGATAGATAACATAACTGGGTCAGGCTTTTACTGGGAACAGGCAATGTGCTGGTTGGGTGCCTGTTCTCCATGCTCCAGTCCGGAACTTGGGGCATGCTCATGTCCAGGGATTCTATTTAATCTTGCTGCTGGACTTAGGTGTGTCTCAGTCTGGAGAAGAAAGTAGTCAGTGTGAGGTAACTCTTGTTGTGGAAATTTTATTAGGATGTGTATTTGATATATTGTGTATTGTCATCATGTCTCTCAGTGTCAGGGTAAACCATTGGAGTAGATATCTTCCCGTGTATGTCCTGTCACAGCTGCTGGGCGCAGAGGTCTCCGTTGGCGAATGGTCCATGTGCTAAGCACTGGGCTGTGGGCCGAGGGAGACTGATGTGTTCAGCAGAGCAGTGTTTTGTTGGCTGATGTATGGACGCCGGCTAGGGCCCCCGCGCAAGACGCGGATTTATTGGCTTGGTGTGGATGCATTTGTTAAGAGAACAATATAACGAAAGGAACGTGCGTTTGTTGTCTCTAGTGCGCCTGATCAGCCGCTGGAGATAATGACGTTGTCCTGTAAATAAACATGCATGAGGATCATAGTAACTTTATCTGGCATTGATCACTGAGCAAGGCTGGATAAGGTTAACTCCAGTGGTAATGGTAGGTTATAGTATACATGTGTTTATTAGCTAGGTTATTCTAAATGATGGTGTCTTGTCTTCCTTTGTCATCACTTCCTGTATGTCATCACTTCCTGTATGTCATCACTTCCTGTATCCTTGTTTTGGGCCAGCCCCTTTTACACCTTTTGTTAGTAAATAAAAGTGAGCAGACTGAGCAGGGCGGGGCAGATGCTCAGCAGAACTGAACATGAGAACACCTTTGGCTGACTGCGGTTGAGATTTTTACCTCTCCTTACACAAAGACATTGGAGAGCAGATTTTGAATATTAATATTTCTATTTCAGACAATATTTGCTACAACACACTGTCCGTGGGTTCTGTGATTGTTTTACCCGGCTGTGATCCGGATTTATCGGCTGTACTTATTTGGAAAAGCCTAAATAAAGAAGACTTTGATGAACTTTAGGGTGTCCCTGCCTCTGTACACTGGTCAAGTGAGTACGGTTCCTTACAGCTGTTATTTTTAATTGTCCATGTCACTATGTATTTAAACAAAAACCATAAAGTCCTGCAGTTTTTGCGCTGGCCACTAAGCCAAATAATTGGCACAAATTCATGGTCTATACAGATAACTTTACTGCAGCTATCTGCTTATCTGTCATTTTAATCCTGTCTGTAATGATATCACCTCTGTATAGATAAGACAGGATCCACCATTCACAATTGATGATATCCCATCTTATCTCTTCTTCCCTTGTATAATGATCTCTGCACAGGTCACAGAGCATGCCTAGAGAACTCTCCCATTGTAATGCACCAAGTTGATCAGTTAGGATCTCAACTGCGGAAGCAATGGACATCCACTATTATCCCACCGCCCTTGTTTTTGGCTGTGGGATTCGCGGTTACTCAGTATGTACCCCAGGCGTCTCTCTCAGTCTTGGGCGGAGAGTTTGGGGTAACAAAATCATTTACCGCTATCCATCTAATTAGTTACTGCTGGAAAGGAAGGTCCCCCAGTATTACAGGAGTCACAAGTTAGTATAAGCTTGTGCACAGTTCAGAGTTAGTATATAGTATGCCCTCAGTTTAGTATATAGTATGCCATAGGTTCAGGGTTAGTATATAGCATGTCCTCAGTTTAGTATATAATATGCAGTAGGTTCAGAGTGAGTATAGCATGTCCTCAGTTTAGTATATAATATGCAGCAGGTTCAGAGTTAGTATAGCATGTCCTCAGTTTAGTATATAATATGCAGCAGGTTCAGAGTGAGTATAGCATGTCCTCAGTTTAGTATATAATATGCAGCAGGTTCAGACTTAGTATAGCATGTCCTCAGTTTAGTATATAATATGCAGCAGGTTCAGAGTTAGTATAGCATGTCCTCAGTTTAGTATATAATATGCAGCAGGTTCAGAGTTAGTATAGCATGTCCTCAGTTTAGTATATAATATGCAGCAGGTTCAGAGTTAGTATAACATGTCCTCAGTTTAGTATATAATATGCAGTAGGTTCAGAGTTTGTATAGCATGTCCTGAGTTCAGAGTTGGTTTGGGACTATCGCCTCACACCAGCAGGAACCACCCCACTCTGAGTTCCAGGACCTTAATCAGAGCAGGTAACAGGCATATACTTGCGGTTAGTTGGTCCTGGCTAGGAAGCCAGCAGTGGGGAAGCCAGTGGCAAGAAGGTAGGCAGTCCTTCACAATGTTGTTAGGGATCCAGGTCTGGCTATGTGGACAGAGTCCTCAGCTGCAATGGAGCTAGCAGGGTGCGCACTCCATTAGTGGAACACCCTGCTTAGCACCTGTCTTCTATTTAAGGCCCGGAGGTAAGTGGGCGGAGTCACAGGGAGCCGCTGCGATCCAGGCTGTACTGTTACAGTACCCCCCCCTTAAGGGACCCCTCCGGGGTACCCCACTAGGAGAGGGTCGGTTGGGAAATCTTCTATGGAACAATCTTTGGAGTCTGGGAGCATGAACGTTTTGCACATCTTCCCAAGAGTCATCCTGGGGACCATACCCCTTCCATCTAACGAGATACTGGATCTTCCCCCGTCTTCTTCTGGAATCAATGAGCTGCTCAACTTCAAATTCTTCTTCTCCTTGGACCTCTATCGGCGGCAAGGGTCGAGGATCATTTGATGGGAACGGCCTAGGTCTAAACGGCTTCAGTAGTGACACATGGAATGTGGGATGTACCTGTAATCGAGGAGGAAGGGTGAGTCTCACCGTGTTGGGGTTAATAATCCTATCTATCGGAAAAGGACCCAGGAATTGTCTTCCCAATTTTTTGGAAGGTACCCCCAACCGAAGGTTTCCTGTTGATAACCAAACCGAGTCTCCGACCTGGTAGGGAGGATTTTCTCTCCTACGACGGTCGTAGTAAAACTTCTGTCTTTCCTTTGCCCGTTGAAGGTTGTCTTTTAGCGTCTTAAGGGTAGTTTGCAAAGTGGTCAGATAATCGTCTGTGGCTGGAACGTTTGTGGGAAGGCTGGTTTGAGGAAGAGACCTAGGGTGAAATCCGTAATTAGCAAAGAATGGAGTATGTAATGTGGAGGAATTCGTAGAATTATTATAGGCGAATTCAGCGAGAGGAAGTAGGCCCTCCCAGTCATCCTGGAGAAATGAGCAGTGACATCTGAGAAACTGTTCCAGACACTGATTCACCCTTTCAGTCTGCCCATTAGTTTGGGGGTGATAGGCGGTAGACATTCTGTGGTCGATTTGAAGTCTGGAACAAAGTGCTCTCCAGAATTTGGATACGAATTGCGAACCCCTGTCTGATATGACCTGGCTAGGAATTCCATGTAACTTAATAATATTAGACAGGAATACCACGGCCGTTTCCTTGGAGGAGGGTAACTTCTTGAAGGGCACGAAGTGTGCCATCTTAGTCAGCAAATCCACTACCACCATGATGGTATTGTTTCCTCTGGAAAGGGGAAGTTCAACTATGAAATCCATCGAGACCCATTCCCAGGGTCTGTTGGCGATGGGAAGACTCATTAGGAGACCATAAGGTCGGTTCCTGTCAGTTTTACATGAGGCACAGGTCTCGCACGTGGAAACGTATTCCTCAATTTGTTTGGTCATCTTTGGCCACCAGAAGTTCCTGCGTATCAGGGTTGTGGTTTTAGCAATGCCGGGATGTCCCGCGAGGGGTAAATCATAGCAAAGTTTGATCACCTGATTGGTGAGGGAGGGTGGTATATACAGTTGGCTGTCCTTGTAAAGGAGACCCTGTTGGTTCTGCGAAAGACCAGGGGGGGTATTAGCATGGTCATTAATTAGAGCATCCTTGAGCTGGGTTTCCAACGTTATGGTGGCAAGGACGAGTTTCTTCGGTGGAATGATCCATGTGGGGGCCGTGTCTGAGGTGCGAATTTCAGCCAGTCGTGACAAGGCGTCGGCCTTCCCATTTTTTGAGCCTGGTCGGTATGTAATTTGGAAGTTAAACCTGTCGAAAAAAAAACTCCACCGTACTTGGCGGCCTGATAGTGTTTTATTGGTTTTCAGGTATTGTAGATTACGGTGATCCGTATAAATTGTGATGGGGTGTATTGATCCTTCAAGTAAATGCCTCCAATTTTCCAGGGAGCATTTTATGGCGAGGAGTTCCTTTTCGCCTATGGGGTAATTGAATTCGTCGGTATTTAGCGTCCGGGAGTAGAACCCGATAGGATGTAACGGAGTTGAAAAAGAGCTTCGCTGGGACAGAACGGCTCCTATGGCTGCCTGGGATGCGTCTACTTCCAGCACGTAGTGATGGTTCGGATTTGGGAGAGTCAGTATCGGTGCCGTAGTGAACCTGTTCTTTAATAACTCAAACGCTGATTGGGCGTCCTTGGACCAAACGAACTTCGTGTTGACACTAGTTAAGCGGGTTAGTGGTTTAGTGGTAGCGGAGAAATCTTTAATAAATTTCCTATAGAAGTTTGAGAACCCCAGGAACCGTTGAAGAGCTTTCCTGGAATCCGGGATCGGCCAATTTTGGATGCAAGTGATTTTTGAGTGATCCATCTGGATACCCTTGGGTGAAATTATGTATCCGAGGAAGGGAAGAGAAGTAGTCTCGAATACACATTTTTCCTGTTTGACGTATAAGCGATGAACACTTAACAGTGCAAGAACCCAACGGACATGTTTCCTGTGATCGTGTAAGTTATCGGAATACACTAGTATATCATCAAGATAGATGATTACACATACGTCCAGTAGATCCCTAAAGATGTTGTTAATAAAATTTTGGAATGTGGCAGGGGCGTTGCACAACCCGAAGGGCATCACTGTATACTCGAAGAGTCCATACCGAGTGCGGAAGGCTGTCTTCCATTCATCACCTTTTCTGATCCTAATTAAGTTGTATGAGCCTCTCAAATCCAGCTTGGTGTAGATTGTTGCTGTTTGTAATCTTTCTATGAGTTCGGATATTAGCGGCAAGGGGTACCGATTTTTGATTGTTACTTTGTTCAAGGCTCTGTAATCTATGATGGGCCTTAGGCTTGAGTCTTTGTTTCTCACGAAGAACATCCCTGCTGCTGCCGGGGAGGTTGAAGGCTGAATAAAACCTTTTCGTAAATTCTCTTCTAGGTACTGTTTGAGGTGAACAAGTTCTGGTTGTGCCAATGGATAAATTCTACCCGTGGGTATCTCACTACCCGGCAGCAAGTCTATGGGGCAATCGTAAGATCTATGGGGCGGAAGAGATTCCACCTTCTTTGCACTGAATACCTCAGCAAAGTCTGCGTATTGGCTGGGAACCTGGTTCACTCCCACGTGCATGAGAGATTTGAGAGGAAAGCAGGTCTCCATACAATAAGGTGACGTAAACTGAACTCTCCCCTGTTTCCATAGGAGGGTTGGCTGGTGTATTTGCAACCATGGCAACCCAAGAATCACGGGAAACAATGGAGAGTGTATGATATCAAGGGATAAGAATTCTGTGTGGTTATTTTCACATGTCACCATGAGGGGTTGAGTCTGACTGTGGATAGGACTAGAAGTGGTACCGTCAATGAAACTCACGGATATCGGAACGTTTTTTCTCATGTGGGGAATTTTATTTCGCTCAACCAGATGCATGTCGATAAAATTCCCCGAAGCTCCCGTGTCCACCATGGCTTCAACGATAATCCGGTTTTGGTCCCACTGTAAGGTGAGAGACGTGTATATGTAACCACCAGTACTATTTTTTGTACAGCCTAAGTGTCACAACCAGACAGCTGAGAAGCTCTGACAGGAGCCGTCCAGATCCTCCTCCTTGAGTTTCTTTGTTTTGGTTTCTGTTCCTCACCTCGTTAGTCTATCTCAGCTGTCATGCAGTCGGACTGATTACTTCCCTTTAAATTCCTACCCATAAGGCAGTAGTGTGCGGCTGATACAACTTCCTGGAGTGTGTGTGCATGCAGTCCCAGTTCCCTGTCCACAGTCGTCTGCAAGATAAGTTCTGTTTATGTATTTATGATTTTCTGTTTTCTGGATCCAGGTGACCCTGACTCCCTCCGTGTCTGTGTAGGGAGCCGGTGGTCGTGTCCCCTCACTATTGTAGGGCCTTCAGGTCTAAGATAGCCGAGGTACGTGGATATGCGCCCATCCACCTTTGGGGTGGTCGCATAGGCTGAGCAATAAGGGAGAGCGGCAGGTCGATTGCAGGGGTCTCCCTTTTGTTCCTTAGTTGTGGGTCCAGTGAGTCATTGTTTGTATTGTATTATCTTGTTTCCTGTACACCATCCGTGACATTATCAGCCGCCAAAACCGTCTCAAGCATGGATCCGGTTACACTTTTGGCTGAACGCTTTCAGGGTCTTGCTTTGGAGGTAGCTGATCTCCGTAAGACTTTTTCTCAGTTTCAAGTGACCGGTTCAGCTTGCGTTCATGGAGTTTGTGCTGAGCCTAAGATTTCGCTCCCGGATACGTTTTCCGGGGGTAGTGAGAATTTTGTACGTTTTAGAGAGGCTTGCAAACTCCATTTTCGCCTTCTTCCCCATTCTTCTGGTGATGAAGAACGAAGAGTGGGTATCATTATATCGCTGCTCAGGGGTAACGCTCAGTCCTGGGCCTTTTCGCTGCCGGAGGGGGCACGGCCCCTCCGTTCAGTGGATGAATTCTTTTTAGCCCTGGGTCAGATATATGATGATCCGGATCGTATTGCTCTGGCTGAGTCTAAACTACGTCTGTTATGCCAGGGTAAACAATCCGCAGAGATTTACTGCTCAGAATTTCGGAGATGGGCAGCAGATACGGGTTGGAATGATGCTGCACTCCGAAGTCAATTTTGCTATGGTCTTTCAGAGGGATTGAGAGATGCATTTGCCTTTCATGAAAGACCTACCTCCTTGAATTCTGCTATGTCTCAGGCTGTTCGTATTGACAGGCGTCTTAGACAGAGAGGAGAGATCTCTCCTTCCTGTCATACTCAGTCCCGGGACAGTGCAGCGGTCTCATTCTGTGCACAGGGGTCTCAGTCGCTGTCAGCCCCTTCTGAGCAGGAGCCCATGCAGCTGGGGTTGATTGCCTCTGACAATAGAAGATTCAGCCCGCAGGGGAGGGTTTGCTTTTGTTGTGGAGGTATAAATCATCTGGCAAATGTTTGTCCCTCTAGGAGATTCAGGCAGTTTTCTGGGAGTAATAAAGAGACAAAAAGGAAGAAATCTTTTAAGAATGTTCCGTCTGTTACTATTGGCAGGGTTGAGGCGGAAATTGAAGGTTTTCCTTTTGCTTGTAGTTCCCGTTTTGTCCTGCCTGCTAGGATGGCGCTAAAGAGCAAGAGCATTTTTTGTGAGATTTTTGTGGATAGTGGAGCAGCTGTCAACCTCATTGATAATCAATTTGCAATAACTCATGGTTTCCAGGTATGCACTTTGGGAAGAGATATTCCTGTTTTTGCTATTGATTCAGCTCCACTTTTTCAGAAATCATTAAAGGGCATAGTTCACAATATCCGTTTAATTGTGAATGATGCTCATGTTGAGGATGTGTCATGTTTCGTCCTTAGCGGTTTGCCTACTCCTCTAGTGTTGGGGCTACCCTGGCTCACTAAACATAACCCCACCATTGATTGGCAAGCGAGGCAAATAAATGGTTGGAGTAACTTTTGCAGAGAGAATTGCCTCATAACATCTATTTCTGAGGTTTCTACTAAAACTGTACCACCTTTCCTCTCTGAATTTTTGGATGTCTTCTCTGAGAGTGGAGTTCAGGGTTTACCTCCGCACAGGGAGTATGATTGCCCTATTGATCTCATCCCAGGCGCCAAGCTGCCTAAATCTCGTTTATACAATCTTTCCCAACCTGAGAGGGTCGCTATGTGTGCTTATATCTCTGAGAGTCTGAGAAAAGGACACATACGACCCTCGAAGTCACCTGTTGCCGCTGGTTTTTTCTTTGTTAAGAAAAAAGATGGTTCTTTAAGACCTTGTCTGGATTTCAGGGAGCTGAACAGTATCACTATTCGTGATCCTTATCCGCTTCCTCTGATCCCGGACTTGTTTAACCAGGTTGTTGGGGCGAAAGTCTTTTCCAAATTAGACCTAAGAGGGGCATACAACCTGGTTAGGGTCAGAGAAGGAGACGAATGGAAGACGGCTTTCAATACCCCTGAGGGCCATTTTGAGAATTTAGTTATGCCTTTTGGTTTGATGAATGCCCCAGCCGTTTTTCAGCATTTCGTCAACAGCATTTTTTATCATTTAATGGGAAAATTTGTATTAGTGTATTTGGATGACATTTTGATTTTTTCTCCTGATTTCAAGACTCATAGGGAACACTTATGTCAGGTCTTACTCATCCTGCGGGAGAATAAATTATACGCGAAACTGGAAAAATGTGTGTTTGCGGTTCCAGAGATCCAATTTCTGGGGTTTCTTGTCTCCGCTTCTGGTTTTCGCATGGACCCCGAGAAGGTTCGCGCTGTGCTTGAGTGGGAGCTTCCTGAGAATCAGAAGGCGCTGATGCGTTTTTTGGGCTTTGCTAATTATTACAGGAAATTTCTTTTGAATTATTCCTCTGTTGTTAAACCACTCACTGATATGACCAGAAAGGGGGTAGATTTTTCTTCCTGGTCGGTAGAGGCGCGTAAGGCCTTTTCTAATATCAAGGAGAGTTTTGCTTCCGCTCCCATCCTAGTACAACCTGATGTTTCGTTACCCTTCATAGTTGAGGTTGATGCTTCTGAGGTAGGGGTGGGTGCGGTCTTGTCTCAGGGTTCCTCTCCTGCCAAATGGCAACCATGTGCCTTTTTCTCAAAGAAGCTCTCCTCCGCAGAGAGAAATTATGATGTGGGAGATAGGGAATTGTTGGCCATCAAGTTGGCTTTTGAGGAATGGCGCCATTGGCTAGAGGGAGCCAGACACCCTATTACCGTGTTTACTGACCATAAAAATCTGGCTTACTTGGAGTCAGCCAAGCGTCTGAACCCGAGACAGGCCAGATGGTCTTTGTTCTTTTCAAGGTTTAATTTTGTTGTTACGTTCCGCCCTGGGGTTAAGAATGTGAAGGCAGATGCCCTATCACGTTGTTTCCCGGGAGGTGGGAATTTTGAAGACCCGGGTCCCATTTTGGCTGAAGGTGTGGTGGTCTCTGCTCTTTTTCCTGAATTGGAGGCAGAGGTGCAGGCAGCTCAGTCAGAAGCTCCTGATCTTTGTCCTCCTGGGAGGTTGTTTGTGCCTCTCGCTTTGAGACACAAGATTTTTAAAGAACACCACGATACGGTGCTTGCTGGGCACCCGGGGACAAGAGCCACACTGGATCTCATTGCCCGGAGATTCTGGTGGCCTGCGCTTCGTAAGTCGGTTGAGGGTTTTGTGGCAGCTTGCGAGACTTGCGCTCGTGCCAAGGTCCCTCATTCACGGCCATCAGGTCCTCTCCTTCCTTTGCCCATTCCTTCCCGTCCTTGGACACATCTGTCCATGGACTTCATAACGGACTTGCCTCGTTCCTCGGGGAAGTCTGTGATTCTGGTGGTGGTGGACCGTTTTAGCAAAATGGTGCATTTTATCCCTTTTCCTGGTTTGCCCAATGCTAAGACGCTGGCGCAGGCATTTGTTGACCACATTGTCAAATTGCATGGGATTCCTTCAGACATAGTCTCTGATAGGGGCACGCAGTTTGTTTCCAGATTCTGGAAGGCCTTCTGTTCTCGCTTGGGGGTTCGCTTGTCATTCTCTTCTGCTTTCCATCCGCAGTCGAATGGCCAGACAGAGCGTGTCAATCAGAATCTGGAGACATATCTGCGCTGTTTTGTGGCGGAGAATCAGGAGGATTGGTGTTCTATTTGTCCCTTGCTGAGTTTGCTTTAAATAACCGTCGTCAGGAGTCCTCTGATAAGTCACCATTTTTTGGTGCATATGGGTTTCATCCGCAGTTTGGGACTTTCTCTGGAGAGGGCTCTTCTGGTTTGCCTGATGAGGACAGATTCTCCTCGTCTTTGTCATCTATTTGGCAAAAGATTCAGGATAATCTAAAGAACATGAGTGAGAGATATAAGCGTGTGGCGGATAGGAGACGTGTGCCTGGTCCGGACCTGAATGTTGGTGATTTGGTGTGGCTGTCTACCAAGAATATCAAATTGAAGGTTCCCTCCTGGAAGTTGGGTCCTAGGTTTATTGGGCCTTACAAGATCCTGTCTGTCATCAATCCTGTTGCCTACCGTCTTGATCTTCCTCAGACTTGGAAGATCCATAATGTTTTCCATAAGTCCTTATTGAAACCTTATGTTCAACCTATTGTACCCTCGCCTTTGCCTCCTCCTCCGATTATTGTTGATGGAAATCTTGAATTTCAGGTCTCTAGGATTGTGGATTCTCGTCTTGTCCGCGGTTCCCTCCAGTACCTCGTTCATTGGGAGGGTTATGGTCCTGAGGAGAGGATGTGGGTCCCAGTGACGGACATTAAGGCCTCTCGTCTCATCAGGGCTTTCCATAGGTCCCATCCTGAGAAGGTGGGCCCTGAGTGTCCGGAGTCCACTCCTAGAGGGAGGGGTACTGTCACAACCAGACAGCTGAGAAGCTCTGACAGGAGCCGTCCAGATCCTCCTCCTTGAGTTTCTTTGTTTTGGTTTCTGTTCCTCACCTCGTTAGTCTATCTCAGCTGTCATGCAGTCGGACTGATTACTTCCCTTTAAATTCCTACCCATAAGGCAGTAGTGTGCGGCTGATACAACTTCCTGGAGTGTGTGTGCATGCAGTCCCAGTTCCCAGTTCCCTGTCCACAGTCGTCTGCAAGATAAGTTCTGTTTATGTATTTATGATTTTCTGTTTTCTGGATCCAGGTGACCCTGACTCCCTCCGTGTCTGTGTAGGGAGCCGGTGGTCGTGTCCCCTCACTATTGTAGGGCCTTCAGGTCTAAGATAGCCGAGGTACGTGGATATGCGCCCATCCACCTTTGGGGTGGTCGCATAGGCTGAGCAATAAGGGAGAGCGGCAGGTCGATTGCAGGGGTCTCCCTTTTGTTCCTTAGTTGTGGGTCCAGTGAGTCATTGTTTGTATTGTATTATCTTGTTTCCTGTACACCATCCGTGACACTAAGGTACAAAACGTGCCGCTCTTACCTTCGCACTTCTTACGTATCGCGGGGCATCCGTCAACGGTATGGTCAGCAGACGCACAGTATAAACAGAGGTTGAGGTTACGACTCCTGGCTTTCTCTCTCTCGGTCAGAGGTCCTCGGATCGCCCCAATCTCCATCATCTCTACAGCAGGACCCTGGCTGGACGGTCTTGGGTTGGGTGTGAAGCCTGAGACTCTCTCGGCTCTGCGTTCCCTCAGCCGTCTGTCAATAGTGGTGGCCTTCTGCATCAAGGCATTAAGTGTAAGTGGTAATTCTCCTCGGGCTAATTCGTCCTTCAGGGCCTTGGAAAGACCTAGGCGGAACTGATTCCTAAGGGTGAGGTCATTCCATTCAGTCTCCCGGGCCCAGCGAGTGTATTCCGCAATAAAGTCCTCTACAGGTCGTCTCCCTTGTTTAAGGCTGCGTATAGCGGTCTCAGCGGTCAGCTGTTTACTATGGTCCTCGTAAAGAAGGGCCATTTTTTCAAGGAACAGAGGGAAGGAATCCAGGACTGGGTCTTCCTTTTCTAAATAAGTATTGGCCCATGCTCTGGGCTCCCCCCTGAGGTAAGAGATCATGGTAAGTACTTTTGTTCTGTCAGTTGGGTAAGTCCGGGGCTGCAGCTCAAACATTAGTTTGCACGCGTTCAGGAAATCCCTGAACTGCCTTCGGTCACCCGAGAATATCTCAGGTGGGCTGACCATGGGTTCTGGTCCATCACGGGGGTGTCCTGGCCCCTGAGTGACAAGTTGCCGTAGTGCCTGGTTTTCTAGCTGGAGATGTTGTACAGTCACGTTGAGGGTCTCCACCCTCTTAGTGAGGGTGACGAGGTGACCTGCAACCTCCGCTGGATCCATGTGGGTTCCACTAATATGTAACGCACCTAGTTGATCAGTTAGGATCTCAACTGCGGAAGCAATGGACATCCACTATTATCCCACCGCCCTTGTTTTTGGCTGTGGGATTCGCGGTTACTCAGTATGTACCCCAGGCGTCTCTCTCAGTCTTGGGCGGAGAGTTTGGGGTAACAAAATCATTTACCGCTATCCATCTAATTAGTTACTGCTGGAAAGGAAGGTCCCCCAGTATTACAGGAGTCACAAGTTAGTATAAGCTTGTGCACAGTTCAGAGTTAGTATATAGTATGCCCTCAGTTTAGTATATAGTATGCCATAGGTTCAGGGTTAGTATATAGCATGTCCTCAGTTTAGTATATAATATGCAGTAGGTTCAGAGTGAGTATAGCATGTCCTCAGTTTAGTATATAATATGCAGCAGGTTCAGAGTTAGTATAGCATGTCCTCAGTTTAGTATATAATATGCAGCAGGTTCAGAGTTAGTATAGCATGTCCTCAGTTTAGTATATAATATGCAGCAGGTTCAGAGTTAGTATAGCATGTCCTCAGTTTAGTATATAATATGCAGCAGGTTCAGAGTTAGTATAGCATGTCCTCAGTTTAGTATATAATATGCAGTAGGTTCAGAGTTTGTATAGCATGTCCTGAGTTCAGAGTTGGTTTGGGAATATCGCCTCACACCAGCAGGAACCACCCCACTCTGAGTTCCAGGACCTTAATCAGAGCAGGTAACAGGCATATACTTGCGGTTAGTTGGTCCTGGCTAGGAAGCCAGCAGTGGGGAAGCCAGTGGCAAGAAGGTAGGCAGTCCTTCACAATGTTGTTAGGGATCCAGGTCTGGATATGTGGACAGAGTCCTCAGCTGCAATGGAGCTAGCAGGGTGCACACTCCATTAGTGGAACACCCTGCTTAGCACCTGTCTTCTATTTAAGGCCCGGAGGTAAGTGGGCGGAGTCACAGGGAGCCGCTGCGATCCAGGCTGTACTGTTACACCCATAGAAGTTACTGAGGTCCACTCCTGACAATTGTGTCTATGGACCTTGGGGCTGCCATAAAGCAATTTTCTTAATGCTTTCTAAATGCTGTTAAGAAAAGCTCAGGCAAGATGGCCGCCCCCATAAGCATGTTCAGGAAACAGAATAAATATATAATAAGAAAATAAAGATAGATTAGAAAAAAGGAGTGTGTTAATGTGTTACTATCTGGTTTTAACTGGCAGAAAACATTTTGGTGACACATTCCCTTTAAAGACAACATACTGGCTACCTTCAGCCACCACTAGAGGGAGCTTACTGAGTACAGTGGTCCCTCCAGTTACAATATTATTTGGTTCTGGGATGATCATTGTAAGTTGAAATCATTGGAACTTGAGTCCATAACTGTATGGAAAAAAACTGTAATTGGTTCCAAAGCCCCAAAAATGTCATCTCAGAACAAAGAGAAATGAAGTTTTAAGAAAAATAAGCAGATAACCAAGATGGATAAAGCAAGTCCTTACATAAAACAGGAATAGATGCTGGAAGCTGTAGATCACCTTCTGTAATGAGGACATAAGCTTCTTCAAGGTCTTGTCTATTACTCCCATGTACCATAAAAATAAAATGAAACCGCAGCTCACCCGGTGTCAAAAGGAGCAGAGCTCAACCTGACACAGACAGGGGGCGGTACAGAACATGCAGTACCACAGCGGAGCTGGATCTGAGTTGGAGGCATTGTATGTTGAGTCTAGTTTCAACTAACATTGGTCTAGAAAAGACCATTGTATGTTGCAAATATTGTATCCTTAGGCTTTGTATCCTGAGTCTTACCACTGAGTGCACTGCATAACAGTATGCACTAAACTCTTAAGCTCCCTCTAGTGGTGACAGTAGGTGACTGATTTCAAACATTGTATTAAAGACAGAACTGTGACTGCTATATTCAAAAATTAATCACTGCAGAATGTTTAATCTAATTAGATTTTTAATTTTTTTTAAAAAGGTGTTTTGGGGAGCAAATTCCTTGAGGACATTGAAATTTGACTTTCCTATGAAACAGACTGAAATGGAACGCATGTCTCATAAGAATAGAAGAACACATTTACCTCAAAATATTCTGAAGCGCTGAAAAGGGATTGCCATCATTTTACATCAGTTTCTGTCCCCGGTGGGGATCTCACTTCACATTTTACAAACACATACTAGAGCCAGTTTCATAGGACACGTTAATAAGGGTCAGGGATTTATTTTTCCTATTTAGAGATCCATATTCCTGCTTCTCCTCATATACCGTATTTTTCGCTTTATAAGGTTTTTGAGGAGAAAAATAAGAAAAAAATATTTTGACCTAAAAGGAGTGCTTTTGGTGGGTTTTAAACTAATGGTGGTCTGTGGATGACACTATTATGGGAGGTCTGTGGATGACACACTGTTATGGGCGCATCTGTGGATGATGAATTGTTATGGGGGCATCTGTGGATGATGCGTTGTTATGGGAGGTCTGTGGTTGACACACTGTTATGGAGGGGATCTGTGGATGACGCACTGTTATGGGAGCATCTGTGGATGATGCATTGTTATGGGGGATCTGTGGATGAAACTGTTATGGGGGATCTGTGGATGACACACTGATATCAGGGGAGCTGTGGATAACACTGTTATGGGGGATCTGTGGATGACGCACTGTTATGGGGATCTGTGGATGACGCACTGTTATGGGGGATATGTGGATGACACTGTTATGGGGGATCTGTGGATGACACTGTTATGGGGGTGGGGATCTGTGGATGACACTGTTATGGGGATGGGGATCTGTGGATGACGAAAAACACGGTAATAAGAAAATTCTAGCTGCTGGCAGCCACCAATACAGGGAGCTCAACGAACACAGCTAGTAGTGAGTTCAATGGGATCTTTATAAATCTGTATTCACTTAGCTCAGTGGGTGACCCAGGTGTACTATACGTTACATATAACTGAGTGGACTCTGCAGCTCATGGACATGTGCTTACTACTCAGATAGTTCGCTATGGCCATAACCCTGAAGTGATCTATAGAGTAAATAAATAAGCATCTAACAATAGATTTAAAGTCTTATGTTGAAAATATTGGGGCGGGGGTGACCAATGAACACTAAATTACATCAGGGTGGGAATTAAAAATTGTCATTTTTTTCTCATCAGAATTTCCAGACTACTGGAAAAGTAATTACTAATATACATGTCCTGCCCAGCTCCTCATTATGCATGGCATTAGAGTAATGGTGGGAGGATTACAGATGATGTCAACTGGAAAATATAATTGGCGGCACATTGCATAAGACGTCCAGGATTGTAGTATAGTACCTTCTACCGTATGATACAATAATGGTGACGATTTCTCATTGTCTCTGCAATTTCCAATAGTGTCAGATGTATTAGTCACCGTATGTGATGAATAAAACCACAAGAGGAAGTTCTGCCCAAGCAGAAGACCTAATCACGGCGTAAAAACTCCTAGAGTGTGAGGACACGGCTCACATCCGCCACTGACAGGGTCCTCCGAAGAAATCAGAGGAGAGATTTAACCCTATCTCGTCCCACTCATATTACACTGCATATTGTCTGATTAACCACTCACACATTTCTAGGAGATCTCTTCCCAGTGAGAAATCTCCTTCATACAGTGCCTCTAACTAGGACACTATGTCTGCTATGTTCTCAAACGGTGAGATGGATCCTCTAAACCAGTGGTTTTCAACCTTTTCACGCCAAGTAGCTCCTAGTGACTGGAAGTTCTAACCGACTACCCCAAGGATGCGAACAGAGATAAATGTTAACAAAATATGGTGATGCTGTCATAGATTCTGTTCTAAGCCTCTGTCAGCAGTACCTCCTTTCTCTGGCTTGAGAAACGTCACAATCACATGAGTGAATAAAAGATCTTTTAAATATTATTTCACCTTTTTAAAGTGTGCTACTTTTTTGCATTGGCAGATAGATATCTGATATCTATCTATCTGAAATACAGATAGATATGAAATAGATAGATAGATATCTGATAGATAGAAAGACAGATAGATATGAAATAGATAGATAGCCATTGAGGAGCTGAAAGAAAAAGCATGCAAGACCTTCTACAACATCAGAAGACGATTGTACCACCTCAAAGCACCCGTGAGGGTCTGGCTTAAAATCTTTGACTCCATCATTGCACCAATCCTCCTGTATGGCAGTGAAGTCTGGGGCCCTCACACGTACCCCAACTGGTCAAGATGGGATTCCAGCCCAACAGAAATATTCCACCTGGAATTCTGTAAGCATCTGTAACGGATCCCCTTCCGTTAATGGACGCTTCCTAGCTTGCGCCGAGGACCACAAGCACCGCACTGGACACCACAAGCACCGCAGACTCCACAACCGCCGTAGCTTAACTGGAGCCGCGCCGTCTTCCTGCCACCCTCAATGAACCTCCAGCATTCAGGACCGTGTGGGAAAGATCTCTCCTCCAGGGAATATGCAGAGCATAGCAATCCCCAGCGTGATGCAGCAATTCCCTCCAATAACGAGACAAGGCTGCGTTTTGAAGGGTTACCAAAACATGAACTGAACTCTTTATTGAGGGCTACCCGCCCGTATTTATGCAGGTCCCCACAATGCATCATGGTTTCCTCCTCTCTGCCCTGGAGACACCCGAAGAGCAATTCAATTATCTCTCAGGACAAAGGGAAATCACCAATACACATGTGGGAACAATAGGGCAGGAATTACCACCCAAATACACCAAATCCTCCCTTCTCTCTGGGATATAATTATGGATTAACATAACTATCACAGACAGTAAAAATACAGTTTTTAAACATACACTGTAACTTTAAAACCATACATTCCATCTCCATAAAAATTACATATTTAAACTCAGCATACATCAAACATAAACACTTCCAAAAATCACACAAATCCCTCCAGCGGATCAAAAGTTTAGTGGAAGTCCTTTATGACCGACCGCAAGCACAATTTCCTGCCCAAAACAGTTCCATAGATTTGGGCTGTGCGGTCGGTCAATTTCATGCAGAAAAACGACTAAGTCCCATCTTCGAACGGGACTTAGTCTCTGGAGCTGAAAGTTCAGTATGGAAGAAGGTAAGGGTCAGCGGCGTTCGTGTATCTGCGCATCCGATTCCAGCTCCACAGAATCCCCAGCATACACCGCTGACCGCTTTCGGTCCCACCAACAGTCCAGACATGCGGCACAGTTCTGTCACACTGTTCCTGAAGGGCAACATGTCCCGGGGCCATAGTCGTAGGGCAGGAGGCTAGCCATAAGTCCTCTACAATGCCCAGTGGCAAATGGCGGTTTGTCACAGCATCTCTTCCAGGTCCATCGGAGCACCTCTAACAGTGCCTGTCGATGAGAGCTGGGCAGATTCCCTCTACACTTTACAATCCAGAAGAGGGCGCTATCATTCTGGAGCCATCTACATGGTAGTAGTGAAGGCTGCTATCACCATAAAGCCTTGCTACACCAAAGGATCCCAGGCAAAGCGAAGCCCCAAAATCAACTTACTGAAATTCAGAAAATCACCCCACACCATCTCACAAAAGCCGGGATCAGGAACACAGTAAACAAGAGACAAGAGGAATACGTCAGTGAATGGAGGAAGGAGGTGAGAGCATCCCAGAAGCTGACTGTGTACCAGAGCCTGCAGAGAGACTACAAACTCACCCCATATCTGGAGAAACTAGGGAACCCCAGAGACCGGAAAAACCCTGAGCCGCTAAAGACTGAGCGCCCACAGCCTGGCCATTGAATCTCCCACTTAGAAATCATGGAGGGGTCTGAAATTCACATTGTATGTGCAATCCCACTCTGAGACAGAATAAAAATAAATAAAGCAGGAAATCACATTGTATGATTTTTAAAGAATTTATTTGTCTTGCACTGCTGAACATAAGTATTTGAACACCTGAGTAAATCAGTGTTAATATTGGTACAGAAACCTTTGTTTGCAATTACAGAGGTCAAACGTTTCCTGTAGTTCTTGATCAGGTTTGCACACACTGCAACAGGGATTTTGGGCCGCTCCTCCACACAGATCTCCTCTAGATGTCAGGTTTCGGGGCTGTCGCTGAGCAACATGGAGTTTCAGCTCCCTCCAAAGATGTTCTATTGGATTTAGGTCTAGAGACTGGCTAGGCCACTCCAGAACCTTGATATGCTTCTTACGGAGCCACTCCTTGGTTATCCTGGCTGTGCTTCGGGTCGTTGTCATGTTGGAAGACCCAGCCACGACCCATCTTCAATGCTCTGACTGAGGGAATGAGGTTGTTTCTCAAAATCTCACAATAAATGGCCCCATTCATCCTCTCCTTAATACAGTGCAGTTGTCCTGTCCCCTTCGCAGAAAAGCACCCTCAAAGCATGATGTTACCACCCCCATGCTTCACAGTAGGGATGGTGTTCTTGGGATGCAACTCATCCTTCTTTTTCCTCCAAACATGAGGAGTGAAGTTTAGACTAGTTCTACTTTGGTCTCATCTGACCACATGACTTTCTCCCATGCCTTCTCTGGTTCATCCAGATGATCATTGGCAAATTTCAGATGGGCCTGGACATGTGATGACTTGAGCAGGGGAACCTTCCGTGCAATGTATGATTTGAAACCATGACGGCGTAGTGTTCTACCGACAGTGACCTTTGAAACTGTGGTCCCAGCTCTCTTCATGTCATTGACCAGCTCTTCCCTTGTAGTTGTAGGCTGATTCCTCACCTTTCTTATCATCAGTGATACCCCACGAGGTGAGATCTTGCATGGAGCCCCAGTCCGAGGGAGACTGACAGTCGTCTTTAGCCCATTAACAATTGCTCCAGCAGTTGATCTATTTTCACAAAGCTGCTTGGCAATTGCCCCGTAGCCCTTGCCAGCCTTGTGGAGGTCCACAATTTTGTCTCTGGTTTCTTTTGACAGCTCTTTGGTCTTGCCAATGGTAGTAGTTGGCGTCTGACTAACTGTGGGGTGGACCGGGGTCTTTAAAGAGCTCAGACAGGTGCTACTAAATTAGATTAATGAGTGGAGTAGAGGTGGACTTTTTAAAGACACAGTAACAGGTCTTTGAGAGACAGAATTCTTGCTGTTTCTCAGGTGTTCAAATACTTATGTTCAGCAGTGCAAGACAAATAACTTCTTTAAAAATCATACAATGTGATTTCCTAAATTTAGTTTTTTTAAATTCAGTCTCTCACAGTGGTAATGCACCTACAATGTGAATTTCAGCCACCCTCCATGATTTCTAAGTGAGAGAACTTGCAAAATTGCAGGGTGTTCAAATAATTCTGTTCCTCACTGTACATGCCTAGAGAAAGCAGACTGTGCCAGCAGTGCCACTTGGAGGCGGTGAAGGATGAGGTCCACTTCCTGATATACTGTTCCAAATACTCAGCAGTGAGGGACAGCCACTTTAGGAGACTCTCTGATCTACTCCCATACTTCAGCTCCATGGAGGAGGAAGAGAAACTGCCCATCCTTCTGGGAGAGGAAGATAACACTGTGGACATAGCAGCACAATATATCAGTGCCTGCCACAGACTGAGAAGAGCGTGATATGCCATGGACTCCGATACCCTGACCCAGGGTATGTCCCCATTCCTCAACCCCCTATTTCCCCCATGCTTTGGCAATACTAATGTATAATTTTAGACCTGCCAATAAAGCTTTATTGATTGATTGATTGATTGATAGATAGATATGGGATAGATATGAGATAAATAAATAGATAGACAGATATTAGATAGATAAATAGATAGACAGATATTAGATAGATAGATAGATAGATATAAGATAGACAGATAGATATAGAAAGATAGATAGATAGATGAATAGATAGATATAGAAAGATAGATAGATAGATAGATAGATAGATAGATAGATAGATAGATAGATAGAAACATAGATATAGAAAGATAGATAGACAGATATGCGATAGATAGATAGATAGATAGATAGATAGATAGAAACATAGATGTAGACAGATAGATGGATAGATAGATGTGAGATAGATGGACAGATAGATATGGGATAGATAGATAGATAGATAGATAGATAGATAGATAGATAGATAGATAGATAGATAGATATGAGATAGATAGATAGATAGACAGATATGAGATAGATAGATAGATACGAGAGAGAGATGAGAGATAGATAGCAGATAGATAAGAGAGAGAGATATGAGAGACTAAGTGAACAAGACTGTTATTTTGCTGTTTGGCCACATAAGGCCGCTGTTTCCCCACACAACTAATATACTGCTGGATTTCAATATTCTTGAGAGGTGGGGTTGAGAAGTGGGAGAAGAAGCAGGAAGTGACGTTCTTGTGAGAAGTAAGAAGAGGTCTCCATCTTGGAAGCACACAGAGAGACACAGAGAGGAGTGAATTGATCTACATCCAAGTGGGAGAGCCTTCTTTTGCTACCAGAGCTGCAGTCAAGAGAAGCTGATCTTGTCCAACACCTGGATCCTGTCCTGAAGGAGTATTTCTTTGGCTCTATACTCCACCACAATGGATTTGAAATTAAACGAACAAGATATGCTTTAACTGCAGACTGGCAGCTTTAATTTGAGGGTATTTACATCCAAATCAGGTGAACGGTGAAGGAATTACAACAGATTGCATATGTGCCTCCCACTTGTTAAGGGACCAAAAGTAATGGGACATAATAATAATTATTAATCAAACTTTCACTTTTTAATACTTGGTTGCAAATCCTTTGCAGTCAATTACAGCCTGAAATCTGGAATGCATAGACATCACCAGACGCTGGGTTTCATCCCTGGTGATGCTCTGCCAGGCCTCTACTGCAACTGTCTTCAGTTCCTGCTTGTTCTTAGGGCATTTTCCCTTCAGTTTTGTCTTCAGCAAGTGAAATGTATGCTGAATCGGATTCAGGTCAGGTGATTGACTTGGCCATTGCATAACATTCCACTTCTTTCCCTTAAAAAACTATTTGGTTGATTTTGTGCTTGAGCCTATAGCTAGTGTGGGGATTCGCTCTGGTAGGCAGGGTAAGCGGACGCAGTACAGAGGCAAAAACAAGGTTGTAAAGCAAAGTTCAGTGTTTTATTCACACATAAGGAAAAACAAGCCAAAAGTAACGGTGTTCAGTTTTGGTGCCTGTTCACACCACACAAAGTCGGTCCACAGTGCAAAAAACCTTTACCTGGTCAGCAGTTTTCCACCAGCAGTCCACAGCAGGCTTTAGAGGCCTGTTTCCCCAGCACGCGGCTCTCAAGACACAGACTCCACAGCTTCTCTGACATGGAGGATAATCCACCACAGCTGAACGTGCTGGCTGGGTTTTTATATCCTAGCCCAAAACCCGGCCTGGACCCGTGGGGAACAGCCACCCACCCTGCTCTTTGGCTGCTCCCAATAAGAACCGGGCCGGATCGGCTTTACAGCCATACTAACAGCTGAAGTGTCAGACTGCAACTGCAAAACTGACACTTCAGGGAAAAATCTGGTTCTTACCTCACTGAGGCAAGGAACCTCGGTGACACGTATCTTCCGTCAATGACGGCCCCTTGTTCCTTCTTACACTAGTTAGTTAGTTAGGGTTACTGTGTAAGGCTGGCCGCCAGGATTGTGGGCTATTCGCCATAAGGATTTACTAATTATAAGTCATTGTCCTCACCGGAGATCACAAACCAACTTCACCGTAAATTTAATCCGGTTCAGTGTTGATCGGGAGTAATACTGGCACGTGCCACAGAACCAATGGTGGGGAAGGGTTAAGGAATTAATATACAGTTGCAAGAAAAAGTATGTGAACCCTTTGGAATGATATGGATTTCTGCACAAATTGGTCATAAAATGTGATCTGATCTTCATCTAAGTCACAACAATAGACAATCACAGTCTGCTTAAACTAATGACACACAAAGAATTAAATGTTACCATGTTTTTATTGAACACACCATGTAAACATTCACAGTGCAGGTGGAAAAAGTATGTGAACCCCTAGACTAATGACATCTCCAAGAGCTAATTGGAGTGAGGTGTCAGCCAACTGGAGTCCAATCAATGAGATGAGATTGGAGGTGTTGGTTACAGCTGCCCTGCCCTATAAAAAACACACACCAGTTCTGGGTTTGCTTTTCACAAGAAGCATTGCCTGATTTGAATGATGCCTCGCACAAAAGAGCTCTCAGAAGACCTACGATTAAGAATTGTTGACTTGCAAAAAGCTGGAAAGGGTTATAAAAGTATCTCCAAAAGCCTTGCTGTTCATCAGTCTACAGTAAGACAAATTGTCTATACAGTCAGGTCCATAAATATTGGGACATCAACACAATTCTAACATTTTTGGCTCTATACTCCACCACAATGGATTTGAAATTAAACGAACAAGATATGCTTTAACTGCAGACTGGCAGCTTTAATTTGAGGGTATTTACATCCAAATCAGGTGAACGGTGAAGGAATTAAAACAGATTGCATATGTGCCTCCCACTTGTTAAGGGACCAAAAGTAATGGGACATAATAATAATTATTAATCAAACTTTCACTTTTTAATACTTGGTTGCAAATCCTTTGCAGTCAATTACAGCCTGAAATCTGGAATGCATAGACATCACCAGACGCTGGGTTTCATCCCTGGTGATGCTCTGCCAGGCCTCTACTGCAACTGTCTTCAGTTCCTGCTTGTTCTTAGGGCATTTTCCCTTCAGTTTTGTCTTCAGCAAGTGAAATGTATGCTGAATCGGATTCAGGTCAGGTGATTGACTTGGCCATTGCATAACATTCCACTTCTTTCCCTTAAAAAACTATTTGGTTGATTTTGTGCTTGAGCCTATAGCTAGTGTGGGGATTCGCTCTGGTAGGCAGGGTAAGCGGACGCAGTACAGAGGCAAAAACAAGGTTGTAAAGCAAAGTTCAGTGTTTTATTCACACATAAGGAAAAACAAGCCAAAAGTAACGGTGTTCAGTTTTGGTGCCTGTTCACACCACACAAAGTCGGTCCACAGTGCAAAAAACCTTTACCTGGTCAGCAGTTTTCCACCAGCAGTCCACAGCAGGCTTTAGAGGCCTGTTTCCCCAGCACGCGGCTCTCAAGACACAGACTCCACAGCTTCTCTGACATGGAGGATAATCCACCACAGCTGAACGTGCTGGCTGGGTTTTTATATCCTAGCCCAAAACCCGGCCTGGACCCGTGGGGAACAGCCACCCACCCTGCTCTTTGGCTGCTCCCAATAAGAACCGGGCCGGATCGGCTTTACAGCCATACTAACAGCTGAAGTGTCAGACTGCAACTGCAAAACTGACACTTCAGGGAAAAATCTGGTTCTTACCTCACTGAGGCAAGGAACCTCGGTGACACGTATCTTCCGTCAATGACGGCCCCTTGTTCCTTCTTACACTAGTTAGTTAGTTAGGGTTACTGTGTAAGGCTGGCCGCCAGGATTGTGGGCTATTCGCCATAAGGATTTACTAATTATAAGTCATTGTCCTCACCGGAGATCACAAACCAACTTCACCGTAAATTTCATCCGGTTCAGTGTTGATCGGGAGTAATACTGGCACGTGCCACAGAACCAATGGTGGGGAAGGGTTAAGGAATTAATATACAGTTGCAAGAAAAAGTATGTGAACCCTTTGGAATTATATGGATTTCTGCACAAATTGGTCATAAAATGTGATCTGATCTTCATCTAAGTCACAACAATAGACAATCACAGTCTGCTTAAACTAATAACACACAAAGAATTAAATGTTACCATGTTTTTATTGAACACACCATGTAAACATTCACAGTGCAGGTGGAAAAAGTATGTGAACCCCTAGACTAATGACATCTCCAAGAGCTAATTGGAGTGAGGTGAGCCAACTGGAGTCCAATCAATGAGATGAGATTGGAGGTGTTGGTTACAGCTGCCCTGCCCTATAAAAAACACACACCAGTTCTGGGTTTGCTTTTCACAAGAAGCATTGCCTGATTTGAATGATGCCTCGCACAAAAGAGCTCTCAGAAGACCTACGATTAAGAATTGTTGACTTGCAAAAAGCTGGAAAGGGTTATAAAAGTATCTCCAAAAGCCTTGCTGTTCATCAGTCTACAGTAAGACAAATTGTCTATACAGTCAGGTCCATAAATATTGGGACATCAACACAATTCTAACATTTTTGGCTCTATACTCCACCACAATGGATTTGAAATTAAACGAACAAGATATGCTTTAACTGCAGACTGGCAGCTTTAATTTGAGGGTATTTACATCCAAATCAGGTGAACGGTGAAGGAATTACAACAGATTGCATATGTGCCTCCCACTTGTTAAGGGACCAAAAGTAATGGGACATAATAATAATTATTAATCAAACTTTCACTTTTTAATACTTGGTTGCAAATCCTTTGCAGTCAATTACAGCCTGAAATCTGGAATGCATAGACATCACCAGACGCTGGGTTTCATCCCTGGTGATGCTCTACCAGGCCTCTACTGCAACTGTCTTCAGTTCCTGCTTGTTCTTAGGGCATTTTCCCTTCAGTTTTGTCTTCAGCAAGTGAAATGTATGCTGAATCGGATTCAGGTCAGGTGATTGACTTGGCCATTGCATAACATTCCACTTCTTTCCCTTAAAAAACTATTTGGTTGATTTTGTGCTTGAGCCTATAGCTAGTGTGGGGATTCGCTCTGGTAGGCAGGGTAAGCGGACGCAGTACAGAGGCAAAAACAAGGTTGTAAAGCAAAGTTCAGTGTTTTATTCACACATAAGGAAAAACAAGCCAAAAGTAACGGTGTTCAGTTTTGGTGCCTGTTCACACCACACAAAGTCGGTCCACAGTGCAAAAAACCTTTACCTGGTCAGCAGTTTTCCACCAGCAGTCCACAGCAGGCTTTAGAGGCCTGTTTCCCCAGCACGCGGCTCTCAAGACACAGACTCCACAGCTTCTCTGACATGGAGGATAATCCACCACAGCTGAACGTGCTGGCTGGGTTTTTATATCCTAGCCCAAAACCCGGCCTGGACCCGTGGGGAACAGCCACCCACCCTGCTCTTTGGCTGCTCCCAATAAGAACCGGGCCGGATCGGCTTTACAGCCATACTAACAGCTGAAGTGTCAGACTGCAACTGCAAAACTGACACTTCAGGGAAAAATCTGGTTCTTACCTCACTGAGGCAAGGAACCTCGGTGACACGTATCTTCCGTCAATGACGGCCCCTTGTTCCTTCTTACACTAGTTAGTTAGGGTTACTGTGTAAGGCTGGCCGCCAGGATTGTGGGCTATTCGCCATAAGGATTTACTAATTATAAGTCATTGTCCTCACCGGAGATCACAAACCAACTTCACCGTAAATTTAATCCGGTTCAGTGTTGATCGGGAGTAATACTGGCACGTGCCACAGAACCAATGGTGGGGAAGGGTTAAGGAATTAATATACAGTTGCAAGAAAAAGTATGTGAACCCTTTGGAATGATATGGATTTCTGCACAAATTGGTCATAAAATGTGATCTGATCTTCATCTAAGTCACAACAATAGACAATCACAGTCTGCTTAAACTAATAACACACAAAGAATTAAATGTTACCATGTTTTTATTGAACACACCATGTAAACATTCACAGTGCAGGTGGAAAAAGTATGTGAACCCCTAGACTAATGACATCTCCAAGAGCTAATTGGAGTGAGGTGAGCCAACTGGAGTCCAATCAATGAGATGAGATTGGAGGTGTTGGTTACAGCTGCCCTGCCCTATAAAAAACACACACCAGTTCTGGGTTTGCTTTTCACAAGAAGCATTGCCTGATTTGAATGATGCCTCGCACAAAAGAGCTCTCAGAAGACCTACGATTAAGAATTGTTGACTTGCAAAAAGCTGGAAAGGGTTATAAAAGTATCTCCAAAAGCCTTGCTGTTCATCAGTCTACAGTAAGACAAATTGTCTATACAGTCAGGTCCATAAATATTGGGACATCAACACAATTCTAACATTTTTGGCTCTATACTCCACCACAATGGATTTGAAATTAAACGAACAAGATATGCTTTAACTGCAGACTGGCAGCTTTAATTTGAGGGTATTTACATCCAAATCAGGTGAACGGTGAAGGAATTACAACAGATTGCATATGTGCCTCCCACTTGTTAAGGGACCAAAAGTAATGGGACATAATAATAATCATTAATCAAACTTTCACTTTTTAATACTTGGTTGCAAATCCTTTGCAGTCAATTACAGCCTGAAATCTGGAATGCATAGACATCACCAGACGCTGGGTTTCATCCCTGGTGATGCTCTGCCAGGCCTCTACTGCAACTGTCTTCAGTTCCTGCTTGTTCTTAGGGCATTTTCCCTTCAGTTTTGTCTTCAGCAAGTGAAATGCATGCTGAATCGGATTCAGGTCAGGTGATTGACTTGGCCATTGCATAACATTCCACTTCTTTCCCTTAAAAAACTATTTGGTTGATTTTGCAGTATGCTTTAGGTCATTGTCCATCTGCACTGTGAAGCGCCGTCTAATAAGTTCTGAAGCATTTGGCTGAATATAAGCAGATAATATTGCCTTAAACACTTCAGAATTCATCCTGCTGCTTTTGTCAGCAGTCAAATCATCAATAAATACAAGAGAACCAGTTCCATTGGCAGCCATACATGCCCACGCCATGAAACTACCACCACCATGCTTCACTGATGAGGTGGTATGCTTAGGATCATGAGCAGTTCCTTTCCTTTTCTATACTCTTCTCTTCCCATCACTCTGGTACAAGTTGATCTTGGTCTCATCTGTCCATAAAATGTTGTTCCAGAACTGTGAAGGCTTTTTTAGATGTCGTTTGGCAAACTCTAATCTGGCCTTCCTGTTTTTGAGGCTCACCAATGGTTTACATCTTGTGGTGAACCCTCTGTATTCACTCTGGTGAAGTCTGCTCTTGATTATTGACTTTGACACACATACACCTACCTCCTGGAGAGTGTTCTTGATCTGGCCAACTGTTGTGAATCGTGTTTTCTTCACCAGATAAATTATTATTCGGTCATCCACCAGTTTTCTGTGGTCTTCCGGGTCTTTTTGTGTTGCTGAGCTCACCGGTGCGTTCCTTCTTTTTAAGAATGTTCCAAACAGTTGTTTTGGCCACGCCTAATCTTTTTGCTATGTCTCTGAAGGGTTTGTTTTGTTTTTTTCAGCCTAATGATGGCTTGCTTCACTGATCATGACAGCTCTTTGGATCACATCTTGAGAGTTGACAGCAACAGATTCCAAATGCAAATAGCACACTTGAAATGAACTCTGGACCTTTTATCTGCTCATTGTAATTGGGATAATGAGGGAATAACACACACCTGGCCATGGAACAGCTGAGAAGCCAATTGTCCCATCACTTTTGGTCCCTTAACAAGTGGGAGGCACATATGCAAACTGTTGTAATTCCAAAACCATTCACCTGATTTGGATGTAAATACCCTCAAATTAAAGTTGACAGTCTGCAGTTAAAGCACTTCTTGTTTGTTTCATTTCAAATCCATTGTGGTTGTGTATAGAGCTAAAAATGTTAGAATTGTGTCGATGTCCCAATATTTATGGACCTGACTGTAAATGGAGAAAGTTCAGCACTTCTGCTACTCTCCCTAGGAGTGGCAGTCCTGTAAAGATGACTGCAAGAGCACAGCGCAGACTGCTCAATGAGGTGAAGAAGAATCCTAGAGTGTCAGCTAAAGACTTACAAAAGTCTCTGGCATATGCTAACATCCCTGTTAGCGAATCTACCATACGTAAAACACTAAACAAGAATGGATTTCATGAGAGGATATCACAGAGGAAGCCACTGCTGTCCAAAAAAAACTTGCTGCACGTTTACAGTTTGCACAAGAGCACCTGGATGTTCTACAGCACTACTGGCAAAATATTCTGTGCACAGAAGAAACCAAAGTTGAGTTGTTTGGAAGAAACACACAACACTTTGTGTGGAGAAAAAGAGGGACAGCACACCAACATCAAAACCTCATCCTAACTGTGAAGTATGGTGGTGGGGGCATCATGGTTTAGTGCTGCTTTGCTGCGTCAGGGCCTTTACAGATTGCTATCATCAAAGGAAAAATACATTTTGCAGGAGAACTTAAAGGGACACTGACAGGCCGTTAGAGCATATAAAGTGACATATATTCTTCTATTGGTCTTAATATGCTCAATTAAACTATGCCATTATCACCCCTCGCTGCCTTTCCGTTACTTATAAAAAGTGTTTTTATCAATATGCAAATTAGCTTACTTTGTGCCCAAGGGGCTGTCCCTCATTCAGTTTTGTGCCCAGCCGCGCCCCAACTGCCATCTCCTAGTGCCGCCCAGCTCATTAGTATTCACTGGACTAGGCAGCTTTTTTTTCTCCCGACGCAGTGAAATCCCGCGCATGCCCAGTACTATCTTCTACTGGAGCTGGAGGGTGACGGGGACCCTATCCGGCGCAGGCACGGAGTGACAAAATAAGGCTAATGCCAGGAAGATAGTACTGGGCATGCGCGGGATTTTGCCGCGTCGGGAGAAAAAAAAGTGCAGTGAATACTAATGAGCTGGGCGGCACTAGGAGACGGCAGTTGAGGCGCGGCTGGGCACAGAACTAAATGAGGGAAGCCCCTTGGGCACAAAGTAAGGTAATTTGCATATTGATAAAAACACTTTTTATAAGTAACGGAAAAGCAGCGAGGGGTGATAATGGTATAGTTTAATTAAGCATATTAAGACCAATAGAAGAATATATGTCACTTTATATGCTCTAACAGCCTGTCAGTGTCCCTTTAAGGCCATCTGTCCACCAGCTGAAGCTTAACAGAAGATGGGTGTTGCAACAGGACAACGACCCAAAGCATAAAAGTAAATCAACAACAGAATGGCTTAAACAGAAGAAAATACGCCTTCTGGAGTGGCCCAGTCAGAGTCCTGACCTCAACCCGATTGAGATGCTGTGGCATGACCTCAAGAAAGCGATTCACACCAGACATCCGAAGAATATTGCTGAACTGAAACAGTTCTGTAAAGAGGAATGGTCAAGAATTACTCCTGACCGTTGTGCACGTCTGATCTGCAACTACAGGAAACGTTTGGTTGAAGTTATTGCTGCCAAAGGAGGTTCAACCAGTTATTAAATCCAAGGGTTCACATACTTTTTCCACCTGCATTGTGAATGTTTACATGGTGTGCTCAATAAAAACATGGTAACATTTAATTATTTGTGTGTTATTAGTTTAAGCAGACTGTGATTGTCTATTGTTGTGACTTAGATGAAAATCAGATCACATTTTATGACCAATTTGTGCAGAAATCCATATAATTCCAAAGGGTTCACATACTTTTTCTTGCAACTGTATATAGTTCAGTAGGATTGTAAGCTTTTGTGCTGCACCGCGGGCTAACCCGTTCCTTGCATCCCGCACAATTGTTCCTGCCTTTAGGGTAATAACAGGTACGGCGAGGCAGTGGTATTTGTGCCCGCCATAGGCAAAATTATAGTAATTGTGTTCCCCAGCAAACATCAGGGGGCGCCGTGCTGTGCAGCACAAGAGTCTCAGCCCCAGCTGAGTGTATGTAAATTTACTTTCAGTTTTTTGCATGTGGGGTTATGTTTGATATCACTCTTCATTAAAGTTTGTTTTGCAAGAGCTGGTGTCGGAATTGCTTTCTTCGTTCGTAACTTTGCTCTTACCTGGGGAGCCCACTCCGGTACACAGCTTACAACTTGGCGTAGTCGGCAGGATACAGCGACCGTTATGGACGGGAACGCGGCGGGAGACATTCCAATGGCGCCGGATCAGGATTTAGCTCAGGGTGCCTCTGCGCAAGGCCAGCTTACCCCCAACGCCATGTACACCCCGGTAGGATACATCCCCGTGGGGGCACTGGTGCGTCATCTTCCAAAATATGACGGTAGAAACATGACGTTGCAGGACTGGACTGAAAGGGTGTGGAGCGCAGTTAGAATGTGTAACCTGACCCTCGAGCTGCGGGCAGAGGTTGCATTGGGGGCTCTAGAGGGCGATATCAGACGGACAGTGATGGTAGGGCCCAAGAGAGACAAAATATTCTCCCTGCTGGAGAGAGCCCAGGGGAGACATGCTAAAGTAGTGCAGTTGCGGAGCCACTTCTTCAACCGACTACAGCGAGAGGGCGAGACTCTGATGCAGTACTCTAATGCCCTACAGGAAACGCTTAATGAGATACAGCGGCGAGATCCTGAGGCCATGGGAGCCTTTCGGGAGGTGGGCTGGCTACTAAGAGACCAGTTCATACTGGGGCTCTCCAACAAGTTCCTACAGGACAAGCTTCAAGAGATGACCCGGACGGCGGCCGACATGACATTCTACAGTGTCTACCAAGCTGCTGTGGAGAGAGAGGAAGAGCACATGCCTGTGGCGGCAAGAGTAGTGAGTGGCACCCATGCTACAAGGGACCGGTCGGGGGTCTGAAGAATCCAAGTCTGTAAAGGATGTGGTAAAGGCCCTGCAGACAGAATTAAGAGGACTTCGGCTAGAAGTGTCCCAGATGAAGGCAGAAACATCCCGGTCTCCAGGCTCTCGTGCCACTCTATCCAGGAGGACCCAGGTGTGGGGCACATCAAAAGAGGGCCCCTCTGCTGGACTTGTCGACAGTATGGCCATATGGCCAAAGAGTGCCTCGAACGGATGGAGTCCGAGCCGACGTTAAACTTCCGACCTCCGCAGTAGCTGGGCGTCCTGCGGCAGTACACCAGAAGCTAAGCCTTATGCGTGAGGAACACGACCTGTATGCCAGCAGCCCCGTTATGGAAGCCGAGTTGGAAGGGCAGAAGGTACGCTACCTAGTTGATACAGGGTCGGAGTGCACCCTTATGTCTCTGCAGTTCTTCGAAAGACACTTAAGACATATGATGAAGCCAAAAAACGGGAGCGTCATCAGGCTGACGGCTGCCAATAACAGAGAGTTGGACGTCCGAGGGATAGTCTGAATGCGGGTCCGACTGTTTAGACAAGACTTCGGCAAGAAGGGGGTCGTGCTGGTGGACCATTCGTCCCGAAAAGGAATGGACGTGACCCTAGGTATGAATGTACTGAGAGACCTATACCATCAACTCTATGCCAAGGAAGGGCCGAAGTA
Organism: Bufo bufo; assembly: GCF_905171765.1. Classification (NCBI taxonomy): domain Eukaryota; kingdom Metazoa; phylum Chordata; class Amphibia; order Anura; family Bufonidae; genus Bufo; species Bufo bufo. Next base: position 760,578,828 of record NC_053389.1, on the reverse strand, counting down.
TTGGCAACAAGCCACCACACACCGGCCGATCCAGAAGGTTTTACAACATATGGTGAGAAGCTGTAGTCTGCAAAAGAGTAACATGTCCGGTCGGCCCATCTGAGACGTGAATGTGCCGCGGAGGACCCCAGTGAAGATCCCACCTTTACAAGAACGGATATCGATGCTGCTGGTGGGGGCTGGATGACGACTGAATGGACTGGAGGTCCTGATCGAGCCCGCTTATCAAGAGGAAATGCAGGCTCGCCCACTGGTAGCCCTGGCCCTCACCATTGTGAAGAATGAATGTGTGCCTATACGCTGCCTAAATGTTGAAGACTGAGAGTTAACTGTCCCAGGAAACACCTTGCTGGCAAAAGTTTATGTGTCCGAGGGGGACATCTATCGACGAAGGAGCTTCACGCTACAGCCTGATAGAAGATCAGCCTGGACCTATGCTGTAGAGGTTCATCAAAGGGGGACCCCAACAGCGGAGTGGAATGGTCGAGTGATCATGGCCTGGATGGGGGTGGACTGCAAGACTCTGACTCCCAGACAACAGAAGTTGCTGGAACTTTCCCAACACCATGGACATCCACCCTCTGGGAAATTCAAGAGGCAATCTCACGCCATGATGAGGACTTCGGGTGTGCTTCCGCCATTGAACACAAAATCCCTACCGGTGATGCTGCACCGATTAGGGAACGTTACCAACAATTCCCACCTAAAATGTACCAGAAGGTGAAGGATATGGTAGCCAGCATGTTGGAAAACCGGGTGATCAAGGACAGTCAAAGTCCTTGGGCTGCTCCAGTAGTCTTGGTGCGGAAGAAAGATGGGAGTCACCGGTTCTGCATTGACTATCCAAAACTAAATGCCCAGACCGTCCAGGAGGCCTATCCCCTCCAGCGGATTGAGGAATCGTTGTCAGCCCTAAGCCAGGTGAAGTTCTTCTCGACTCTTGACCTGGCCAGTGGGTATTGGCAGGTACCGGTGGTCAAGAAGGACAAAGCAAAGACGGCTTTCATTCTACCTATGGGACTCTACGAGTTCACCGGATGCCATTCGATCTCTCCAATGCCCCGGGATCTTTCCAGCGGTTGATGAAACATTGTCTGGGGATCTCAACTTCGAGTCAGTATTGATATACCTGGATGACATAGTAGTGTTTGGGGTCTCCTTTGAAGATCACCTCCAGAAGCTGGGACAGGTCCTAGGATGGCTATGAGACCATGGGCTCAAGATCAAGCCCAAGAAGTTCCAACTATTTAGACAGCAGATAGAGTGGGACATGTGGTCACCCCGGAAGAGGTAAAACCGTCCCCCAGCAAGGTGGAAGCCGTTTAGAAGTGGCACCAGCCAAGTACACTACAAGAGGTGCGGGCGTTCGTGGGACTGGCCGGCTACTACAGGAGATTTATAGGAGGTCCGAAGAATCGTCCAATCGACTGGGGATCCCAGCAACAAGAGGCCTTTGAGGCAGTGAAGGAGGTGCTGACCAGTGCCCTGATTCTGGCTTATGCACAGTTCGACACCCCATTCCTGCTGTACACTGACGGAAGTCTACATGGTCTGCAGGCCATGTTATTCCAAGTCCAGAATGGACGTGAGAGAGTCATTGCCTATGGCAGTCGGTCTCTGAAGGAGTCAGCGCGCAACCCTGACAACTATAGCTCCTTCAAATTGGAACTATTGGCACTGGTGTGGGCCATGACCAAAAGGTTTGTGGGGTACCTGACAGGTGCAGAGGTGACCGTGATGACGGACAACAACCCGTTAGCCCATCTGGAGAATGCCAAACTCGGTACGCTTGAGCAGGGGTGGTCGGCTCGCCTTTCTAAGTTCCAATATCACGTCCAGGATGTCCATGGTGTTGGGAAAGACGTTGACTGATTGGGAGAAAGTCCAGAATGGACTCCCTGGACCTGTGGAAAGTGAGAGAATGGGTCCGGACCAAGACCTGGCCTCGGCCGGAAGAGCGGGCCCGTCTGACTCCAGAGGGCCAAAAGTTGTTGAGGCAGTGGAATAAGCTGACTGTTACCTAGGGCCTCCTGTGTCAGACCATATACTTACAGTCAGAGCTGCAGTACCGGCAACAGATTGTCATCCCCATGTCATTGGGCCGAAGGGCCTATTAGAGGGGCGTCCATTTCGTGAGCGACAAAACGTTTAAGTGGCTCCAATGGCTGGTATACTGTCCAGATCTGGCAGACATGGAGGCCGAGGCCTGTCTTAAGTGTCGGCACTGCGGGCTGAACAAGAGTACTGTCCAGGCCATCCAGACTTCAGCGCCACTAGAGCTACTTATGATCGATTATGTGCAGATTGGATACTCTACCTCGGGACACTCGTACTGTCTAGTCATGACAGACCATTTCACAAAGTATGCGGTGGCTGTACCCACCAGAGAGCAGATAGCAGAGTTGGCCGCTGAAGCTGTCTGCAAACACTTTATATAGGTGTTCGGGTGTCCACGGAGAATACATTCAGATCAGGGGGCATGTTTCCAGGGTACTCTAATGAATTAAATGTACCAGCTGTATGGGATCAAACGCTCCCGCACCACCCCATATCACCCTCAAGGAAACGGGGCGTGCGAATGCTTCAACCGCACGTTGCTCCAGATGCTGCGGACTCTGGAGTATAGCCAAAAGGCTCGGTGGGTCGAATATCTACCTGAACTGATGTGGGCATATAACAACAGGTTACACAGTACCACCAGATACTCCCCACATATACTCTGGGGGAGCCAGACAGGAGATGGAAGACCTTCACATGCCTGACCTGATGGAACCACCACCGAGAAGTACCACCACCCTAACCCAAGACCAGTGCAGAGGGATGGGTATGCCCCGGGTGATCGAAAGCCGAATGGCCGTCTGGGAAGTTGGATGGGCGGTGGTAGGCGGTCCCATACACAGTGAAGAGGATGGTAGACCCTGCCATCCCGGTCTATGAGGTAGAGCCAATAGGGACTGGGGGATCCTCATGGAACTTACACCGTAACATGTTGAGGCATTTTGATGAGCCAGTATGCTTGGAGGAGATGCCTCCTCCTGCTCAGAGTCCAGAGGAAAGCCCCTTGGAGGAGGAGGGGGAATGGTGGGTTGCCCCTGCCCCAGTAATCACAGAGACCCCAGTGGTGGCAAGTTTACCACCCAGAGGAAGCAGTGAGCAGTCAGCAGCACCTTCCCTATCATATGTGCCTGACGTCCCCAGTGCTTCTGAGCCTTTCACTCTGCGAAGGTCAACCAGGGCCAATGCTGGTGTGCCCCCACAGCGCTATGCACAGGACGAGTTTTTATGGGGAGGGTTGCTGAGGACGACAACCTCTAGTGGGGTGGCATGTGAGATTGAGAAACCGTTCTTAACGTTTGAATACTGTTTGTATGGACTAAGTTAACAAGACTGTTATTTTGCTGTTTGGCCACAAGAGGCCGCTGTTTCCCCACACAGCTAATATACTGCTGGATTTCAATATTCATGAGAGGTGGGGTTGAGAAGTGGGAGAAGAAGCAGGAAGTGACGTTCTTGTGAGAAGTAAGAGGAGGTCTCTATCTTGGAAGCACACAGAGAGTGTCACGCCCATGTTCATGGTTGTGACTTCTTGGGAGCCGCATGCAGTTGCCCGCGGTCTGGGTGTTTTGTCAACCGCAGCTGGGGGCTGTTAGTAGTTTGTCTCAAGTGCGGTTGCTGCGGACAACAGGTGTTTGTTGGCAGTGTAGCAGCCTGAGCTGGTTGCTAGGCGTCTCACTGTTGATACGTGCGGTTTCCTCTGGCTATGTGTGTTTGTATGCACTTTTCCTGTCTGGTGTGCTCGAGGTTTATGTATGTGTGCACTGTGACTCTTCCCTTCACTTGTGGCTGCCCGTGGCAACGTGTGGTGTAGTGTACATGTGGTGGCAGTGTCTCGGCCTTCTGGCTGCTTCCAAGGACATGGTTGCCACGCATGTCGTTGCCTGTGGTAACAGCTGCAGTGTGATAATGGATTGTACACTTCCCCTTTAAGTGGCAGTCTTCCCTTGTCTGGTGTAGGAAGGGTTAACTCCCTTCTTTGTGTGTGAACACTGGGTGTGTGTGGGTGTGGCTACTTGGGGTTATTTAGCTCCTGCTGGAATCCAGACTCTGAGGGGTACTTCAGCCATGGTTAGCTGGAGTCATCCTCCTGGTTATATACCATCTGCCAGTGAGGGCCACCCTTGTGGTCATAAGTTTATGTATGATGTGATGAAGATGTTTCTTTGGTCTCTTTATGTTTATTGCAGCTATAGTTTTCTGGGTTCCTGTGTGATGTGTGGTGTGTGCTGTGTCCGTTTGTATTGTTGTGGACAGCAGCACTTGTACATGGGTTCCAGGCTGTGTGTCTGTGGCAGGTAGGTGTTGTACTAGTTGCATTTACCTGCCATTGCCATATGCTGTATTTGTTCCCCTTACCTTTGCAGCCTGGCCAGTGAGACTCCTGTTGCTCCGTGTCTAGGAGGAACAGGTTGTCTTACTCTGCTCCTAGTCCAGGGCCACTCTGAGGGCTAGTAGGAATCTTAGGTTCCAGAGTATGAGCCCTCCTACCATCAGGGTCGGCTCTACGGCTAGGAGACAGGGTCAGATTTAGGGATGTGATAGGAGGTGACCTGCTCCCTGATTCCTGTCCTCACCTAGCAGCGACCAACATCTTCTGCTCATCGCACGGCTGAGGGTTTTCCCCATCCTCAGCCGTGACAGAGAGACACAGAGAGGAGTGAATCAATCTACATCCAAATGAGAGAGCCTTCTTTTGCTACCAGAGCTGCAGTCAAGAGAAGCTGATCGTGTCCAACATCTGGATCCTGTCCTGAAGGAGTATTTCTGTTGAAGATATCGCTGGTGGGAACTGAGGAGCGAAGCAGCAACGCTGTTGTGCCACACGCATGTGGAAAGGACATTGTTCAGTTCGCAGTCATCAGCGGAGACAAAGCAGACCCGGGTCAGTAAGACAGACCGTGCACGCAGCTTGTTCTAGTATTGGCGCCTGGAAGATTAAAGGGCTTCTGTCACCCCACTAAACTCTTCTCGCTCTCTGCTGGCCCTGTCTGCATTCAAAATCTGGTGCCGGCGCCGTACCTGTCTTCAGTCGGCGCACTGAGGGGAGGACGCTCGCTCGGCCGCTCCATCCTCAATGCATCTACACCCGGCGCAGGCGCACTGAGGAAGGAGCGGCCGAGCGAGCGTCCTCCCCTCAGTGCGCCTGCGCCGACTCAAGACAGGTACGGCGCCGGCACCAGATTTTGAATGCAGACAGGGCCAGCAGAGAACCAGCGCGTCCGCTGGCCCTGTCAATCAACATGAGAAGGGGGCGTCTTTATGAGAGGAGGATGCGGCTGCATATTATAAAAGTAAGTTTTTTGCAGTATCTACTGAGCCAAAATGATTAATTACATTATGTATGGATAAATCGCAGTATAGGGATTATAAGTACCCAAAAAAAAAAAAAAGTGTTTAGTGGAGTGACAGAAGCCCTTTAAAGACTGTGCTTGAGCCTGTAGCTAGTTAGTTAGGGTTACTGTGTAAGGCTGGCCGCCAGGATTGTGGACTATTCGCCATAAGGATTTACTAATTTTATGTCAAGACATGGAGGCTCATATTGCTTAATCCTTTCTTTACTGTCCACCAATAGCAGCAAAGAATACAAACTGTAGGAAAATGGAAACCATAGTGATAGACCACTCCCATACTAAGTCCTAGTATAATAGTCAGCACCTCCCCATACAATTCCTCTTTCTTTGCTGCTACCAAACAGATAAGTACAGGATATACAATATGTGAGAGAGAATCTAAATCGCACATCCTCATTACTATGCTTTTGATATAATCAACTGTTCTAAATTTCAGCATGATAAAACATGGCTATACAGCACTATTATAAATAAACTGCTATGCACTATTAGTAGGCATTAGTATACAGTTTGATCAAAGAGCATAGGCCCACTTACCACGACAAGGTTGCCTCTTTTAAGTGGGAACCTACTCTAACTATGGCGCGGCACTCCTCCCCATTCGGCTCAGGTGCTTTTAATTAGCAGAAGTCTGCAAAGGGTTTAAAATTCCTACCAAATCTCAGTTGGTGTTCCTGAGAGGCTGTGAACAGGGGAGCTCTTTGCACCAGTTCACATGCGGTGCTGGACGGTGGCCGTCGCTGCTTTTGTGCTGTGCTGGTGGAGTAATGGGACCCAGGGCCTGGGTGGCTTTGCTGCACAGTGGGTGCTGTGTGGCTACTGGGTCCCATTGCCTGCTGGAGCGGTGTGGGGGCACGACAAAGTTAGAGTAGGTCCCCACTTAAAAGAGGCAACCTTGTCGTGGTAAGTGGGCCTATGCTCTTTGATCAAACTGTATACTAATGCCTCCTAATAGTGCATAGCAAATGATTGATAATAGTGCTGTATAGCCATGTTTTATCATGCTGAAATTTAGAACAGTTGTTATATCAAAAGCATAGTAATGAGGATGTGCGATTTAGATTCTCTCTCACATATTGTATACAGATAAGTACATGACCTCTTGATTTTTCCATATATTTATGTTCCTTTACCGTTTCCGATTGGATTTTATATGTTATGTTTTCTTGACTCCAGGGCCCCAGAACCCCTTGGGTATTACTACCTCTATCTTTTTCCACTCCCCTTATCTTCTTAGGCTGGCGGTTTTTCCTCCCTTGCTCCTGCTTTTTCCCCAGCCGTTCGGCTTTTTTCCCCACATATCTGTTTTTTGTCTGTTCTCTGACTTACCGCTGATTCGCTTACTGCGTTATACTATCTCACCGTACGGCCGGCACTTTCCGTTCCCTCTTTGCTCGTCTTGTGGCTCGCGCTTTTAGTATGTTGCCGCAAATCTCGCAAGATTCCGGCGGCCATTTTTTTCCGCACCCTGTCTCTTGCCTCCTGCTTCTTCTCGTGTCCTCTGACTTTCTTCGGGTCTGGGCCCTGGTGAGATCCTTACTTTACCCTCCATTAGGTGGCTAGTCTGGGGTGACTCACTCCTGCTAACCTGTGCTATCCCGATCTTCTCAACTTAGCTCTTATCCCTGCAGCAGGGATATATCTCTAAGCTTTTAGTATGCCAAAATCCAAAGGGCCTGCCACCCCCTGTCCCCTGGGATATGGATTTACCCCAGATGTCGAATAATTCCCCAGCCATCTCGGGCCCCCCTTCCCCTGTAGGTGACCCTATGACCGTACCTGAGGATGCCCAATCCCTGGCGCTACAGCGCTCTGTCTCGGACGCCATTTTGGCAGCGATGGGATCAATGTCCTCCGCCCTTTCCCAGACTATCTCTCAGGCCCTACTGGCACGCCCTCGTGCCGAAAAGAGCTCACCCACGCAGACACGCTTACCGCGTTCTACGCTAATCCCTACAGGGGATATCCTAAGTAAAACTACAGCCCAATCCGGGCACTAAAGCCCTACAGCCTCCAGAAACGATACGACTGGTGTGACCTTTTCCACCCATGACAACGTGCCTATGTCACGCAAGAGAGCCAGGCAGAACGAGAGGGGCAGTGGAAATGTGCTAGAGCACAACTGGAGAGTGACTCCGACTCAGAAATCGGGTCTGGTGAGGAGGCTGATGCTGAGACCGTACATGACCACAATGATGATAATGGCGGACAGTACACTGACCACTTTGCCCCTGCCCTATCAGATTTGGTAATTAGCGGCCCTCATGGCGAACCCCCTGCTTCTGCAGGTTCCGCCCTCATGGATCCTTCTCGGGAACCTATGTTTGACCCGGATGCTCTCCATCACCCGAGGTCGGCAGAATGGTTCCCAGCGGACCATGTGGCTAAGTACAGTACCTGGAGAACTGGGTACGGCGCCCCCTTAGCAAGTCGGCGCACAATAAACTCAGGGCAGAATGTCCTAGACCCTTGTTCCCCAGTAAAGTCTGTGAGACCTCCATTGTGGATCCCAAAATGACCCAGTTCCTTTCAAAGTTGGGATGGAATCCCCGCAAGGGTCTGCATTCCGCACTAAAGTCATGCCAGGACAAACTCCTGGACATTTTTGGTCCTTTGGCAAAATAGTTCGACCTGGCCGAACTAGCCAGAGCCGAGAACAGGCAGGTCGACCCGGAAGAGCTACGTGGCTGGATACAGAGGGCAATCTGCATAGCTGGCACTGTGAACACTTCCCTGTCTATAGAGCGGCGAAAATCCATCCTCTTTAACCAGGGCCGGCAGTGTCAGGGGCCGTTTGTCCGGCCGATCTAATTACCACGCCCGAGGATCGGGATGAGGCTCCTACAACCAGAGACCACCCTACCAGGAGGCGAGACAACAGTCTCCTTTCTTCCCCTCTCGTGGCAGACCATGGCGCTCCAGAGGTTTCAGAGTGAATCCCGGTTCCAGACGCCCTTACGGTAAGATTACATCTACCCCATGTTTCTTCCAATATCTGTGTAGGGGGCAGACTCCGTAATTTCTTCCAAGCCTGGTTGGACATCACCTCAGATGCCTGGGTTCTAGCCACTGTGAGGGGGTTTTGCATAGAGTTGGTCAACACCCTGTGTCATCTTCCTCCCCCTCCCCCTATTGAACTGTCAAGGACAGACCGTGCCTTAATAGACAAGGAGCTGTTGGCCCTCTACTCGAAAGAGGCGATAGAACGGGCCCCTACGTCCCCCACGGGGGTTCTGAGCAACATCTTCCTTGTAGAAAAGAAAGGCGGGCAGATGCGCCTAGTTATCAACCTCCAGGCCCTGAATACTCTGGTGTGCTACCGCCACTTCAAGATGGAGGGCATTCGTCTCCTGCAGGATTTACTCCTTCAAGGGGACTGGATGGCAAAAATTGGACCTCAAGGACACGTACCTGACGGTCCCAGTAACCGAGGCCTCCAGGGACTTACTACGTTTTCTCTGGAAAGGCGACACTTGGCGCTTCACATGTCTCCCCTTCGGCCTCTCATCCGCTCCGTGGTGCTTCACCAAATTGATGCGCCCTGCCATGGCTTGGCTGCGCAGTCGAGGAGTTCGACTGATAGTCTATTTGGACGACATCCTCCTTATGGTACAGGACCCCTCAGTCCTCCTGAAACACCTCCAGTGGACGATAGATCTCTCTCGCCTGGGTTTCCTCCTCAATTGGGAAAAATCCCGCCTGTCCACCTCCCGGCGCATGGAATTCCTCAGGTTCACCGTGGACTCAGAAGAGGAATCTCTTAGCCTCCCTCCGGCCAAGATACGCTCCATCCGCAAGGAACTATGCTGCACCTTAACGCGCTCCCAGCTGTCGTTGCGTCACCTGGCACGTATCATAGGCCTATTGTCCTTCTCAATCCAGGCAGTGTTTCCAGCCCCCCTCCATTACCATGGGCTACAAGGTCTGAAGACCGCACATCTTCACAAGGGGGCATCATATGCAGACATGGTCTCCCTGGATTCGGAAACCCGGGACGAGCTGATCTGGTGGATCCGCAACCTTTCCGCTTGGAATGGCAAGGCCATCTTTGGGTCCCAAAGACGCAAGTCTCCACGGCTGGGGGGTCCACTGCAACGGGGTAACCACTGGGGGACACTAGTTGGAGGACGAATCCCGCCTTCACTTCAATGCCCTGGAACTCCTGGCCAGCTCCTTTGCAATTCGGAGCTTCACGAACGAGACCGCCAGTGCGTGCATCAGGCTGTGCATGGACAACATCTCAGCAGTTCGCTATGTCAATCACATGGGAGGCACGTGTTCGGCGATGCTGGCCCACTTGTCTATTGTCTAGCCAGGAATCTGACCGTTCAGGCGGAGTACCTTCCCGGTCTCCACAACACCCATGCGGATTGGAGCCCACACTATCTTTCCGACAGCAGCGATTGGAAATTGGACGTAGAGGTGTTCTCCACTATCTCGTCTCTCTGGGAACCTTTTGCCATCGACCTCTTCGCTTCCCGCCTCAACGTCCAGTTACCGCGGTTCTACAGCTGGTGCCCAGACGCAGCCGCGGAAGCAGTGGACCCTTTTTTGCAAGACTCACCCCTTTACGCCTTACCTCTTTTTGCCATGATCCCTCGAGTTCTACTCCAAGTGCAACGCCAGATGGCCGACTTAATTCTGCTGACCCCATTCTGGGGAACCCAATCATGGTTCCCACAGCTCGTGGAACTGGCGGTAGACGTACCCAGACTGCTGCCAGCCTACTAGGATCTTCTGCTGGGCCCATTGGGCCAACGACACCCCTCCTACTGGACGGGTCGTTGCGGATACTCGCATGGAGGATTTAAGGGACACCTGGGAAATCCAGGGAGTTTCGGACACAACTCGACGCCTCTTGGCTGACGCATGGGCTCCTGGCACTAGAAGATCTTATGGGGCAGCCTGGAGAGCTTGGTCTCGCTGGTGCCTGGCTCGGGACTTGGATCCCGTTTCGGCACCTCTGACAACTATACTCCAGTTCCTCACTTCGTTATTCGAGGCTGGTCGAGCGTAGCGCATGATAAACCTGTTTAGATCAGCCATCTCTTCGGCTCACCAGGGTTTCGACGGCTGTCCAGCAGGCCAACACCCTTTGGTGTGCCGTTTACTTCGGGGTTCACGCCTATCGCGTCCCCCCAGACCTTGATACTCGGCAACTTGGGACGTTTCCTGTGTCTTATCGCTATTTTCTTCCTGGCCTCCTAATTCGGACCTCACACTTCGTCAACTGTCGGCCAAATTGGTTTCCCTGTTCTGCCTCATTTCCTGCAAAAGGGTCTCGGACGTGCAGGCCCTGGACTACGATGCGAGGTCTTTCATTCCGAATGGAGTGACCTTTAACATCTCCAGACTCACTAAAACGGCTATAAGTTCGGTCTCGTATCCGAGTTTTCCAACTTCCCCGGCGTTGTGCCCAGTGGCCTGTTTGAGGGAATATGAACTTCGGACGAAGTTCAGTCTCGTCCCCTCAGCTCTTTCTCTTGATTCGTCAACCCTTCGCCCCGGTTTCCAGCACTACCTTGGCTTGTTGGATGAAATGGGTGATGTCGCTGGCCGGCGTGGATACTTCCATTTTTAGCGCCCACTCCGCGCGAGGGGCATCAGCCACGTCCATTGTGGCTTCGGGAGCTTGCCTGGAACACCTGATGAGGATGGCAGACTGGTCCCGCGAATCCACCTTCAGAGAATTTTACTTTCGACCTCCGCCACATGTTTTCTCTTCTGTTATTGATCAGCTTTAAACTAGCAATATGAGCCTCCGTGTCTTGACATAAAATTGCATGATTTTGCTATTTCATGACGGAAAATCATGATTTTATGAAAGACACGGAGGAGAGTATTGTCCCACCCAATTAGGTTCTATCATTGTATTCCCCCCCTGTTGTTTTTTATATCTCAAGTGGGTAAGTATTGTATTCAGCTCTGCATGATGTGGCCTATTCTGTGCTTGGTAATGTTAATGATGTTTGATAGCTGTCTTTTGTCTGACATTATGGGCATAAAGTTGCTTCAGTATTTAAATACATTACGTCTGGGCAATTTGTCTAAGTACGGCTTTAACGTTTGTGCTCCTGTTTTTTATATCTTCACAGTGTTAGGCTCCATTCACACGTCTGCAAATGGATCCGCATCCGTTCCGCAATTTTGCGGAACGGGTGCGGACCCATTCATTTTCTATGGGGACGTAATGGATGCGGACAGCACACAGTGTGCTGTCAGCATCCGCATTTGCGGAGCGCGGCCCCGATCTTCAGGTCCGCAGCTCCGCAAAAGATAGAACATGTCCTATTCTTGTCCGCAGCTTGCGGACAAGAATAGGCATTTCTATAGGGGTGCAGGGCGGGTGGGTTGCGGATCTGCAATTTGCGGGTCCGCAACACACCACGGATGTGTGAATGGAGCCTTATCCTGCATGACGAGACCTTCGCTTCTTCCCAAGACTTCTCCACGTTGACTGGAGATCTATGGATGCGGCTGAGATGTATTCCCTGTTGTTGACACTTCGTCACCCGTTGACGGTTTAGTCCTAGTTCACAGATGGTTCCCGACAACTCTCCGGCTGGATTTCGGGGTGGTTGGTTCTACAGTGTCCTGGACTGTTCTTTCATTCCCGTTTATGGTTCGGGGTCGCAGCTCCTAGGAAAGAGGAATTGTATGGGGAGGTGCTGACTATTATACTAGGACTTAGTATGGGAGTGGTCTATCACTATGGCTTTCATTTTCCTACTGTTTGTATTCTTTGCTGCTATTGGTGGACAGTAAAGAAAGGGTTAGGCAATAGTCTCCTCCGTGTCTTTTATAAAATCATGACTTTCCGTCATGAAATAGCAAAATCATGCAATTATAAGTCATTGCCCTCACCAGAGATCACAAACCAACTTCACTGTAAATTTCATCCGGTTCAATGTTAATCGGGAGTAATACCGGCACGTGCCACAGAACCAGTGGTGTGGAAGAGTTAAGAAATGAATATATAGTTCAGTAGGATTGTAAGCTTTTGTGCTACACCGTGGGTAAACCCGTACCTCGCATCCCACACAATTGTTCCAGCCTTTAGGGTAATAACAGGTACAGCGAGGCAATGGTATTAGTGCCCGCCATAGGCTAAATTATAGCAATTGTGTTCCCCAGAAAACATCAGGGGGCGCCGTGCTGTGCAGCAGAAGGGTCTCGGCCCCGGCTGAGTGTATGTAAATTTCAGCTTTTTCATGTGGGGTTATGTTTGATATCACTCTTCAGTAAAGTTTGTTTTGCAAGAGCTGGTGTTGGAGTTGTTTTCTTCGTTCGTAACTTCGCTGTATTCTGGGGAGCCCACCCCGGTACACGGCTTACAATAGATAAATAGATAGATATGAGAGAGATAGATAGATAGATAGGAGAAAGGCACTAACGTTGAGCCGAAGCTTCGCCTCCACATGGGTGAATACATATTTATTCACTTTTTCAATTATCTCAGAGTGATGCCTGCTTGCATTTTTTTACTTTTTGGGCAATAGTCTAGTCCCTTTAGGCGTGCACCTAACTTTGTCTTCCATTTTTTTTAGAAAGATATAAGATAAATAGATAGATAGATAGTGTAGGGATTGCTCTCTCACAAGGGGGTTGGCAACAACAGATTTCCACAGACAGCGGGGGTTAAAGTCCAAATCGTCCTTTATCGGTCACTTCAGCATCACATACACATCCAAGTTATGTCCTCACTTGGTGAGGTGAAGCCACAGCAGCGATAAAACACAAAACAAAACCTGCCCATCCAGGCTCTAACCAGGGGCATAACTACCATAGCGGCAGACCATGCGACTGCAATGGGGCCCAGGGCAAGAGGGGGCCCAGTTGGAATAATCCCCTCTTCTACTGGGGGTGAAAACTTGGTCAGGACTCTACCCTCTAAAGGACCAACTTTTAGCAAATGAGGCAGTGGAAAAAATGGCCCAAGGGTAAGTGAAAAGGGTTAAAGTGGAAACCCTTCTGTCCTGTGTGGGGGGCCTTGTTTTCATCCTTGCTATGGGCCCCTTACTTCTCTATGTACACCACTGGCTCTAACTAATACAACAGGTGGTTCCTGACTCATCTATAGATCACTGTTCACACCAAGGGAAAGATCCGGCATCACAGCCATATGGTCTAGCAGCCTTCTTGCTGTGACCAACATAACACCTTGGGAAGGGGCAGGGGGGGGGTTCGCGGTCTAAGGGTCCATTCACACGTCCGTTGTTTCTTTCCTGATCTGTTCCGTTTTTTGCGATCTGTACCCATTCATTTTCAATGGGTCCTGAAAATAAATCAGACATTGAGACATTGAAAATGAATGGGTACAGATCTGGTCCAGATCTGTTCCGCAAAAAACGGAACAGATCAGGAAAGAAACAACGGACGTGTGAATGGACCCTAACAGTCTTCCTGGTGTCTCAGGCTTCCTTCTCTCCCACAGACTCAATTCTTCTCTCTCCCCAAACACATACAGTGAGGGTTGCTTTATCCCTCAGTGATTAATCACAGCAGGCCTCACCTCAGGCCAGGAACACTAGGGGTGTGGACTGAGAGACTCCCACTACCAACCTGTCTGCCAGTCCAAAGAAATCCAGCCCATATAAACTAAACAAAGAGCTCCAGCAACTATGCCTTACTGAATCTGGATTCCTGTTACCTCACCCAACTAAACTGGAAAACCAGGTGAGATATACACCCCCTCCACACCTCTACCGTGCACTTCACCCCGATAGATAGATATGAGATAGATAGATAGATAGATAGATAGATAGATAGATAGATAGAGATAAATAATAGATACATATTAGATATATAGATAAAAAAGCAAATAGATGCAGCACTAGAGTCAATAAATGAAATTAACAAATAAGGTACACGCAAAAAAGGGACTAGGCTATTGCCCAGCATACAAAAACAGCAAAAAGGCAGCACTCCTAAATCAATAAAAATGCAAAAATGATTTATTCACTCACATTGGTGAATAAATCATCTTTGCATGTTTATTGGTTTTTGAGAGCTGCCTTTTTGCTGTTTTAGATATATAGATATGAGATAGATAGATAATGATGATAATAGATAGATATGAGATAGATAGATAGATAGATAGATAGATAGATAGATAGACAATTAGCTTACATTAGATAGATTACCTTATTGTATTCACAGAGGTGGAGGTGCTCACATGAACAGTTGCCTGGACCTTGCTTCACTGCGCATGCGTCAGATGCCACCAGAGCTGGCTTCAGATTATGTATCCCAGCCTTCATGACGTCAATCAAGTTGAGGGGGGGGGGGGGGGCTCATTTAGGATATTCCAGTGATAAATCTCAGGGACCCCACCACCGTGACTACAATTAGGTAACTAGCACACAGTACATGCAGAGATAAAACTTCCTAATTTACAATACGCAGGTACTGATAATACAGATAGGGACAAAAAGAAGCAATAATAATGAAATAATACAATAAGCCAGGTATCAGTTAATGAATAGGAACCACAGTATGAGGAAAGAGTTGACTGCTTATAATAGGTAAGGTAATTGGCAGGTAATTGCTGGTGACGGCTTACCCAGCCGGTTTGATGGGAATGTTTCTATAAATATTAGCTATTAAGGGAGTTATTAAAGTAAAGATAGGTGCAACATAGAGCCTTGTAAATCCAAGTGAGTCATCTTCTCTAGGAACCAGGATGGAAGTAAGATGAGAAGACGTAGTAAGTGCGGAGTCCCTGCTTCACACCACAAACGATGGGATGGTGACCACGTAGGATCCTGGAGCTTCACCAAGAAGGCGAGCAATTCATTTATCACTGGAATACTTTATTATGCAGGGTCAGACCGGCCTACCAAACCCAAGAAGGTTGTCCATTAAAGGGGTTCTCCGGGCTATAGATATTGATGACCTATCTTTTGGATAGGTCAATAATATGAGATCTGTGAGAGTCCGACACCCGGCTGTTTTGGGCTTCTATGGCACAGTGTACAGAGCTGGCAGCAGACAGTTCCCAAGGCAGTGTAGTGGCAGTGCCGGAGCTTCAATACACGGCGCAAGAAAGAAAGGAGCCTCCTGCTTCCACTCTGTAGACTGTATGGCTTCCAGTGCCTCACCAGTCCGAAACAGCTGATCGGTGCGGGTGCTGGGTGTCAGACTCCGATAGATACCGATGACTTATCTTGAGGATAGGTCGTCAGTATTTGTAGCTTAGAAAAGATACAGTAATGACTCTTTACAACAGGCCCCTAAAGGACCAGCAGAAGGCATTGGGAGCTTTTCATAGTAACATAGTAACATAGTACATAAGGCCGAAAAAAGACATTTGTCCATCCAGTTCGGCCTGTTATCCAGCAAGTTGATCCAGGGGAAGGCAAAAACCCTGTGAGGTAGAAGCCAATTTTCTCCACTTTAGGGGAATAAAAAATTCCTTCCCGACTCCAATCAGGCAGTCAGAATAAGGCTCCATTCACACGTCCGCAATGTGTTTTGCGGATACACGGAGACACGGATCCGCAAAACACGGAAAGCGGCAATGTGTGTTCCGCATTTTGTGGACCGCACATTGCCGACATAATAGAATATGCCTGTTCTTGTCCGCAATTGCGGACAAGAATAGGACATGTTCTATTTTTTTGCGGAAACGGAAGCACGGATGCGGAAGTGCGGATCCGCAAATGTGGATGCGGACAGCACATTCCGTCCCCATAGAGAATGAATGGGTCCGCACCCTTTCCGCAAAATTGCGGAAAGGATGCGGACACATTTTGCGGACGTGTGAATGGAGCCTTACTCCCTGGATCAACGACCCCTCTCTAGTAGCTATAGCCTGTAATATTATTACGCTCCAGAAATACATCCAGGCCCCTCTTGAATTCCTTTATTGTACTCACCATCACCACCTCCTCAGGCAGAGAGTTCCATAGTCTCACTGCTCTTACCGTAAAGGATCCTTTTCTATGTTTGTGTACAAACCTTCTTTCCTCCAGACGCAGAGGATGTCCCCTCGTCACAGTCACAGTCCTGGGGATAAATAGATGATGGGATAGATCTCTGTACTGACCCCTGATATATTTATACATAGTAATTAGATCTCCCCTCAGTCGTCTTTTTTCTAAAGTGAATAACCCTAATTTTGATAATCTTTCAGGGTACTGTAGTTGCCCCATTCCAGTTATTACTTTAGTTGCCCTCCTCTGGACCTTCTCCAGCTCTGCTATGTCTGCCTTGTTTACAGGAGCCCAGAACTGTATGGATTTTTCACAAATAACCTATTAGATCTTACTGACAATATACCCTGTGTGTACAATGATAACAAAGATTACAATAAAATTAAAAGTGGATATGTACATTAGACCCTCAGGATCCTCTGGTAGGCCCAAGGTAGCCCAGTCTGCCTCAGACAGCAGGATCAACTGTATTAATCCTTTCAAGACCAGCTGATTTTACATTTTGTCGTTTTTTACTCCCAGCCCTCCCAAAGCCATAATTTTTTGATTATATAGCTGTATGAGGGCTTGTTTTTTGCGGGACAGGAGGCACTTTCTAATGGCACTATTTACGGTTGGATACAATGTTGTGGGAAGCAGGAAAAAATTACAAATGAGATGAAATTGAAAAAAAAAGGCAATCATGTAGCAGTATTTTTGGGTTGTGTTTTTACGACGTTCCCTATACGGTAAAACTGACCAGTTACTTTCATTCTCCAGGTCAGTACAAATCCACCGATACCACATACAGTCAGGTCCATAAATATTGGGACATCGTCACAATTCTAAAATTTTTGGCTCTATACACCACCACAATGGATTTGAAATGAAACGAACAAGATGTGCTTTAGGCCTCATGCACACGACAGTGTTTTTTCACTGTCAGTGATTTGGCTTCAGTGGTCCGTGTCCGATTTTGCTTCAGTTGTGTTTCCTTGTGTCTTCCTTTTTTTTTTTGTCTTAGAGGGGGGAAAAAAGGAAGGTTAATGAAAAGTGTAATTTTATTGCACCAAGGTGTTGTAGAAAAAAACGGACACGGACGCGGACACGGATGACATACCAGTTGTGCATCCGTTTTTTTTGATACTTGGTTGCAAATCCTTTGCAGTCAATTACAGCCTGAAGTCTGGAACACATAGACATCACCAGACGCTGGGTTTCATCCCTGGTGATGCTCTGCCAGGCCTCTACTGCAACTGTCTTCAGTTCCTGCTTGTTCTTAGGGCATTTTCCCTTCAGTTTTGTCTTCAGCAAGTGAAATGCATGCTCAATCGGATTCAGGTCCGGGGATTGACTTGGCCATTGCCTAACATTCCACTTCTTTCCCTTAAAGCGAACCTTTCACCTGGATTTCACTTAATAAACTATCACCAGTACCTTATAGATTATCCTCATTGTGTTTCCATACAGTCTTGTGCCGCTTTCCTGGGATGTATATTCATGAAAAAAACGACTTATAAAGTCCTCTTCTCCAGCTCCTGAAGTCACGGTATAAGTCAAGGGGGTAGCCCTTCCCTCACTCCAGGCTGTAACTCCCCTGCCCTAACCCCGCCTCTAAGCAGTGTAACTGACACCCGGCTCAGTCGCCGGGACCGCGCTTGTACAGGCGGCGCATGCGCCGTCGGCCTCAGTAGCAGCGCGATCCCGTCTATCACGCGGACTCAAGCGCGATCCTGTAACTGAATCGCGCATGCGCCGTCCGTCCCCGATGCCTGCCTATGGCGCCTGAGGAACAGAAGACAGGCAGGCATCGGGGATGGACGGCGCATGCGCGATTCAGTTACAGGATCGCGCTTGAGTCCGCGTGATAGACGGGATCGCGCTGCTACTGAGGCCGACGGCGCATGCACCGCCTGTACAAGCGCGGTCCCGGCGACTGAGCCGGGTGTCAGTTACACTGCTTAGAGGCGGGGTTAGGGCAGGGGAGTTACAGCCTGGAGTGAGGGAAGGGCTACCCCCTTGACTTCTACCGTGACTTCAGGAGCTGGAGAGGAGGACTTTATAAGTCGTTTTTTTAAAGCGGCACAAGACTGTATGGAAACACAATGAGGATAATCTATAAGGTACTGGTGATAGTTTATTAAGTGAAATCCAGGTGAAAAGTTCGCTTTAAAAAACTCTTTGGTTGCTTTTGCAGTATGCTTTGGGTCATTGTCCATCTGCACTGTGAAGCGCCGTCCAATGAGTTCTGAAGCATTTGGCTGAATATGAGCAGATAATATTGCCCGAAACACTTCAGAATTCATCCTGCTGCTTTTGCCAGCAGTCACATCATCAATAAATACAAGAGAACCAGTTCCATTGGCAGCCATACATGCCCACGCCATGACACTACCACCAACATGCTTCACTGATGAGGTGGTGTGCTTAGGATCATGAGCAGTTCCTTTCCTTCTCCATACTCTTCTCATCATTCTGGTACAAGTTGATCTTGGTCTCATCTGTCCATAGGATGTTGTTCCAGAACTGTGAAGGCTTTTTTAGATGTCGTTTGGCAAACTCTAATCTGGCCTTCCTGTTTTTGAGGCTCACCAATGGTTTACATCTTGTGGTGAACCCTCTGTATTCACTCTGGTGAAGTCTGCTCTTGATTGTTGGCTTTGACACACATACACCTACCTCCTGGAGAGTGTTCTTGATCTGGCCAACTGTTGTGAAGGGTGTTTTCTTCACCAGATAAATTATTATTCGGTCATCCACCACAGTTGTTTTCTGTGGTCTTCCGGGTCTTTTTGTGTTGCTGAGCTCACCGGTGCGTTCCTTCTTTTTAAGAATGTTCCAAACAGTTGTTTTGGCTACGCCTAATGTTTTTGCTATCTCTCTGATGGGTTTGTTTTGTTTTTTCAGCCTAATGATGGCTTGCTTCACTGATAGTGACAGCTCTTTGGATCTCATCTTGAGAGTTGACAGCAACAGATTCCAAATGCAAATAGCACACGTGAAATGAACTCTGGACCTTTTATCTGCTCACTGTAATTGGGATAATGAGGGAATAACACACACCTGGCCATGGAGCAGCTGAGAAGCCAATTGTCCCATTACTTTTGGTCCCTTAACAAGTGGGAGGCACATATGCAAACCCTCAAATTAAAGCTGACAATGTGCAGTTAAGGCCTCATGCACTCGACCGTTGTGTGCATCCGCGTCCGTTCCGTCATTTTTCACAGTTTAGCGGAGGTCCCATTCATTTCTATGGAGCTGTGAAAAAAAACTGATAGTCCTTCGTTTTTTCTCCGTAATTCCAGTCCGTCAAAAAAATATAACCTGTCCTAAGGGGGTGATTTTATATTCTTTTAATTTTTATTTTATTTCTAAAACCTATTTATTAATTGTTTTACTTTTTTATAGTTCCCATAGGGATCTATAACAAGCAGTCATTGGATTGCTATTGTCATAGACTCCTGGGCTCAGGTTTGACTACGGCATCTGAAGTGTTAAATGTCCACGACCGCCGGTGTTCCCAAATGTTACCACCAGTCGCGGACATTAGCCACGGGTACCTGCTGTATGAAATTCACGAGAGGAGCGGGCACCATTTTTAAATGCCCAACCGCCAAAGTATTTTTACATGGGGCTGTCGGGAAGGCGTTAAAGCAGGCATACTGCCTGGTAAGGTTGATCCTGCTGATTAAATTGATACCTGCCTTGTGGAAATAGTTGCAGCATTCTTGGGAAATCAAGTCTTCGGTGCACCGAGGGATGGGCCTAGCCTCAGCTTTCCAGAGCCGGACACTCCTCTCGGTGCACTGATGCCTTCATTTACATAAATAATAAATAAGTAAAGTTTTTTTTCTTGGGCACACCACAACTGATTTTCACAAGACAGGTATCATTTTATCAGCCTGATCAACCCTACCAGGCACTAGATCTGGTTTAATAGGGTTGATCCTGCTGACATGTGCTCTTTGAAGCAGCAGTCCTAAGACTGAATATAAAGGGTCTCTGATGTTTATGCGGTGCTACTAGCTGAGTGGAGTGGGCACAGGCAGGAGCCCACTCAGGTCAGCTAAATCCTGGCATTGTACATCTGTACAGGGTTACGAAGCCAGGATTTAGCCAAGCTGAGGGGGCACAGACAGGAGTAGCAATATGTGCCCCTGCCTGTACGGCGTTCGCTGCTCCCCTATTCTACCAGTACTGTGGAATCTGAACACTGCTGACATGTCAGCCAAATATACGAGTATACTTATTCTAAAGCCCCATAGGCAGCCAGGACTTTGAATGCCTATTTGCTTAGTAAAACAGCAAAATCCATTACACAGTATATCCCCAAAAAATATTTTTAGGCTATGTAAAACATGTTTAAATAAAGTTTAATAAAATGTTAGTTACACATGATAAAATATAGGTGTGATTTATTAATTTGTATACATGGGAGATTAATGGTTATCTAATTCTATGGCACTTGAATTTACGTGTGGGCTTTTTTCATAGAACCATGGCCTAAAGGGGTGATGCCATGATTGATGTGTAACACCCCAGAGTGGTGTTACCACTTCTGCACCTTGCTTCTATCTTTTATGGTCTAACCTGTATGTCATCTATATATTTATTTCTAGGTCCCTCAACACTGTGCATTTATATTAATGTTATGTAACTGTTCATGTAATGTGCCTGGTTCACCAGCAGTAAACACGGCAGAGCTGTATGTAGGTGTAATGGAGCGTTCCATTCCATTCTAACCCCCCTCTGTAGGGAAGTGGGCTTGTCCTACTTCCTGCAGGAAGGGTGGGGACCAGTTAGAGTCAGGACCACAGAATGGACATCTGATGCAGACAGCACACAGTGCAGTCCATTTCTTTTTTTTCTGTAACACCACATATTATTTTCACTTTAATAAAAATGTTCTTTTTATTCTTCTTTTTATCCACCCCCTCCCAGCCCTCATCACATCTATCTGATAGTATTGGCAAGCTGAGGAGAGCCCAGAACTAGTAGCCTGTATCATGATAACTGGGCTTTGCAGGCTCCGTGCACAGGGTCACATCGCAAGCTGCCTGCCCTGCTGTCATCATGATAATGAGAGAGCACAGCAGGGATGCCAGGGCCGGCGCTTGCGATTGGGGATGAGCGAATTTCATATTTTGAAATTCATTCACGCTTCGTTTGGTGGTAAAAGCAGAATTGCGTTATGGATTCTGTTACCACCGACCATAACACAATTCTATGACGGAATGCATAACGGAACGCCTTTAGAGGCATTCCGTTATTCATTCTGTCACAATAGAAGTCTATGGGCTGCAAAACGGATCCGTCCCATTTCCGTTACGCAGGGGAGTCCTCTCCTGCTTAACAGAAACGGGACGGATCCTTCAGTCAGGACTGAGCAGCGCAGCAGGCGGTATGTGTATTGGCGCGCGCTGGCTGCAAGAGTTTAAAACAATAGTTGGGCGCCTCCAGCAGCCCACTGCACATAAAAAGACATGCGGCCCTCCGGGAAGTTTCCCGGTACAATACATTGCCAATCCGCCCCTGAGTATACTCTTGAAGGAGTGGCACCGTCAAGTGGGAATGCGTTCCTTTTGGAACTTTTTCCTTTTGTCCACTTTTGGCCTGCCTATCCCACAGACAAGCTTGATTGTGTGCACATCCGCATATTCAATTATTACATGGTGCAGGAAGTTTTTTTTATCTTTTCCTGTGATTTTTGAAATATGGGGGAACCACAAAGGTTCTGATATTACGCAACGTGAACTAAGGGTTATGGCTCACTCAGTAAAAATCTGATGATTCACACACATTAAATAGAAAATAAAAAGCAGAAAATAGAATAAAGAGTAGTCTATAGGAGATAAGAGGGTGAATTATGAGTCATGTGTAATCCGACTCTTATTTCTAGGAGTGGTGAACATCAAGTAATTCCTCAAAAGACATTCATGCAGTGAAAGGTATTATTCTACCTGTTTTATCAGTACTTCCAGATTCCAACAAGTCGGTGGTTCAGCCAAGGACGATGACGTTGGATTAGTAATATAACCTGATGCATTGGTAGAAGCAAACAAGCACTACGTGTACTGTCACAAGCATTACTGCTATACCTAAAGCACATTGAAAATTTGAGACTGGCCACATTTTCGAGTAAAATGGAGTGAGCTCATCCATCAACGACAAGGTGGCCTCTTTAGATTCGAACCTACACTATCTTACCTACATCTCCTGCTCTATGGCCTACACACTGAACCCAGTGGGGTTACAGGATCCCACTATACTATGATGTCATTAAAACACGGGCAGGGGTGTATGGTCTAAATGGAGGAAGCCACTCCTCCAAATGTGCAATGGAAAATCAAAGTTAGACTGGTGCCTCCAAACAATATGAAATGTCATGAAATTGTTTGGAGGTAACTTAGTTTTTTTTTGCTTTTTTACTATTATGCAAAAAATCTGGTGTGCTATTCCTTCACTCTGTTTTCCTACAAGTGTAGTCAACTTGACCTCATAGTCTTCTGCCTGGCAGTGGTTTGGTAGTTGGAGATGTATCGTTGTATAATTAGTTGGGTTTGGTATTACTTGGTATACTGACTCCTGCTCCAAAAGACCTGGCTTGTCCAAGTACCACATGGTTGGCTGATATGTAATGTCACATTTCCCTTTTTATGTCCTCCTTGAGCTTGAGCCAGACCGGACCTCTAATTATGAGCTGTTCGCCAAGGGGATATCTTTACAGGAGGGGTTGTTTTAAAGATAATATCTTACGGGAACCCTGCTTATCTCGTCCCAGTCTACACAGCAAAGCTGACAAGTAAGCTACAGAAAACAGGAAGCACGAGCCTATTGTAACTGATCTTGACACCTAAAATAATTTTTTTAAAATACGGTCATAAATAAAACCTGGTTTAAATATTTTGCCATTATCTGATGACATATTCATTTCGAAATTTACCCCTGCTTAAGAAAAGCTTGCTATGTCATAGTGACATATCAAAAATTTTGATCAATGGGGGTCCATGCACTGTGACCCCCCATTACTAGAACAAGGAAATAAAGGCACTCACGTAGTGTCCCCTCTCTCCTTGCTGCAGGAGACAGAATTGAGATGGGCCCATAGATTTTCTGATGAGTCCGATTCCTGCAGGGAGATATGTGATATGTGCGTGCTTCTCTCCCCCTGTTCTAGCGCTCGTCAGGGGCCTCAGCACTCAGATCTCCAAACCTTTGATATGCCCCTATGACATATCCCAAGTTTTCCTAAAGTACACCGCCACTTTAAGCCTGGAAAAGCTGACTCATAAGTAGGATTTTGAATTATTTGGAAAAAAAAGAGAACTTAGCGGAAATTTATTGGTGTTTTTGTTACTTTAGTGGGACATTTACTCTATTTTTTGTAATATTAAGCAAAAGTTCCCAATGGGGTACAGAATCTCATGTAAGTACTTATACAGTCTACGGCCCATTTACATACCAATACCATGTTTTGTATTTTTTTACAATTTGTTCTATTATTTCTATTTGTTTTCACCTCTTATGAACAAAGGCCAAGTATGTCTCATATGAACTACTTGCAGTTTTCAGTAGAATTTACCTTTTCATTCAATTCCAAAACTTATATATGAGAAAGCATATTTAAGAGTGTGACTGTAGAATCAGACTACACAAGGTTTGTTTGCAGTCTGTAACCATGGAAACACATAGGTGTGGATAGAAGCTGTGTACACAAAACAATAATAGTGCTTTATTTTAAATAAATTCAAGCAATAAAAATGTCTTGTGGTTAGAGGGCTGGTGCTGTTGACCTCATATCCATTGATCGTGGGTTTCTTTAGATGTACACTGCTCAAAAAATAAAGGGAACACTTAAACAACACAATGTAACTCCAAGGCTCAGGTAGTGCAGCTTATCCAGGATGGCACATCAATGCGAGCTGTGGCAAGAAGGTTTGCTGTGTCTGTCAGCGTAGTGTCCAGAGCATGGAGGCGCTACCAGGAGACAGGCCAGTACATCGGGAGACGTGGAGGAGGCCGTAGGAGGGCAACAACCCAGCAGCAGGACCGCTACCTCCACCTTTGTGCAAGGAGGAACAGGAGGAGCACTGCCAGAGCCCTGCAAAATGACCTCCAGCAGGCCACAAATGTGCATGTGTCTGCTTAAACGGTCAGAAACAGACTCCATGAGGGTGATATGAGGGCCCGACGTCCACAGGTGGGGGTTGTGCTTACAGCCCAACACCGTGCAGGACGTTTGGCATTTGCCAGAGAACACCAAGATTGGCAAATTCGCCACTGGCGCCCTGTGCTCTTCACAGATGAAAGCAGGTTCACACTGAGCACATGTGACAGACGTGACAGAGTCTGGAGACGCCGTGGAGAACGTTCTGCTGCCTGCAATATCCTCCAGCATGACCGGTTTGGCATTGGGTCAGTAATGGTGTGGGGTGGCATTTCTTTGGAGGGCCACACAGCCCTCCATGTGCTCGCCAGAGGTAGCCTGACTGCCATTAGGTACCAAGATGAGATCCTCAGACCCCTTGTGAGACCATATGCTGGTGCGGTTGGCCCTGGGTTCCTCCTAATGCAAGACAATGCTAGACCTCATGTGGCTGGAGTGTGTCAGCAGTTCCTGCAAGACGAAGGCATTGATGCTATGGACTGGCCCGCCCGTTCCCCAGACCTGAATCCAATTGAGCACATCTGGGACATCATGTGTCGCTCTATCCACCAACGTCACGTTGCACCACAGACTGTCCAGGAGTTGGCAGATGCTTTAGTCCAGGTCTGGAAGGAGATCCCTCAGGAGACCGTCCGCCACCTCATCAGGAGCATGCACAGGCGTTGTAGGGAGGTCATACAGGCATGTGGAGGCCACACACACTACTGAGCCTCATTTTGACTTGTTTTAAAGGACATTACATCAAAGTTGGATCAGCCTGTAGTGTGTTTTTTCACTTTAATTTTGAGTGTGACTCCAAATCCAGACCTCCATGGGTTGAAAAATTTGATTTCCATTTTTTTATTTTTGTGTGATTTTGTTGTCAGCACATTCAACTATGTAAAGAACAAAGTATTTCAGAAGAATATTTAATTAATTCAGATCTAGGATGTGTTATTTTTGTGTTCCCTTTATTTTTTTGAGCAGTGTATATTCTAGAGAGGAGATAAATCATCGCTCCTTGTTTGCGCTCGCTATTTGGTGAAGCAACATTCTGTGACCAAAGTTAGGAGTTTTTATTTTTTTAGAATTTCCAGGAAAGTGACAAGCCAGCAGAATTATGAGAGGAACCTAAACTTTGCTCTAATAACTAGGGATTAAACCAAAGAAGAAATAAAAAAAAGAATTGTAAAAATTAGTGGGTTCATTTGGTTTTGTGCACGAACAGGAGACATTTCCTGCTGAAGTCAGTCTAAAGTGATATGGTTGACAGGCATTTGGTATAATTTGGTATAACCATGGTTGCTCACTGGTTAGTACTGTTGCTGTGCAGCTCTGGTTTCAAATCCAAGGGCTATCTGTATGGAGTTTGTATGTTTTCCCTGTGTTTGTATAGGTTTCATCCAACACTCCAAAAACATAAAGAGGCAGATTTACTAAACTTATTGGCAGCGTAAGCTTAGACACACTGTGTAGACCGGCACCAGATTTATCTCAGAGGCTCAGGATGGATGATAAATATGGTGCTGGGACATACTCTTTTCTCTGACCCTATACTAACTTTTTGCTTACTTTGAAACAGAATTATTCTGACTCAGATTGTTGTAATAGCGACTTATCCTTAGTGAGACCTCTATGCCTGGCCTGTATAAGCAGATATAATCACTGCGGACAATCCTTATCAGATAGCTTGAACTCACCGACACTGAGTTTATCCAAGAAAGTTGCTTTATTCTGTAGCCCAGATAGAGTACAGCAGAAACAGATGGATTTTGTAGTTGTGCGGTGTTGTAGGTGGTCAAAAGATGATGCTTTAGCAAGCTAGCATGAAATACAAGTGTACCTGTTGAATCCCAGAAGCAGAATGAAGACACAGGAAGTGAGGTACACAGAGGAAGGGGTGGAGCAAGGAAATGAATGACAGATAAAGCAGAAAACAAAGTGCATAACCAAAAACGGCCACTAGATGGGAGCATATGACAACATATGAATATATGAATAGTTCAACGAAACAAACTACTGTATATAGATTTAACTGCGTAGCAGCACACTCCCCGTCTGGCATTGAAAATGTCACTATATAAACATAACGGTAGTTATATGATTGCAAATAAACAACGGTATTTGCTTGATGTCCGAGGACCTGAAAAACATAAGAGAACAGGCATATAATCCAACAACAAACATTTAAGGCTTCAAGTGAATGAAGTAAAGTTCAAACACTTCTTGCTTAAAGTTTCAGGTAAGATTCCGCAGCCTAGGCAATAAGTTCATTCTCCAAAGGGTAAGAGCAGAACAAGTTCCGTGATAGGCCTGATGAAAGTCTTTACAGTCCCTTGTCTTGCAACTTTCACCGCCACCTTGCGTACCTTGCCCCTTTCATAGTAGTGCCGTATGAGCAGAGTGGTGATATGATGGCGAGCAGGTATTATGAGAGGATTCTGTTCTTGTTCTCCCAATTCAGCCTTGTTTAAACGTCCACCAACTCTTAACATGTCATCATTGTCAATGTATGGGTTCAGGTTAGCAATTAGACTGTTTTTTGGAATGTCCCTCTTGTCACGGATACATTTAATTTCAGAGCCAAAGACATCCTGTTGTACACTGCGTATTATGATCATTTCACTTTTAGCAATGTCCTTTGCAGAAAGAGGCTTTTGACACGCATGCCAAACTTGACATTGAACATCCATGGGCTTTGCGTGAAAGCAGTGTGCGATATAGACTAACCTTGCAATGGTGCGTACAAGCTTTATCCACTTGGAAAAACGTTCAAAGCGTTGACAGCCCAAGATGAGTTTTTGTTCAGTTCTGGTGACGAGGGTTGCAACTTCAGGACGAATCTCTGGATCCTTGTCAGGCTCTAGAAGACCGAAGACGTCAGCTGTGGTCTCTTCTGTGTGATCCAGCAGGAATTCAGGACCTGTTAACCAGGAAGAATTGGCAAATACACTCGCAGACACTGGCCTAGTAGCATGATCTGTAGGAATAATTTCAGATGGGACATAATGCCATTGTTCAGGTTTAGATGATTTCCTGATTCTTTCTACACGGTTGCTGACGTAGACATAGAAACGTTTAGTCTGGTTGTATATGTAGCACAAAAAAACTATCAATTAGCTGGTATTCTTAGATATCAGATTCAGGTACCCTATAATTGCATCACATAAACAAAGAAAAGAGTGGGTAACTGTGGCGAAACCAACCTCGCCACTGGGTTTTGGAGGGGCCTGGCTACCAGCCTCTTGCCCCAGGATTATGGGCCCTCTCATCAGCCAGGCTTCCTTTTTTTTACAAAGGACTTGTACTAACTTGAACCCCTGGTCTAATTCGTGCCATTTTGGGATGTTAAATGACTATGTGTATTGAAAATGGTGGGACATTGTATACGCTGAGTAGTGAGGTCTGTTCCATTGTCTCTCTGTGTGTATTGGTGATGTCTTTTGTCCTGAGAGCTTATTGAATTACGTCTCGGTTGTCTCCAGGACAGAAGACATTGTGTATTCTCCTGCCTGTGATGATTGCATCAACCCAGAGTGAGGTAATTGTATCGCGGGCAGAGGGGAGGATTTTGTGTGGGCGTGTCTGAGTGTATTGTAGGTGGTTATTGGCTGTTTTTACAAAACCCTGTGGGTGGTAACCTTGTTGGAAAATGTGTATAAATCAATGCTTGTGTGTTCAAATAAAGAGTTCCTGTTTTTACCCTTCATCATGTTGAGGCTGGTGTTTGGGTAACTGATCAACACTGGGGGATTGCTATACGCTGAACATTTGCTATACTCCCCTGGCTATAACTACTAGCTCTTGTAAGAGCTGTTCCTGCTCTCTGGATTTAGGAGAGGTTCACCCACTGGAGCCTGGAGCCTTGTCGTAGGTCCAGGGTGGGTAGGAGATGGCGAGACCTCAACCAAGCTTTGGCGGTTCGTGGGGTCTGCAGCGCTTACGATGTCAAGTGGAGTGCTTGGGGACCTCGGGAAGCACTAGGAGCATCTATCAACGGAGGTACCCGGTCGGGGTGCTAGGAGATCCGTTACATTGGTGGCAAGCAGTGGGATGGCGTCCTAGTGAGAGGAGAAGCAGCTCGGAGACACCGTTCGTTGATTTACAAAATTGAGGGCAACGCTAGTATCCATACAGCGCCCCTGTCTACAGCAGGATGGAATCGCCTTGTCTTCAAACAGCGTTCCACTACGAGGAGGAGGATGACCCGGACTGGAGGGATGCAGTCCGGAAAGGCGTCTGGCACGAGGCCCTGGAAGATGTACAGCGTCGGCGGGGCGAGTGTCTCCCCAGTGAGAAGCAGCAGTTGCGGATGCGAGTGGCCCTGCGAATGCCCCTTCTGGGAGAGAAGCCCCTGGGTGAGTGGGTGACAGAACTGGAGAGCCTGGTATGGAAGGAGCTTTGGCTATACAACGCCTACCGGGCACTCTGGTGGTATGTGATTGTAACAGTACAGCCTGGATCGCAGCGGCTCCCTGTGACTCCGCCCACTTACCTCCGGGCCTTAAATAGAAGACAGGTGCTAAGCAGGGTGTTCCACTAATGGAGTGCGCACCCTGCTAGCTCCATTGCATCTGAGGACTCTGCCCACATATCCAGACCTGGATCCCTAACAACATTGTGAAGGACTGCCTACCTTCTTGCCACTGGCTTCCCCACTGCTGGCTTCCTAGCCAGGACCAACTAACCGCAAGTATATGTCTGTTACCTGCTCTGATTAAGCTCCTGGAACTCATAGTGGGGTGGTTCCTGCTGGTGTGAGGCGATATTCCCAAACCAACTCTGAACTCAGGACATGCTTTACAAACTCTGAACCTACTGCATATTATATACTAAACTGAGGACATGCTATACTAACTCTGAACCTGCTGCATATTATATACTAAACTGAGGACATGCTATACTAACTCTGAACCTGCTGCATATTATATACTAAACTGTGGTCATGCTATACTAACTCTGAACCTGCTGCATATTATATACTAAACTGAGGTCATGCTATACTAACTCTGAACCTGCTGCATATTATATACTAAACTGAGGACATGCTATACTAACTCTGAACCTGCTGCATATTATATACTAAACTGAGGACATGCTATACTAACTCTGAACCTGCTGCATATTATATGCTAAACTGAGGACATGCTATACTCACTCTGAAACTACTGCATACTACATACTAAACTGAGGACATGCTATATACTAACCCTGAACCTATGGCATACTATATACTAAACTGAGGGCATACTGCATACTAACTCTGAACTGTGCACAAGCTGATACTAACTTGTGACTCCTGTAATACTGGGGGACCTTCCTTTCCAGCAGTAACTAATTGCTGGATAGCGGTAAATGATTTTGTTACCCCAAACTCTCCGCCCAAGACTGAGAGAGACGCCTGGGGTACATACTGAGTAATCGCAAATCCCACAGCCAAAAACAAGGGCGGTGGGATAATAGTGGATGTCCATTGCTTCCGCAGTTGAAATCCTAACTGATCAACTAGGTGCGTTACATATTAGTGGAACCCACATGGATCCAGCGGAGGTTGCAGGTCACCTCGTCACCCTCACTAAGAGGGTGGAGACCCTCAATGTGACTGTACAACATCTCCAGCTAGAAAACCAGGCCTTACAGCAACTTGTCACTCAGGGGCCAGGACACCCCCGAGATGGACCAGAACCCAAGGTCAGCCCACCTGAGTTATTCTCGGGTGACCGAAGGCAGTTCAGGGATTTCCTGAACGCGTGCAAACTAATGTTTGAGCTGCAGCCCCGGACTTACCCAACTGACAGAACAAAAGTACTTACCATGATCTCTTACCTCAGGGGGGAGCCCAGAGCATGGGCCAATACTTATTTAGAAAAGGAAGACCCAGTCCTGGATTCCTTCCCTCTGTTCCATGAAAAAATGGCCCTTCTCTACGAGGACCATAGTAAACAGCTGACCGCTGAGACCGCTATACGCAGCCTTAAACCAGTGTTTCCCAACCAGTGTGCCTCCAGCTGTTGCAAAACTACAACTCCCAGCATGCCCGCACAGCCAAAGGCTGTCCTTGCATGCTGGGAGTTGTAGTTTTGCAACAGCTGAAGGCACACTGGTTGGGAAACACTGCCTTAAACAAGGGAGACGACCTGTAGAGGACTTTATTGCGGAATACACTCGCTGGGCCCGGGAGACTGAATGGAATGACCTCACTCTTAGGAATCAGTTCCGCCTAGGTCTTTCCGAGGCCCTGAAGGACGAATTAGCCCGAGGAGAATTACCACCTACACTTAATGCCTTGATGCAGAAGGCCACCACCATTGACAGATGGCTGAGGGAACGCAGAGCCGAGAGAGCCTCAGGCTTCACACCCAACCCAAGACCGTCCAGCCAGGGTCCTGCTGTAGAGATGATGGAGATTGGGGCGATCCGAGGACCTCTGACCGAGAGAGAGAAAGCCAGGAGACGTAACCTCAACCTCTGTTTATACTGTGCGTCTGCTGACCATACCGTTGACGGATGCCCCGCGATACGTAAGAAGTGCGAAGGTAAGAGCGGCACGTTTTGTACCTTAGGCAGTACAAAAAATAGTACTGGTGGTTACATATACACGTCTCTCACCTTACAGTGGGACCAAAACCGGATTATCGTTGAAGCCATGGTGGACACGGGAGCTTCGGGGAATTTTATCGACATGCATCTGGTTGAGTGAAATAAAATTCCCCACATGAGAAAAAACGTTCCGATATCCGTGAGTTTCATTGACGGTACCACTTCTAGTCCTATCCACAGTCAGACTCAACCCCTCATGGTGACATGTGAAAATAACCACACAAAATTCTTATCCCTTGATATCATACACTCTCCATTGTTTCCCGTGATTCTTGGGTTGCCATGGTTGCAAATACACCAGCCAACCCTCCTATGGAAACAGGGGAGAGTTCAGTTTACGTCACCTTATTGTATGGAGACCTGCTTTCCTCTCAAATCTCTCATGCACGTGGGAGTGAACCAGGTTCCCAGCCAATACGCAGACTTTGCTGAGGTATTCAGCGCAAAGATGGCGGAATCTCTTCCGCCCCATAGATCTTACGACTGCCCCATAGACTTGCTGCCGGGTAGTGAGATACCCACTGGTAGAATTTATCCATTGGCACAACCAGAACTTGTTCACCTCAAACAGTACCTAGAAGAGAATTTACGAAAAGGTTTTATTCAGCCTTCAACCTCCCCGGCAGCAGCAGGGATGTTCTTCGTGAGAAACAAAGACTCAAGCCTAAGGCCCATCATAGATTACAGAGCCTTGAACAAAGTAACAATCAAAAATCGGTACCCCTTGCCGCTAATATCCGAACTCATAGAAAGATTACAAACAGCAACAATCTACACCAAGCTGGATTTGAGAGGCGCATACAACTTAATTAGGATCAGAAAAGGTGATGAATGGAAGACAGCTTTCCGCACTCGGTATGGACTCTTCGAGTATACAGTGATGCCCTTCGGGTTGTGCAACGCCCCTGCCACATTCCAAAATTTTATTAACGACATCTTTAGGGATCTACTGGACGTATGTGTAATCATCTATCTTGATGATATACTAGTGTATTCCGATAACTTAGACGATCACAGGAAACATGTCCGTTGGGTTCTTGCACGGTTAAGTGTTCATCGCTTATACGTCAAACAGGAAAAATGTGTGTTCGAGACTACTTCTCTTCCCTTCCTCGGATACATTATTTCACCCAAGGGTATCCAGATGGATCACTCAAAAATCACTTGCATCCAAAATTGGCCGATCCCGGATACCAGGAAAGCTCTTCAACGGTTCCTGGGGTTCTCAAACTTCTTTAGGAAATTTATTAAAGATTTCTCCGCTACCACTAAACCACTAACCCGCTTAACTAGTGTCAACACGAAGTTCGTTTGGTCCAAGGAAGCCCAATCAGCGTTTGAGTTATTAAAGAACAGGTTCACTACGGCACCGATACTGACTCTCCCAAATCCGAACCATCACTACGTGCTGGAGGTAGACGCATCCCAGGCAGCCATAGGTGCCGTTCTGTCCCAGCGAAGCTCTTTTTCAACTCCGTTACATCCTATCGGGTTCTACTCCCGGACGCTAAATACCGCCGAATTCAATTACCCCATAGGCGAAAAGGAGCTCCTCGCCATAAAATGCTCCCTGGAAAATTGGAGGCATTTACTTGAAGGATCAATACACCCCATCACAATTTATACGGATCACCGTAATCTACAATACCTGAAAACCAATAAAACACTATCAGGCCGTCAAGTACGGTGGAGTTTTT
This sequence comes from Bufo bufo, assembly GCF_905171765.1. Taxonomy (NCBI): domain Eukaryota; kingdom Metazoa; phylum Chordata; class Amphibia; order Anura; family Bufonidae; genus Bufo; species Bufo bufo. The sequence goes on along the minus strand of NC_053389.1, from coordinate 760,546,064 downwards.
TTTCCGACAGGTTTAACTTCCAAATTACATACCGACCAGGCTCAAAAAATGGGAAGGCCGACGCCTTGTCACGACTGGCTGAAATTCGCACCTCAGACACGGCCCCCACATGGATCATTCCACCGAAGAAACTCGTCCTTGCCACCATAACGTTGGAAACCCAGCTCAAGGATGCTCTAATTAATGACCATGCTAATACCCCCCCTGGTCTTTCGCAGAACCAACAGTGTCTCCTTTACAAGGACAGCCAACTGTATATACCACCCTCCCTCACCAATCAGGTGATCAAACTTTGCCATGATTTACCCCTCGCGGGACATCCCGGCATTGCTAAAACCACAACCCTGATACGCAGGAACTTCTGGTGGCCAAAGATGACCAAACAAATTGAGGAATACGTTTCCACGTGCGAGACCTGTGCCTCATGTAAAACTGACAGGAACCGACCTTATGGTCTCCTAATGAGTCTTCCCATCGCCAACAGACCCTGGGAATGGGTCTCGATGGATTTCATAGTTGAACTTCCCCTTTCCAGAGGAAACAATACCATCATGGTGGTAGTGGATTTGCTGACTAAGATGGCACACTTCGTGCCCCTCAAGAAGTTACCCTCCTCCAAGGAAACGGCCGTGGTATTCCTGTCTAATATTATTAAGTTACATGGAATTCCTAGCCAGGTCATATCAGACAGGGGTTCGCAATTCGTATCCAAATTCTGGGGCGCACTTTGTTCCAGACTTCAAATCGACCACAGAATGTCTACCGCCTATCACCCCCAAACTAATGGGCAGACTGAAAGGGTGAATCAGTGTCTGGAACAGTTTCTCAGATGTCACTGCTCATTTCTCCAGGATGACTAGAGGGGCCTACTTCCTCTCGCTGTATTCGCCTATAATAATTCTACGAATTCCTCCACATTACATACTCCATTCTTTGCTAATTACGGATTTCACCCTAGGTCTCTTCCTCAAGCCAGCCTTCCCACAAACGTTCCAGCCACAGACGATTATCTGACCACTTTGCAAACTACCCTTAAGACGCTAAAAGACAACCTTCAACGGGCAAAGGAAAGACAGAAGTTTTACTACGACCGTCGTAGGAGAGAAAATCCTCCCTACCAGGTCGGGGACTCGGTTTGGTTATCAACAAGAAACCTTCGGTTGGGGGTACCTTCCAAGAAATTGGGAAGACAATTCCTGGGTCCTTTTCCGATAGAAAGGATTATTAACCACAACACGGTGAGACTCACCCTTCCTCCTCGATTACAGGTACATCCCACATTCCACGTGTCACTACTGAAGCCGTTTAGACCTAGGCCGTTCCCATCAAATGATCCTCGACCCTTGCCGCCGATAGAGGTCCAAGGAGAAGAAGAATTTGAAGTTGAGCAGCTCATTGATTCCAGAAGAAGACGGGGGAAGATCCAGTATCTCGTTAGATGGAAGGGGTATGGTCCCCGGGATGACTCTTGGGAAGATGTGCAAAACGTTCATGCTCCCAGACTCCAAAGATTGTTCCATAGAAGATTTCCCAACCGACCCTCTCCTAGTGGGGTACCCCGGAGGGGTCCCTTAAGGGGGGGGTACTGTAACAGTACAGCCTGGATCGCAGCGGCTCCCTGTGACTCCGCCCACTTACCTCCGGGCCTTAAATAGAAGACAGGTGCTAAGCAGGGTGTTCCACTAATGGAGTGCGCACCCTGCTAGCTCCATTGCATCTGAGGACTCTGTCCACATATCCAGACCTGGATCCCTAACAACATTGTGAAGGACTGCCTACCTTCTTGCCACTGGCTTCCCCACTGCTGGCTTCCTAGCCAGGACCAACTAACCGCAAGTATATGCCTGTTACCTGCTCTGATTAAGCTCCTGGAACTCAGAGTGGGGTGGTTCCTGCTGGTGTGAGGCGATATTCCCAAACCAACTCTGAACTCAGGACATGCTTTACAAACTCTGAACCTACTGCATATTATATACTAAACTGAGGACATGCTATACACTAACTCTGAACCTGCTGCATATTATATACTAAACTGAGGACATGCTATACTAACTCTGAACCTGCTGCATATTATATACTAAACTGTGGTCATGCTATACTAACTCTGAACCTGCTGCATATTATATATTAAACTGAGGTCATGCTATACTAACTCTGAACCTGCTGCATATTATATACTAAACTGAGGACATGCTATACTAACTCTGAACCTGCTGCATATTATATACTAAACTGAGGACATGCTATACTAACTCTGAACCTGCTGCATATTATATGCTAAACTGAGGACATGCTATACTCACTCTGAAACTACTGCATACTACATACTAAACTGAGGACATGCTATATACTAACCCTGAACCTATGGCATACTATATACTAAACTGAGGGCATACTGCATACTAACTCTGAACTGTGCACAAGCTGATACTAACTTGTGACTCCTGTAATACTGGGGGACCTTCCTTTCCAGCAGTAACTAATTGCTGGATAGCGGTAAATGATTTTGTTACCCCAAACTCTCCGCCCAAGACTGAGAGAGACGCCTGGGGTACATACTGAGTAACCGCGAATCCCACAGCCAAAAACAAGGGCGGTGGGATAATAGTGGATGTCCATTGCTTCCGCAGTTGAGATCCTAACTGATCAACTAGGTGCGTTACAGTGATTCGGCACTCCCCCTGGATGGCTGAGCACGACAGACCCGAGGGTGGGGATTATGATGGCCCTAGCCTGTTGTTTAAATCCTTCGCAGAACCGGAGTTCGGAGAGTCCCAGTTCTGGGATATCTATGACTACAGGGAGGCTATGCATGACTGGGCTACAGCGAGAGAGGCGAGACAAGATCTGGCATCTCTAGTGTCAAAGGAGTGGGAGCTGGAGTAGGATTACCAATACCTCTTCAGCTTAATTCGGTCCCAATATACACTGCCAGAGAGCTGGGTGGAGTCCCAGACCTACGACCCTACAGCTGGGAAGACCCGACTGAAGTATCCCCTGCTTCAGTACCAGCTACAGAGGTAGGGGACCTCATAGACTGGTCCTGGGGGGAAACCCATATGGCAGGTGGAGATGGGACCGAGATCTCTCCAACGGCCCTACAGGGATGCTGGGCAGTCGGCCCAGATCCCCAACGGAAGCCGGAGTTTCAGGGAGTAGGGACAGTTGGTCCTGATCCCCAGCAGCAGTGTACTTTGAAGGGAGAGGAGACAACCGGTCCCTCTCCCCAACCACAGGGGGACAGCACCCCTAACTCCAATGATGCAGATGGGACCGCAGTCTTTGCACCAGGCCTACCGGGATGCTGGACGTCCGGTACAGAGTTCCCACCAACCCCGCAGGAATGCCAGTAGGAGGAGGTAAGCGATCCCTTCTCTCCCCAGCTGATCCGCAACAAGGTCCTGGGGGTAGGATTCCCTGACCCCATCCCAGCGGAAGAGCTGGCATCTAGGCAGAGCGCAGTTGGCCTCTGCCCTCCTCTATCCTCTTCTCCAGAGGCTGACTCCACACCGGCTTCCCCAGCGGAAGAGCTGGCATCTGGGCAGAACACAGTTGGCCTCTGCCCTCCTCTATCCTCTTCTCCAGAGGCTAACTCCACACCGTCTTCCCCAGCGGAAGAGCTGGCATCTGGGCAGAGCGCAGTTGGCCTCTGCCCTCCTCTATCCTCTTCTCCAGAGGCTGACTCCACACAGGCTTCCCCAGCGGAAGAGCTGGCATCGGGGCAGAACACAGTTGGCCTCTGCCCTCCTCTATCCTCTTCTCCAGAGGCTGACTCCACATCGGCTTCCCCAGCGGAAAAGCTGGCATCGGGGCAGAACACAATTGGCCTCTTCCCTCCCCTATCCTCTTCTCCAGAGCCGGACTTCCCACAGGCTACCCCAGCGGAAGAGCTGGCATCTGGGCAGAGCGCAGTCGGCCTCTGCCCACCAAGTACCTACAGCTCCAAGCTATAGAACAACAAGGAAGCAAGGAGTAGCAGATGCCCCCTCAACAGCTGGGGACATACAGAACAGAGCCAGGCCCCAAAATTCAACAGGTCCAGTATTGGGTTGTGGGTGGACTGCCAGACTAACTCAGATACCGATCGGCGTGAGGTCAGGTATCTGGTTAGTCTTCCCTGGGAGGGGGAGATGTGTGGCGAAACCAACCTCGCCACTGGGTTTTGGAGGGGCCTGGCTACCAGCCTCTTGCCCCAGGATTATGGGCCCTCTCATTAGCCAGGCTTCCTTTGTTCACAAAGGACTTGTACTAACTTGAACCCCTGGTCTAATTCGTGCCATTTTGGGATGTTAAATGACTATGTGTATTGAAAAGGGTGGGACATTGTATACGCTGAGTAGTGAGGTCTGTTCCATTGTCTCTGTGTGTATTGGCGATGTCCTTTGTCCTGAGAGATAATTGAATTACGTCTCGGTTGTCTTCAGGACAGAAGACATTGTGTATTCTCCTGCTTGTGATGATTGCATCAACCCAGAGGGGAGGATTTTGTGTGGGAGTGTCTGAGTGTATTGTACGTGGTTATTGGCTGTTTTTACAAAACCCTGTGGGTGGTAACCTTGTTGGAAAATGTGTATAAATCAATGCTTGTGTGTTCAAATAAAGAGTTCCTGTTTTTACCCTTCATCATGTTGAGGCTGGTGTTTGGGTAACTGATCAACACTGGGGGATTGCTATACGCTGAAGAATTGCTATACTCCCCTGGCTATAACTACTAGCTCTTGTAAGAGCTGTTCCTGCTCTCTGGATTTAGGAGAGGTTCACCCACTGGAGCCTGGAGCCTTGTCGTAGGTCCAGGGTGGGTAGGAGACGGCGAGACCTCAACCAAGCTTCGGCGGTTCGTGGGGTCTGCAGCGCTTACGGTGTCAAGTGGAGTGCTTGGGGACCTCGGGAAGCACTAGGAGCACCTATCAACGGAGGTACCCGGTCGGGGTGCTAGGAGATCCGTTACAGTAACATTTAAAATATAACTTTTATTAGTATATATCTATAAAAAAGCCCATATGTGAATAGTGCAAATTAAATGAGCGGGATATAATTACCCCGATTTGAGTAGGTTTGTGGTTATCTAGGGAGGGGAAAGGATAGTGGGAGGAAGGGGCTGCTGGGTCTCTGCCCCTACTACACACCCTAATGAAATAATCCCTATCCTATCCACCGCACACCTCCTATGCCGTCCCTATGTCCTTCCCTAAACAGTGCAATGACTGCCCAGCTTCGTCCTGAAGGGGGAGGAAAGAGGGGGGCAGGAGACCCTAAATCACAAAGCCAACTACACCAATAGTTGTGTACCCAGGTCCCTGGGACACACTCTATACAGCGCTTGGATTAAAAAAACCTGTGTCCTGCATAACCAGGCACTCAGGTGTCACAAGTCATGTATACACCCAATTTCAATGGTATAAGATCGATGCCAGAATCTATGCTTACAAGACACCATGTGACAGTCCGACGCGTTTCTCTGGTCTCACCAGGTCATCAGGGGCCTTGACAAAAAATGGACTGTCCCTCCAAATGAGGGTTTCAATAAAAGCATCTCAACAAGATACACAGAAATCAATAGCGAAAACTGTCATGGTATAAATATCACTTCACAGCCTCCCAATGTATTGGCAGTATACCAATATGCCAAAACTACATAGGGCAGCTTGAACAGAAAAATTACTTATCTTTGGGAGACACAGTCAGTGGACATGTTCCCAAGATGGCAGGCCTCGCACCGTACTTCCTGCTGACCTAATAGCTGGATCCCGCGTATGGCAGTACCGCTCCGACAGCCGGCAAAGACGCACTATTCAAAGCTGCCCGCGCTGTCCGGAGACCACCCATCCTTCCGATCACATGATCCGTCACGTGACCGCAACGTCATGGTCACGTGGGACACCATGTGATCGCAGGTCCTGCAACCACACTGCTTCGGAGTGCATTACGTGGGGAGGCAACCAGGTAGGGCGCGGGCAAGACACAAGAATTTTCCACCAGAATTGTGGCAAAATTTGGGTACAAAATGTTGCATATCAGGGCCTGCCCACAAAGCCCCATGCCCTTTTCAAGCAAGTCAGAAAAAGTTATAAAATTCTAGTTGCACCTATTTGCTCCACTTTTGTTGATCTATGCTACTGAGGAGGGGGTCAGGCCCCCCGAAATGCGTGTAGCTTTACCAGGGGCAGATTGGCAATAAACCTTACAGGGAAATTTCCCGGTGGCCGATGCCCAGGGGGCCGCCTGAGCCCTCCTCACAGCCGGCCAGTGGAAGTTTTTTGGGATGTAGTTTGTGTTGCTGGGGCAGTATTTTGTGATGGACTGTGGTATTTGGCACTGCTGGGGTGGTATAAGGTGCCACAATATGTTATTGCTGGCCCTGCCTTCCATCAATTTGGACCCGACTACAAAACTTTTAGCATTTTCTCCTGGGCCACTTTAAGTTCCCAGTCCGCCCTTGAACTTGACCATTATTCCTGTGGCCTTCACTTTTTTAACCACGGCTCATGTAAAACAGGCTATAGCAGCGCTAAAGCCCACCCATTATTGCCGGTGACGTCAGTGGGCTCACTGCTAGGCAGAAGCCTCCGCATAGTAGAGACCAGGTACGTCACCGAATCTAATGAAAAAGCCTTTGTCCTGTGAATCTGCTCCAATTCTTATATCAGAGGGGCTGCCTGAATGAAGAAGGGGATATGTCTAGGTTGAGCTCTACACCCAGACAACCCCTTTAACTCCTTTCCGACCGCCTAACGCACGGATGCGTCCTGGCGGCGGTCGATTCATTCCTCCTGGACGCATCCGTGCGTCATCTCGCGAGACGCGAGATTTCGGTCTAAACCGGCCCGCGCATGCGCATTGCGGGCCGGCAAAAGTTAAAGAACAATTTCATCACCAGCCTGCCAATGATCGTTGCTGGCAGGCTGGCGATTTTCAAAAAATCAAATCAGAAGCCATCTAACACCTTATATTTATAAATATAAGGTGTTAAATGGCTTCTCTGCTCCTCTGCTGGTCCTTTTCGTCGGTTGGTCCCAGCAGAGGAGCACACATCACAGTGAGTAGCCACCAAACACCACACTTAGCCCCAGATCACCCCCCATCACCCCAATTAACCCCTTGATCGCCCCTGTCAATCACCTAGTGAAAGGGAAAAAAGTGATCAGTGTAAACTGTCACTTTTTTTCCCCACTAGTATTGACTGTTAGGTTTAGGATAGTTTAGGCCCCTTGGTTAGGTAGTTAGCAATCGTTTAGCGCCCAGCCCACCGCACCGCAGTCACTGATTCGCTGATTAGCGTATCGCTAATCAGCTTTTGTACTTTTATAGTATCTGTAAGTGATCAAAACTGATCACAGTCAGATCTATAATAGTATTCGTGTCACCTTAGTTCGCCCTCCACCCAAAACGCAGTGTTTGCCCGATCAGGCCTGATCGGTCGCCCACACGTGCGTTCACCCACGCCCGCCCCGCTGCAGTGACAAAAATTTTGATATTTTTTTTTGATCACTGCACAATCACTTTACAAGCGCTGCGGCGATAAAAAAAATCAGTTTTGATATTTTTTATCAATCGCAGCGGCCTCCGGTACTTCGCTAGCCTCCCATTTGTAAGACAGGCTTGCTTTTTTTCTTGGGTAATCTCAGGGAATACCCCCTAAATTTAGTAGTCCAAATGTCAAACAGGGGGTATTCTTCTGAAGAGGCCTACAGGCTTCTGACCCAGTCGGATGAGGAATGGGAACCCTCATCTGACGAATCCAGCGGGTCAGAATATGAACCTGAAGAAAGCAGTGACAGTCTGACCCAAAGTTCGGACGAGGAGGTTGAGGTCCCTGATAGCACCAGGCGTACCCGGCCACGTGTCGCTAGACCACAGGTTGTGCAGGATCCGCTTCAAGGGCAGCAGAGTGGGGCTGGCGCTGTCGGATTACGTGGTGAGGCATACACCAGCAGCGCAGCCCATCCTGGACCTAGTACCAGCACTGCCGTACAACATGGTGAAGTGGCGAGCACCAGAAGGGCAGTTGAAGCTGGTCAGACAGGCCCGTAGAGCCCCTAGAGTCCCTGAGGTGCTGGCAAACCCTGATTAGCAGTCCCCAACTTCAGCCGCACCTGTAGTTCCCCCTTTCACCGCCCAGTCTGGAGTTCGGGTTGAGACAGCTCAGATCGGTTCGGCACTGGGATTTTTTGAGCTGTTCTTGACTGCGGAGCTCTTGGACTTAGTCGTGGCAGAAACAAATCGGTATGCCACTTAATTTATAGCCGCCAACCCGGGAAGCTTTTATGCCCAGCCTTTCCGGTGGAAACCAGTCCAAGTTTCCGAAATTAAAATTTTTCTGGGCCTTCTCCTCAACATGGGTCTAACCAAAAAGCATGAATTGCGGTCATATTGGTCCACGAACCCAATTAATCACATGCCCATGTTTTCTGCTGCTATGTCCAGGACACGATTTGAGACCATCCTGAGTTTCCTGCACTTTAGCGACAACACCACCTCCCGTGCCAGAGGCCACCCAGCTTTTGACCGGCTCCACAAAATTCGGCCCCTCATAGACCACTTCAACACCAAATTTGCAGATTTGTATACCCCTGAGCAAAACATCTGCGTAGACAAGTCCCTTATACATTTTACCGGGCGCCTTGGCTTCAAACAATACATCCCAAGCAAGCGCGCCCGGTATGGGGTCAAATTGTATAAGCTCTGTGAAAGGGCCACAGGCTATACCCACAAATTTCGGATCTATGAGGGTAAAGATCAGACCCTGGAGCCGGTCGGTTGCCCTGACTACCTGGGGAGCAGTGGGAAGACAGTCTGGGACTTGGTGTCACCCTTATTTGGCAAGGGGTACCATCTTTATGTGGACAATTTTTACACAAGTGTGCCCCTCTTCAGGCATTTGTTCCTAGAACAGATTGGCTGCTGTGGCACCGCGCGACCTAGTCGCCGGGGCTTCCCCCAACGGCTCGTTACCACCCGTCTTGCAAGGGGGGAGAGGGCTGCCTTGTGTAACGAAGAACTGCTCGCGGTGAAATGGAGAGACAAGCGTGACGTTTACATGCTCTCCTCCATTCACGCAGACACGACAATACAAATAGAACGGGCAACCAGTGTCATTGAAAAGCCCCTCTCAGTCCACGACTATAACCTTCACATGGGAGGGGTGGACTTCAATGACCAGATGTTGGCTCCTTATTTAGTTTCCCGACGCACCAGATGCTGGTATAAGAAGGTGTCTGTATATTTGATTCAATTGGCTGCATATAATAGTTTTGTTCTCTACAGTTGTATAGGCTGGGAGAACAGGATCCTTCCTCAAATTTTAGGAAGAGATCATCGAGAACCTCCTGTATCCAGGAGGTTCCGTGGCCCCATCCACCAGTGTAGTGAGCCGTCTACACGAGCGACATATCCCCAATGTCGTTGCTGGTACCTCAACCCAACCGTCACCCCGAAAAAGATGTCGTGTCTGTAGCAGGAGTGGAATAAGGCGTGACACCCGCTATTTCTGTCCTGACTGCCCTGACCACCCTGCCCTATGCTTAGGGGAGTGTTTCCGGAAGTACCACACACAGGTACACTTAGCATAGGGATTGCATCTCACAGGACAGGCACACAGGGCTATTAGGGCCCTTTCACTCACAGCTGCTGCAAACCTCTCCTTTCACCTGGGACAAAGTGCATAATGTACTTCGCCACATCTTTGGGCGATTTGCGCTTTGCACATTGTCCCATGGGGAAGGAGAGGTTTGTCCTATAAAGGAAAAAAAAAAAATATATAAAAATCACCGGTAAGCAAAAAAGTTAACATTCTGTTCAAAAAGTTAAATAACGTTTATATGTTCCGTTCAAATGTTATTATAAAGTTAATAAATTGATTGCGTTGCGGCCTGTTTTTTTCTTTTTTGTTTTGTTTTTTTTAGCTTCCAGGTGGACCAACCGATCGACTAGCTGCAGCACTGATGTGCATTCTGACAGAAGCATTGCGCTGCTGTCAGATTACACAAAAGTCGAGGTATGCGGCGCTGCAAGACGAGATTTCTCCTCTGCAGTAAAAGATACTATACGTTTGCCGAGGCATATGAGCTGAGGAGGCGGCGGTGTTCATATACTTTGGCAAACACTTTGTATATAAAAAAATAATAATAATCCCGGCAATGATTTATTCATTCACATCGATTGATGTGAATGGAGAAATCGAGTTTGCCAGGGCATACGGGCTAAGTGGGTTTGGATGTTGGGCGGAGCTCCTATGTCCTGGCAGACGCCTTTCCCATCCTTTTTTTTTTTTGGCAGAGATTTTTTCATCCACATTGATCGATGCGAATGGAGGAAGGGGCTACTGACCCCGAAACGCGTATGGCTAAGAGACAGTGTGGGACAATATAAGGAAGATTTTAAAAACTACGATCGGATGCTGTACAAGTTCGAAAACCCCGCCTGGAAATTGTAAGTCACCTGACCTATTCAGTGAAACCACATGGGACGCCACAGGAAGGTCCTGGAAGGTCAAAGCTACAGACTACATTGTAAAGCAATACCCAGTGAACGGGGAACTTCCTATGAAAAAGACCGGACTCACAGGTCCTTACAGCTCAAAGCAGAGCAGTCGCACTTCTGAGAACAAGCGGCCTGAAGGAGCCGTAAAGTACTTTTGTGAACTATACAATTAACCTTTTTGCTCTACCTTGATGATTGTTATATGAACTTTCAAGGACACTGACGTAATATGGACTTTGGCAACCTATTATAGCGGTTTAGCATAGCGATCCCCAGGAGGCTATATGTGTTTTTAGAGTATTTTATGTGTAATTTTATACAACATGTTGCAAATGTGAGATAAATAATATTTTCAGACATCAATTTCTGTCCATGTCTATTTGATGCCCGATACTGAGTGACGCCCAACCCTGTTTCAAATCATTTTTTTTTTTACCCAAACATTTTTTTTTTTATCAAAGACATGTAGAACAATAAATTTAGAGAAAAATTTATATATAGATGTCGTTTTTTAAAAAAAAATTACAACTGAAAGTGAAAAATGACATTTTTTTGCAAAAATTTCGTTAAATTTCGATTAATAACAAAAAAAGTAAAAATGTCAGCAGCAATGAAATACCACCAAATGAAAGCTCTATTAGTGAGAAGAAAAGGAGGTAAAATTCATTTGGGTGGTAAGTTGCATGACCGAGCAATAAATGGTGAAAGTAGTGTAGGTCAGAAGTGTAAAAAGTGGCCTGGTCATTAAGGCTGGGTTCACACTTGAGCGTTTTACAGTGCGTTCAAACGCGCTGTAAAACGCTCAACACATGAAAACCAATGCTTCCCTATGGCCCTGGTTCTCACTTGAGCGTTTTACAGCGCTGAAAAACGCGCTGTAAAACGCCCTACGCTCAAACAAGTACTTGAGCTTCTTTGGGGCGTTTTGACGCGCGTTTGTGGCCATAGGACATTGCAGTCAATCACACAAACGCGCGTCAAACGCGCGTTTACTATTGCAAAAAACGCTCGTCAAAAACGCGCGTTAAACGCGCATATCAAAGACGCTCAGGTCTGAACCCAGCCTAAGGGTGTTTAAGCACTGGGGGCTGAGGTGGTTAAACATATTGAAGTACTAGTACTGAGCCCAGTGAGCGACAGATATGGATCAGTTGCGTATGTGAAAGAGCCTGCGCAGGTGCACAAGCAGCTTGTGTTTCCCTTTCCTCACGGTATCACTGCACAGGCACAGTCCTCACTACTAAATATCGAAGGCAAGTGAAGCCAGCGCTCCCGCCCTGCAACCAGATGAACAGACTGTGAGTAATAAGACTTATTAGTGCATTGTTGATGGATCAACCACAGACCGAACCGTCCAATTATCCTCCTATTATTACAAGCAAGCCGCACCATTTATTTACAGCAGCGCACTCCTGATAGACTAAACCATATTAACAATTTTTACCATTTGATTGTTCTTCTTAATTGCAGATTATATTCAAATATTTTGGTATATAGCCATATACAGTGATATATGGTATGTAAGGCACTAGATTTTATTTGTTTTTAACATTTTATTTACCACTGGTCTAATTATTACATCTTTTTGATACCCTTTTCTCCTTGAGGGCCGACCTTGTTATTATTTTAGATCTTAAATATTGGGGGCCTATCCTCATTGGTCGGACTCCTGGCACCCCCACCTATCAGCTGTTTGAAGGTGCCACATCTCAGATGAGCGCTGCGTCCTCTTCATACTATACCAAGCACAGCGTCGTACATTGTGTAGAGGTTATTCTTGGTATTGAAGATCAATCCCTTCCATCACTTAAATGGGACTGAGAAGCCTTGTGACCGATAGACCTGATGTCACTGGCCTCATACATTATCCAAGGGGTTATCCAAGACCTATAATGCCCCGGGCCCCTCGCAGAGGTTTTTCTTACCTTGTTCTCCAGCAACCTCTATGCTTCTGATGCCGGCACGGCCGCCGCTACATCTCCCGTTGCATCGTTGCATCATGGATGACGCTAAGGAGGCTCATTCCCGTTGCGGCCTGCTATTCGCTACCCCTTACGACTACCCCTATCTTACGACTGGAAGATGCGGCGGCTATGACGGCATCAGAAGCGGCGCGTGCCAGGAAGCGAGGTAAGTACAACCTCTTTGAGGGGCCCGGGCATATGGGGGGGCATTATAGGTCTTGGATAACCCCTTTAATATTAAAATCCAGGAAAACCTCTATAAAATACCTTTTTAAGGAGTTAGGAGACAAACATTTAAGACCCTCATCTAGTATTGAGTGGAGAAAGAGTTTCTATCTCTCAGGAGGACCAGTCAATGTCATGCATTATATGGACAGCCCATTGATTTCAGGGAAGAATGTTTAATGCCTCATTTCCCCTGTGGTGGCGCTACAGAGCAAATGAACACTTACCGATTGTTTTCCTACAGATCCCAATGAATCCATGGGAGATCCATCAGTGGGACAGACTGCAATGAGCTAATCGTTTGGGAGGCCCCCAAGGTAGGACCCCATGGTATAGCTGACGCATGTAGCCAAATCAGTCCGTTGGGTCTAGTGTTGAGCGAATCGTTTGGGCTCCGCGGAAGTCTTTGCAATCTTGCTGCAAATATCGCGATAATTGAGTGAAAAGACTTGTGGACTCTATCACTTCCATCATTTAGCCAGACACCCAGTAGACATTTTCTCAGACTTTTCCTTGTTTCATATTCATATGTAATATCTACAGTACAAGCCTCTTGTCCTGATTAGACCTATTATTTCCTGATAATATTTCCATCATTGTGCATTGCAATACCAAACATAAAGCAGGAAGGTAAATGACTCACTGGCAAATAAACTCCGATATCTGGAGGCTGGAAAAGAGATGCATTTGAACAGTGTCACAAAAATATCTCTTCTTAGAGGTTTGTTATTTACCGTACATATTTTTCTATATGACTCATTATAGTACACTAATGATATTCTGATACTCCCTGGGACGGAACTTTTTTTTGTTACATTTTATTGCCCTTTTTTATTTTATTGTAATGCTTTATTTTGTAAGCCTGTTATGAACATGTATATATGTTGGTAGGTAATGCAGGTGTATCTCTCTGTTATGGTCTCCTTTGTCTTAGGCTTTAGGCTGTGTTTATGTTGTAACTCCAACAAAGCTCTGATGCCACCAGATGTAAGGTAGCTATCCTATAAGACCTTTTAAAAAGGCCTTGAGACATGACTTGGATAACAATTAAGCCAGGGTTTCATCTGCAGAGAGCTGTTTCGGGATGATTGCCCCTCATCAGTGCAGAGAGCTCCTGGCTTAATTATTGTCCAAGTCATATCTCAAGGCCTGTTTAAAGGGTCAAACATTGTCTTATAGGATAGCCGCTTTACATCTGGTGGCATCAGAGGCAGAGCTTGCTAAGAGCTCATTTGCATTCCCTCTTCCCATAACTCCTACAAAGAAAGTGTACAGCCTTGAAATATAAAATAAAACAAAAAAAAACTGAGAAACACACAAGAAAGCAAATGTCAAACATTCAGAACTTACATACACTGAAGAAGTGCCAAGCACCCACTTAGGCTCCCCCTTAGATGTACACAGTGAAACGTATTTGGGGATACGGCTGTTGGTCAGTATCCACATTATGGAGAGAAATGTAACAAGTTTATAATCCAGTGTTCTGGCACACAAAATTTGCTAATTTTTATGACAATATTTGCGACTTTTACCTTCATACGCTGCTCTTGCCAATTCTGAGAAGTGGTTTAAAATTGGGGGTGCTTAGGTATGATAATTAGTTTCACAGCAAATTTATCATTGAGATTTATTTTTTTAAAAGTTGTAAAAAAAAGTACCAAAATCACTCCAGTAGGGGGAGTGTCGTAGGAAAGGTGACGTAGCATTTCTAAACAAAAGTGTAAGGTTTAACCACTTAAGGACCACAGGTTTATACCCCCCTAAAGACCAGGCCCTTTTTTACAAATCGGCACTCCACAACTTTAGCAGTTTATTGCTTGGTCATGCAACTTACCACCCAAATGAATTTTACCTCCTTTTCTTCTCACTAATAGAGCTTTCATTTGGTGGTATTTCATTGCTGCTGACATTTTTACTTTTTTTGTTATTAATCGAAATTTAACGATTTTTTTGCAAATAAATGTCATTTTTCACTTTCAGTTGTAAAATTTTGCAAAAAAAACGAGATCCATATATAAATTTTGCTCAAAATTTATTGTTCTACATGTCTTTGATAAAAAAAAAAATGTTTGGGTAAAAAAAAAAATGGTTTGGGTAAAAGTTATAGCGTTTACAAACTATGGTACAAAAATGTGAATTTCCGCTTTTTGAAGCAGCTCTGACTTTCTGAGCACCTGTCATGTTTCCTGAGGTTCTACAATGGCCAGACAGTACAAACACCCCACAAATGACCCCATTTCGGAAACTACACACCCTAAGGTATTCGCTGATGGGCATAGTGAGTTCATAGAACTTTTTATTTTTTGTCACAAGTTAGCGGAAAATGATGATTTTTTTTTTTTTTTCTTACAAAGTCTCATATTCCACTAACTTGTGACAAAAAATAAAAAGTTCCATGAACTCACTATGCCCATCACGAAATACCTTGGATCTCTTCTTTCCAAAATGGGGTCACTTGTGGGGTAGTTCTACTGCCCTGGCATTCTAGGGGCCCAAATGTGTGGTAAGGAGTTTGAAATCAAATTCTGTAAAAAATGACCAGTGAAATCCGAAAGGTGCTCTTTGGAATATGGGCCCCTTTGCCCACCTAGGCTGCAAAAAAGTGTCACACATCTGGTATCTCTGTATTCAGGAGAAGTTGAGGAATGTGTTTTGGGGTGTCTTTTTACATATACCCATGCTGGGTGAGATAAATATCTTGGTCAAATGCCAACTTTGTATAAAAAAATGGGAAAAGTTGTCATTTGCCAAGATATTTCTCTAACCCAGCATGGGTATATGTAAAATGACACCCCAAAACACATTCCCCAACTTCTCCTGAGTACGGAGATACCAGATGTGTGACACTTTTTTGCAGCCTAGGTGGGCAAAGGGGCCCATATTCCAAAGAGCACCTTTCGGATTTCACTGGTCATTTTTTACAGAATTTGATTTCAAACTCCTTACCACACATTTGGGCCCCTAGAATGCCAGGGCAGTATAACTACCCCACAAGTGACCCCATTTTGGAAAGAAGAGACCCCAAGGTATTCGCTGATGGGCATAGTGAGTTCATGGAAGTTTTTATTTTTTGTCACAAGTTAGTGGAATATGAGACTTTGTATGAAAAAAAATAATCAAAAAATCATCCTTTTTCACTAACTTGTGACAAAAAATAAAAAATTCTAGGAACTCGCCATGCCCCTCACGGAATACCTTGGGGTGTCTTCTTTCCAAAATGGGGTCACTTGTGGGGTAGTTATACTGCCCTGGCATTTTCCAGGGGCCCTAATGTGTGGTAAGTAGGTAAATGACCTGTGAAATCCGAAAGGTGCTCTTTGGAATATGGGCCCCTTTGCCCACCTAGGCTGCAAAAAAGTGTCACACATCTGGTATCTCCGTACTCAGGAGAAGTTGGGGAATGTGTTTTGGGGTGTCATTTTACATATACCCATGCTGGGTGAGAGAAATATCTTGGCAAAAGACAACTTTTCCCATTTTTTTATACAAAGTTGGCATTTGACCAAGATATTTATCTCACCCAGCATGGGTATATGTAAAAAGACACCCCAAAACACATTCCTCAACTTCTCCTGAATACAGAGATACCAGATGTGTGACACTTTTTTGCAGCCTAGGTGGGCAAAGGGGCCCACATTCCAAAGAGCACCTTTCGGATTTCACTGGTCATTTTTTACAGAATTTGATTTCAAACTCCTTACCACACATTTGGGCCCCTAGAATGCCAGGGCAGTAGAACTACCCCACAAGTGACCCCATTTTGGAAAGAAGAGACCCCAAGGTATTCGCTGATGGGCATAGTGAGTTCATGGAAGTTTTTATTTTTTGTCACAAGTTAGTGGAATATGAGACTTTGTATGAAAAAAAAAATTAAAAAAAAATCATCATTTTCCACTAACTTGTGACAAAAAATAAAAAATTCTAGGAACTCGCCATGCCCCTCACGGAATACCTTGGGGTGTCTTCTTTCCAAAATGGGGTCACTTGTGGGGTAGTTATACTGCCCTGGCATTTTCCAGGGGCCCTAATGTGTGGTAAGTAGGTAAATGACCTGTGAAATCCGAAAGGTGCTCTTTGGAATATGGGCCCCTTTGCCCACCTAGGCTGCAAAAAAGTGTCACACATCTGGTATCTCCGTACTCAGGAGAAGTTTGGGGAATGTGTTTTGGGGTGTCATTTTACATATACCCATGCTGGGTGAGAGAAATATCTTGGCAAAAGACAACTTTTCCCATTTTTTTATACAAAGTTGGCATTTGACCAAGATATTTCTCTCACCCAGCATGGGTATATGTAAAATGACACCCCAAAACACATTCCCCAACTTCTCCTGAGTACGGCGATACCAGATGTGTGACACTTTTTTGCAGCCTAGATGTGCAAAGGTGCCCAAATTCCTTTTAGGAGGGCATTTTTAGACATTTGGATACCAGACTTCTTCTCACGCTTTGGGGCCCCTAGAATGCCAGGGCAGTATAAATACCCCACATGTGACCCCATTTTGGAAAGAAGACACCCCAAGGTATTCAATGAGGGGCATGGCGAGTTCATAGAAATTTTTTTTTTTTGGCACAAGTTAGCGGAAATTGATATTTTTTATTTTTTTCTCACAAAGTCTCCCTTTCCGCTAACTTGGGACAAAAATGTCAATCTTTCATGGACTCAATATGCCCCTCACGGAATACCTGGGGGTGTCTTCTTTCCGAAATGGGGTCACATGTGGGGTATTTATACTGCCCTGGCATTCTAGGGGCCCTAAAGCGTGAGAAGAAGTCTGGAATATAAATGTCTAAAAAAATTTACGCATTTGGATTCCGTGAGGGGTATGGTGAGTTCATGTGAGATTTTATTTTTTGACACAAGTTAGTGGAATACGAGACTTTGTAAGAAAAAAAATAAAAAATTCCGCTAACTTGGGCCAAAAA
Organism: Bufo bufo; assembly: GCF_905171765.1. Taxonomy (NCBI): domain Eukaryota; kingdom Metazoa; phylum Chordata; class Amphibia; order Anura; family Bufonidae; genus Bufo; species Bufo bufo. The sequence continues at coordinate 760,528,471 of NC_053389.1, read as the reverse complement.
AATGTCTGAATGGAGCCTTACAGAGGGGTGATCAATGACAGTGGGGTGATCAATGACAGGGGGGTGATCAATGACAGGGGGGTGATCAGGGAGTCTATATGGGGTGATCACCCCCCTGTCATTGATCACCCCCCTATAAGGCTCCATTTAGATGTCCGTATGTGTTTTGCGGATCCGATCCATGTATCCGTGGATCCGTAAAAATCATACAGACATCTGAATGCAGCCTGACAGGGGGGGTGATCAATGACAGGGGGGTGATCAGGGAGTCTATATGGGGTGATCACCCCCCCTGGTAGGCTCCAGGGAGACGCCTGTATGTGTTTTGTGGATCCGATCCATCTATCAGTGGATCCGTAAAAATCATGCGGACGTCTGAATGGAGCTTTACAGGGGGGTGATCAATGACAGGGGGGTAATCAATGACAGGGGGGTGATCAGGGAGTCTATATGGGGTGATCACCACAGTCTTTGATCATGCCCCTGTAAGGCTCCATTCAGACCTCCGTATGCGTTTTGCGGATCCGATCCATCTATCAGTGGATCCGTAAAAATCATGCGGACGTCTGAATGGAGCTTTACAGGGGGTTATCAATGACAGGGGGGTAATCAATGACAGGGGGGTGATCAGGGAGTCTATATGGGGTGATCACCACAGTCATTGATCACGCCCCTGTAAGGCTCCATTCAGACGTCCGTATGCGTTTTGCGGATCCGATCCATCTATCAGTGGATCCGTAAAAATCATGCGGACGTCTGAATGGAGCTTTACAGGGGTGTGATCAATGACAGGGGGGTGATCAATGACAGGGGGGGGTGATCAATGACAGGCGGGTGATCAGGGAGTCTATATGGGGTGATCACCACAGTCATTGATCACGCCCCTGTAAGGCTCCATTCAGATGTCCGTATGTGTTTTGCGGATCTGATCCATGTATCCGTGGATCCGTAAAAATCATACGGACATCTGAATGCAGCCTGACAGGGGGGTGATCAGGGAGTCTATATGGGGTGATCACCCCCCCTGGAAGGCTCCAGGGAGACTCCTGTATGTGTTTTGCGGATCCGATCCATCTATCAGTGGATCCGTAAAAATCATGCGGACGTCTGAATGGAGCTTTACAGGGGGGTGATCAATGACAGGGGGGTGATCAGGGAGTCTATATGGGGTGGTCACCACAGTCATTGATCACGCCCCTGTAAGGCTCCATTCAGACGTCCGTGTGCGTTTTGCGGATCCGATCCATCTATCAGTGGATCCGTAAAAATCATGCGGACATCTGAATGGAGCTTTACAGGGGTGTGATCGATGACAGGGGGGTAATCAATGACAGGGGGGTGATCAGGGAGTCTATATGGGGTGATCAGGGGTGATCAGGGGCTAATAAGGGGTTAATAAGTGACGGGGGGGGGTGTCGTGTAGTGTAGTGGTGCTTGGTGCTACTTTACTGAGCTACCTGTGTCCTCTGGTGGTCGATCCAAACAAAGGGGACCACCAGAGGACCAGGTAGCAGGTATATTAGACGCTGTTATCAAAACAGCGTCTAATATACCTGTTAGGGGTTAAAAAAATCACATCTCCAGCCTGCCAGCGAACGATCGCCGCTGGCAGGCTGAAGATCAACTCTCTTACCTTCCGTTCCTGTGTGCGCGCGTTCACAGGAAATCTCGGCTCACGCGAGATGACGCCAATCGGCGTTAGTGTGACCTGGGAGCGCCGCAGAGATGACGCCTTTCGGCGTTAGCGTGACGGTAAGTGGTAAAGATGTGTCAAATGTAGCAAACATTGTGCGACTTTTGATAAATTTGGCACACCTTTCCCCAAGTGAAAGCAAAACTCCCATCATGATACATTCCACCTCATGTTTTCTACATGTTAGACTTGATATATCTTTACTACGTCTGTATTGATTGTTTTATACATTCTGTGGCTGGTAGATGTTTATCTGGCTGATGCCCTATACTCTGCACTTCACCTGGCATGTACAGTATGTAGGTGATTGGGACAGTAGCAGGAACGGTAATGGGTGAAGCAGCAGGATGGTACAATCAAAGGGCTGGCAGGATGGGCTACATGTGAAGAATGTGGGGAATAGCTAGGGAGAGTGCTGGAAAAGCAAGGAGGCAAAGTTGTGTGGGCAACAAACTGCAGAGAGGAGTCATGGTTGGGAGAAATCACTATAGCGGTCTGGGTCAGATAGAGAAGCAAATGACTAATCAGAGAAGATGTCACTTGTGAGTTATTAGATTTATCTATGTATTCACTTTATTTGCCAGAGTACCGAGCAGTGGCGTACATAGAGAAGTAAGGGCCCCATAGCAAGGATCAAACCAGGCCCCCCACACAGGACAAAAGGGTTTCTGCCTAAACCCTTTTCAATGACCCTTGGCCCATTTTTCCACTGATTAATTTGCTAAAAGTTGCACCTTTGGAGGGTGAAGTCCTGACCAAGTTTTTACCTCTAGTAGAAGAGGAGATAATCCCAACTAAGACTGCGCCCCCTCTTGCCCTGGGCCCCATAGCAGTTGCATGGTCTGCAGCTATGGTAGTTACCCCCCTGTTACTGGGGTAGAACTGGGGCTAATATCCATCTTACTGGGGAGATTAAATCCATAAAACAATACATTGAACACAAAAAAGTACCAAAGGGATTACAACTGACTAAGACACCTGCCCAAGACTTATGGGAAAGGGAATTTAATGAAGAATGGGACACATTGTTATATGAACACTCCCTGTCACTTATACGCCTAATTATAAAAAGGAGATCTATTATATTAAAAGAAACCACAGCACAACTAGATGAAATCAAAATTATAATGGAAAAATTCACAAAAAATGATGACTACAACACCTGGCAACAGAAACTCTGCAATAATCTAGATAAAGCAGAACAAGAAATTATGAATAAAAAAATTCGAAAATTAAGAAATAACATCTACCAAAAAAAAGAACAGAGAGGAAAACAAAACGACAACCCTACAAATAAGGAGGTAGACAACAACAGAGAGAGAAATGAGAACACTCAAGCCAGCGCACCACAAAGACCGAACAAATACCCAATATCCACAAGTAATAGATTTGAAATACTGGAGGAACCAAATCATTTTTTAGACCGAACTCCCCCACACCACCGGCCCCACACCAGACAGAGACCACCACGTTCCCCAACACCGACCCCTCAAAATCACAGATACAACCTACGATACAGACAACCATCACAAGAACAAGAATACAGACCACATCACCAACACCATCCACAATACCAAAAAGGGCACAACAACAATTAGGAGAGAATCACCAAGCACCACAAGGGAGAGACAATCACCAAACCTATCAAACAAGACAATACGACTCAAGAGAAAGAAAAAGATACGTAGAGGAAGGGGATACAAGACCAAAATACAACAGATAGACCACCACAAAGACACAATTATAAACCTAAGTAATGTCACTTTAACCACCTCAGTCCCTATAGCTTAAACACCCTTAATGACCAGGCCACTTTTTACACTTCTGACCTACACTACTTTCACCGTTTATTGCTCGGTCATGCAACTTACCACCCAAATGAATTTTACCTCCTTTTCTTCTCACTAATAGAGCTTTCATTTGGTGGTATTTCATTGCTGCTGACATTTTTACTTTTTTTGTAATTAATCTAAATTTAACGATTTTTTGCAAAAAAATGACATTTTTCACTTTCAGGTGTAAAATTTTGCAAAAAAAAACGACATCCATATATAAATTTTTCTCTAAATTTATTGTTCTACATGTCTTTGATAAAAAAAATGTTTGGGTAAAAAAAAAATGGTTTGGGTAAAAGTTATAGCGTTTACAAACTATGGTATAAAAATGTGAATTTCTGCTTTTTGAAGCAGCTCTGACTTTCTGAGCACCTGTCATGTTTCCTGAGGTTCTACAATGCCCAGACAGTACAAACACCCCACAAATGACCCCATTTCTGAAAGTAGACACCCTAAGGTATTCGCTGATGGGCATAGTGAGTTCATAGAACTTTCTATTTTTTGTCACAAGTTAGTGGAAAATGATGATTTTTTTCTTTTTTCTTTTTTTCTTATAAAGTCTCATATTCCACTAACTTGTGACAAAAAATAAAAACTTCTATGAACTCACTATGCCCATCAGCAAATACCTTGGGGTGTCTTCTTTCCAAAATGGGGTCACTTGTGGGGTAGTTATACTGCCCTGGCATTCTATATATAGACAAAAGACCGGCACTCACTGTTTGATGATTTTGTTGGCTTTATTCAAAGCATGGATACAGCATTACTTAGAGCAACACGTGTTTCGGCTCAACAATGAGCCTTTGTCAAGCATAATGAAACTGAGTTACAAAGGAATTTAAATAGAGCGCCATGACCGGCGTTCAAACGTGGTGACGTCACATTGCCATAGTAACAATATGTATACAAAGTAAAAAGTTATAGCTGAAGACATAATCAATTGATCAATCACTCAAATCGGTGATCGCAATGCTAAACTAAATACTTTTGTAATATATAAGGAAAAACAAGGGACAAGAAAATAGGGAAGACGGCAAGCATGTGGTGCAAACATACACAAAAGCCAATTAGACTGAAAAAACAATGATAAATTTCCTGAGATATCTCCATCTCTTACAGGCTAAACTTAATTCCATGAATTTTCCATATTTCAATTTTGCATTATTTTCATTGTTTTCAATTTTCATTTTTTCTGTGACTAAAGAAGAAGGGAACAAAATAAATAAATTACCTCATAAAAGGGAACTCAATTCATACTCTCGATTAAGACCTTTTAGTTCCAAAGTCTGCAAGGTGTGGATCCAAAAGCTTTCCCGTTTTTTGAGCATTAATAACCTGTTGCCACCTCTACGTGGTTGCTGAACCTGTTCAATAATTTGAAATCTTAATTGTGATATATTGTGAGAACATCCAAATGAAAGGGAATAGGTAATAGCAAATTTTTCTTCCGTATACTGGACTTGTGGTTACTGAACCTGTCTTTCATTCTGACAGATGTCTCACCAATATACACCAAGCCACAGGGGCATTTTAGCAGGTATACTACATAATTGCTGTCACAAGTAAAAAATCCTTTGACCAGGAATTTTTTTCCTGTGTGCGGATGGGAAAAAGTTTGACCTTTAATCACTGCTAAGCAGTGAACACAATGCAGACAAGGGAAGGTACCCTTTTTAGGAGTAGCAAGAAAAAGTTGACGTGGCATCTTACTGCCACCTATATCAGCTTTAACAATTATATCTCTGATATTTTTGGTTCTTTTATAACAAATCATAGGCACATCTCTGAATTCAACAACATCAGGGTAGGCCGCACGCACAATCCCCCAATGTTTATTGATCACATGTCGGAATTTGTTAATCCACGGATGGTACTTAACAATAAACGGTAATCGTCTATTATCACTACAAGATCTTTTTTTGTTGTCAGCCTCACCACTACATTTCTTAATTTCACAATCTAACAGAGGTTTCGGGTAGCCCCTAGAGGAAAACTTATCAGCCATCTCTTTTAGTCTCGTTGTTCTCAGTGTTTCATCTGACACAATTCTTTCAACACGTCTAAATTGTGAGAGGGGCAGAGATTTTTTTACCGATGGTGAATGATTGCTAGAATAATGAAGCAGACTGTTTTTGTCCGTTTTTTTTATATGTAAATCCGTCTGTATAGAATTATCAGGGCCTTTTATTACCCAAGTATCCAAGAAATTTATCTTGTTTGGATCACTTTGGACCGTGAATGTTAATTCAGGCCATACATTATTAAGATGTTTAGTAAATAAGTCCAAGGACTCGATGCCGCCCCGCCATATGCAAAAAATATTGTCTATAAATCGACGCCAAAAAATGCAAAATTGTGTATATAATGGATTATTGTATACAAAATGTTGTTCAAACCAAGCCATATAGCTATTTGCATATGGCGGTGCGGCATGCGAGCCCATCGCGGTCCCCCGTTTCTGCTTGAAGAATGTGTCCTGGAATAAAAAATAGTTCTCCTCTAGAACTATTTGTAATAATTGAAGAAAAAAATCTTTTTCTTGTACATTGTAACTCGAAAACTCCAGGACCCATTCCACAGCAGTAAGGCCTTTCACGTGTTCTATAGATGTATACAGACTGCATACATCGTAAGTAACAAAAAGGTCTCCTATCTCTAAATGTACATTCCTAATATCGGACAAAAAATGAGTAGTATCCAATAAAAAAGAGGGAGTTTTCTTAATCAGCGGAGTCAACACTTTTTCAAGAAGCATCGCAGGTGCAGACAATATAGAGTCATTAGAGGCTACAATTGGCCGACCAGGGGGGGCTGTCAAACATTTATGAATTTTAGGCAACATGTATAAAACAGGGGTTACCGGATATTGATTAATTAAAAATTGGCACAGTTTGTCATCTATTAGCCCTTTATCTTTATGTATATTCACAACCTCAGATAATTTACGTTTGATATCAAAAACCGGATCCCTGTCTAATGGATAGTATGTATCATGATCCGATAATTGTGATAAAATTTCGGAGACATAATATTCCCTGTCTAGCATTACCAACGAACCCCCTTTGTCTGCAGGTTTAAATATAACCGATTTGTCATCCAACATCGTATATAATGCATGTCTTTCTTCCCTGGTTAAGTTCTGTGCAACAGCCAAACCCTCATGTTGAAAATCAGAGATGATTGCACTAAAATCCCTCTGCACCAAGGATATGTAGGTCTCAGCAGGATGATATATTTTTGGAGGCTGGAAATTACTCTTCAATCTTAAACCAAATTGGTTCAAGTTTAAGCCATGATGTATAGGTGTAATCAATGTAGAGACCGACATATCCTTAGTTGCAAAATGTGCTTTTAAACGTATACTCCTGAAAAAACGGCGACAATCCATATCAAATTGGAAACTATCAAAAAATTCAGTAGGACTAAAAGAGAGACCTTTCTGTAACAATTGTAACTGTATAGGAGTTAAATTTTTAGATGATATATTGTATATTAAAGTCTCATTTGTACCTGGGACCTTGTTGCCATTGGTACTTGCAGCTCTCCTATAGTGGCGTCCTGCTCTCCTGGTGTTCTTCCTCTTCGGCGTCTTTGCCCTAAAAAAGATGCCGATGGACGTGGATTGGTACTGTAGTCGCTGCCGGATCCAGACGATTGGGACCCTCCACGGCGTACAAAACGACGAGTTAATGGAGTCGCTGTGCCTAATGAGTCTTGCCATTTGTATACTCTATTATTTTGATAGTCCTCCAAATCTCTAGTGTATTTCTTACGTTTGGTGGCCTCAATGTCCTTTTGTAGATCACAGCAATTTTTTTCAATTTTTAGTTTCAAAGATGGCATTCTAGGGGCCCAAATGTGTGGTAAGTAGTTTGAAATCAAAATGTGTAAAAAATGGCCGGTGAAATCCGAAAGGTGCTCTTTGGAATGTGGGCCCCTTTGCCCACCTAGGCTGCAAAAAAGTGTCACACATGTGGTATCTCCGTACTCAGGAGAAGTTGGGCAATGCGTTTTGGGGTGTCATTTTACATATACCCATGCTGGTTGAGATAAATATCTTGGTCAAATGCCAACTTTGTATAAAAAAATGGGAAAAGTTGTCTTTTGCCAAGATATTTCTCTCACCCAGCATGGGTATATGTAAAATGACACCCCAAAACACATTGCCCAACTTCTCCTGAGTACGGAGATACCAGATGTGTGACACTTTTTTGCAGCCTAGGTGGGCAAAGGGGCCCACATTCCAAAGAGCACCTTTCGGATTTCACCGGCCATTTTTTTCTACAGATTTTGATTTCAAACTACTTACCACACATTTGGGCCCCTAGAATGCCAGGGCAGTATAACTACCCCACAAGTGACCCCATTTTGGAAAGAAGACACCCCAAGGTATTCCGTGAGGGGCATGGCGAGTTCCTAGAATTTATTATTTTTTGTCACAAGTTAGCGGAATATGATGATTTATTTATTTAATTTTTTTTTCTTACAAAGTCTCATATTCCACTAACTTGTGACAAAAAATAAAAACTTCCATGAACTCACTATGCCCATCAGCGAATACCTTGGGGTGTCTTCTTTCCAAAATGGGGTCACTTGTGGGGTAGTTATACTGCCCTGGGATTCTAGGGACCCTAATGTGTGGTAAGTAGTTTGAAATCAAAATCTGTAAAAAATGGCCGGTGAAATCCGAAAGGTGCTCTTTGGAATGTGGGCCCCTTTGCCCACCTAGGCTGCAAAAAAGTGTCACACATGTGGTATCGCCGTATTCAGGAGAAGTTGGGCAATGTGTTTTGGGGTGTCTTTTTACATATACTCATGCTGGGTGAGAGAAATATCTCGGCAAAAGACAACTTTTCCCATTTTTTATACAAAGTTGGCATTTGACCAAGATATTTATCTCACCCACCATGGGTATATGTAAAATGACACCCCAAAACACATTGCCCAACTTCTCCTGAGTACGGCGATACCAGATGTGTGACACTTTTTTGCAGCCTAGATGCGCAAAGGGGCCCACATTCCTTTTATGAGGGCATTTTTAGACATTTGGATCCCAGACTTCTTCTCACACTTTAGGGCCCCTAGAATGCCAGGGCAGTATAAATACCCCACATGTGACCCCATTTTGGAAAGAAGACACCCCAAGGTAGTCAATGAGGGGCATGGCGAGTTCATAGAAATTTTTTTTTTTTTGGCACAAGTTAGCGGAAATTGATATATATATTTTTTTCTCACAAAGTCTCCCTTTCCGCTAACTTGGGACAAAAATTTCAATCTTTCATGGACTCAATATGCCCCTCACGGAATACCTTGGGGTGTCTTCTTTCCGAAATGGGGTCTTATGTGGGGTATTTATACTGCCCTGGCATTCTAGGGGCCCTAAAGCGTGAGAAAAAGTCTGGAATATAAATATCTAAAAAATTTTACGCATTTGGATTCTGTGAGGGGTATGGTGAGTTCATGTGAGATTTTATTTTTTGACACAAGTTAGTGGAATATGAGACTTTGTAAGAAAAAAATAAATAATTTCCGCTAACTTGGGCCAAAAAAATGTCTGAATGTAGCCTTACAGGGGGGTGATCAATGACAAGGGGGTGATCAATGACAGGGGGGTGATCAGGGAGTCTATATGGGGGGATCACCCCCCTGTCATTGATTACCCCCCTGTAAGGCTCCATTCAGACGTCCGTATGTGTTTTGCGGATCCGATCCATGTATCAGTGGATCTGTAAAAATCATACGGACATCTGAATGCAGCCTTACAGGGGGGTGATCAATGACAGGGGGGTGATCAATGACAGGGAGGTGATCAGGGAGTCTATATGGGGTGATCACCCCCCTGTAAGGCTCCATTCAGATGTCCGTATGTGTTTTGCGGATCCGATCCATGTATCAGTGGATCCGTAAAAATCATACGGACATCTGAATGCAGCCTTACAGGGGGGTGATCAATGACAGGGGGGTGATCAATGACAGGGGGGTGATCAGGGAGTCTATATGGGGTGATCACCCCCCTGTAAGGCTCCATTCAGATGTCCGTATGTGTTTTGCGGATCCGATCCATGTATCAGTGGATCCGTAAAAATCATACGGACGTCTAAATGGAGCCCTACAGGGGGGTGATCAATGACAGGGGGGTGATCAGGGAGTCTATATGGGGTGATCACCCCCGTCATTGATCACCCCCCTGTAAGGCTCCATTCAGACGTCCGTATGCGTTTTGCGGATCCGATCCATGTATCAGTGGATCCGTAAAATTCATACGGACATCTGAATGGAGCCTTACAGGGGGGTGATCAATGACAGGGGGGTGATCAATGACAGGGGGGTGATCAGGGAGTCTATATGGGGTGATCAGGGGTTCATAAGGGGTTAATAAGTGACAGGGGGGGTGTAGTGTAGTGTAGTGGTGTTTGGTGCTACTTTACTGAGCTACCCGTGTCCTCTGGTGGTCGATCCAAACAAAAGGGACCACCAGAGGACCAGGTAGCAGGTATATTAGACGCTGTTATCAAAACAGCGTCTAATATACCTGTTAGGGGTTAAAAAAATCACATCTCCAGCCTGCCAGCGAATGCCTGCCGCCACCGGAACGCGATCCTGCGTTAGGCGGTCCGGAGGCGGTTAAATAAAGCCCAAATTAACCTATTGAACAAAGGTATAAAATTCGCACCCACCAACACACTCAACAAATTTGACACTTTTATAGGTATAGAAAAATTCATCCGAAAACTTTGCTTGAAGAAATACTACATAAAAAATCCCATAATAAAAGAAAGTACAATTAACAAAACATACGAACACACCTCATTAAAAAGTAAATCTAAAAAATATCCGCGACAGGAAATAGGACAAGAATTGGCAGCATTCAAACAATGTGTAGAGAGAGACATACGTAAAATGAAGGAACAACCAAAGAAATGGAATAATCTATCTAGAAAGGAAATAGAGTCTATAAAACAATTACAAAAAGAAAAAGACATAGTAATACATCCAGCTGACAAGGGAGGAGCAATTGTAATCCAGAATATCTCAGACTACAATAACGAATGTATGAGACAACTAGCAGATACCAGCACATACAAAAAATAAAAAAATAACCCAACTGAAAAATACCACCATGAGCTAGTACAATACTGTGAAAGAGGGAAAGAAAGGGGCATCCTATCAGAAACAGAATACACCTTCATAGTCAACACGTCCCAAAGACTACCAGCATTATACTGTCTTCCAAAAATACATAAAAACAGAAATAACCCACCTGGCCGCCCTATCATCTTAGGCATAGAATCACTAACGAGCAATCTATCACAATATATAGACACACTTTTACAGCCAAGAGTCAAAAATATTAAATCATATATCAAAGACACCACACAAATCATCAAATTAGTAGAAAACCTAAAGTTTGAACCACATTGGCACATAGGAACACTAGACGTTCAATCACTCTACACCAGTATTAACCACCAACAGGGAACAGAAGCAGTTAAAAAACAATTGATCAAAGAAGCAAAACTACCACCGGAACAAATTGACTACATAATAGAAGGCATAGAATTCATACTTAATCACAACTATTTCTACTGGAACCTAGACTTCTACTTACAGATTCAAGGAACAGCCATGGGCACCAGATTCGCCCCCAGTTCCGCAAATCTATTTATGGCGCAGTGGGAGGATGATATCATACTACCTAGACTGGGGTCGGATCTGGTGCTCTGGCAACGCTACATAGATGACATCATCTTTATATGGCAGGACAGTAGAGACAATTTGGACACCTTCTTAACAACAATCAATACAAACCTATACAGCCTAAAATTCACTTCATCCATCAGCACATCGAAAATAGAATTTTTGGACTTACAAATAGCAATAGAAAAAGATAAACTCATATGCACCACCTACCATAAACCAACATCTAGAAATAGTTTTATCCAATATGACAGTTGCCATTTACCATCGTGGCTTATAAATATTCCACAGGGACAGTTCAGTAGGGTCAAAAGAAATTGCACAACAGAATCTCATTTCAAGGAGGAGTCGGAGAAAATGAAAACACAATTTATTGACAAAAAATACCCCATTGAATTGTTAGAAACATCACTAAATAAAGTGAAAAAAATGGAAAGGGAATCATTCTTTAATAATACAAAGAAGACACAAGAAGAGTCAGACACATCACCCAGGATTATATTACCCTACAATCCACAATACAAAAAAATCAAGAAAATCATAAACGATCACTGGTACCATATAAAACAGGATAAAATAATAGGACCCACCATCACAGATACCCCACTAATCACGTTCACCAAAGCTCCAAATCTAGGCTTGAAAATTGCCCCCACCATTAAACAAAACATAGGACAGCCAACAACAATTAAAGAATGGGCAGACATCACAGGTTTTTTCAGATGTGGAAAATGCTAAAATTGTCAAACAACATCCTTTCCTAAGAAAACCACCTGCGTCATATCCAAAACAAACCTCCATAAACAAGAAATCAAAGAATTTTTGACATGCAGCTCAACAGAAGTTATTTATGCCCTAGAATGCCCATGTCAAAAATTGTATATTGGTCGCACAAAAAGAACATTACAAAAACGAGTATCCGAACACATTGCAAACATAAGAAAAGGCTATGACAAGCATACAGTTTCAAATCATTTTAGAATAACCCATAACAAAGACCCCAGTGGACTAAAATATACGGCACTTGAAAAGGTAAAAAAGGATTGGAGGGGAGGCAATTTCATACACAAAATGTCAAGAATAGAATCCAGGAGGATCTTCGAATTCAACTCTGTGTTGCCAAATGAACTAAACGCAGAGATGGAAATTTTCGGTTTCCTCTAATGGGGGGTTGCCGCCTGCCGACGAGTAACCGGAGGGGTTTTTCTACTCCTTCCGGTTGCTCCTTGGCAGACGGCCGCTCCTCACCACTCCACTATCCACTTACTAACCAACAAGACCTCACAAATCAGCGTACCAATAAGACCTCACAAATCAGTGTACCAACAACCCCATAGTTAAATACACAAAGATCTATATCTAAATTAAGAATTTACCATTAATATTTTTATTATTTTCTCCATTATGGTGACACGCTATATGACGCTCACCTTTCTCCAGTTTGGAATGCACAGGAATGTTAAACCCGGATAGTCACTGGGTCTTTTAAACTACGGACCAGTGACGCAATGGGTACATCCTACTGTGTACTCACAACCAGGGAACATCAGGACTCATCACCACTAGAAAATATACAAAAATCCACATCCATACTAAATACACAAATATATAAAAATCCAAATCCATACCAAATACATAACGAAGCCTCAAATCTACCAACACCTACACAGCAAGTACCTCCCCATGCTGCATTTCACCTACCCTGCTCGCTATGTTCTGCATTATCCTTCACCATTAGAATATATAAGGGTGATAAACCCTGACACTCATTGGGTCTCTTATACTACGGACCAGTGACAAAATGGGCACATCCCACTATATACAAACAACCAGGAACTGTAACAACATAATGCAGACAGACAAACTTCTTATAGTAAACAAAATATAGGACCCACTGTCTATAGGTAGGCTCCCACACAACGAATCCACAACTATACAGGGAGTGCAGAATTATTAGGCAAATGAGTATTTTGACCACATCATCCTCTTTATGCATGTTGTCTTACTCCAAGCTGTATAGGCTCGAAAGCCTACTACCAATTAAGCATATTAGGTGATGTGCATCTCTGTAATGAGAAGGGGTGTGGTCTAATGACATCAACACCCTATATTAGGTGTGCATAATTATTAGGCAACTTCCTTTCCTTTGGCAAAATGGGTCAAAAGAAGGACTTGACAGGCTCAGAAAAGTCAAAAATAGTGAGATATCTTGCAGAGGGATGCAGTACTCTTAAAATTGCAAAGCTTCTGAAGCGTGATCATCGAACAATCAAGCGTTTCATTCAAAATAGTCAACAGGGTCGCAAGAAGCGTGTGGAAAAACCAAGGCGCAAAATAACTGCCCATGAACTGAGAAAAGTCAAGCGTGCAGCTGCCAAGATGCCACTTGCCACCAGTTTGGCCATATTTCAGAGCTGCAACATCACTGGAGTGCCCAAAAGCACAAGGTGTGCAATACTCAGAGACATGGCCAAGGTAAGAAAGGCTGAAAGACGACCACCACTGAACAAGACACACAAGCTGAAACGTCAAGACTGGGCCAAGAAATATCTCAAGACTGATTTTTCTAAGGTTTTATGGACTGATGAAATGAGAGTGAGTCTTGATGGGCCAGATGGATGGGCCCGTGGCTGGATTAGTAAAGGGCAGAGAGCTCCAGTCCGACTCAGACGCCAGCAAGGTGGAGGTGGAGTACTGGTTTGGGCTGGTATCATCAAAGATGAGCTTGTGGGGCCTTTTCGGGTTGAGGATGGAGTCAAGCTCAACTCCCAGTCCTACTGCCAGTTTCTGGAAGACACCTTCTTCAAGCAGTGGCACAGGAAGAAGTCTGCATCCTTCAAGAAAAACATGATTTTCATGCAGGACAATGCTCCATCACACGCGTCCAAGTACTCCACAGCGTGGCTGGCAAGAAAGGGTATAAAAGAAGAAAATCTAATGACATGGCCTCCTTGTTCACCTGATCTGAACCCCATTGAGAACCTGTGGTCCATCATCAAATGTGAGATTTACAAGGAGGGAAAACAGTACACCTCTCTGAACAGTGTCTGGGAGGCTGTGGTTGCTGCTGCACGCAATGTTGATGGTGAACAGATCAAAACACTGACAGAATCCATGGATGGCAGGCCTTTGAGTGTCCTTGCAAATAAAGGTGGCTATATTGGTCACTGATTTGTTTTTGTTTTGTTTTTGAATGTCAGAAATGTATATTTGTGAATGTTGAGATGTTATATTGGTTTCACTGGTAAAAATAAATAATTGAAATGCGTATATATTTGTTTTTTGTTAAGTTGCCTAATAATTATGCACAGTAATAGTCACCTGCACACACAGATATCCCCCTAAAATAGCTAAAACTAAAAACAAACTAAAAACTACTTCCAAAAATATTCAGCTTTGATATTAATGAGTTTTTTGGGTTCATTGAGAACATGGTTGTTGTTCAATAATAAAATTAATCCTCAAAAATACAACTTGCCTAATAATTCTGCACTCCCTGTATAATATATCCTATGAATCAAAAGACATAATCACAACAACTAGCAAAATTGATCAAAGGAACAATTTGTCTCAATTAGGCACACTCCTCTATATATTTCAATATCCTTTATTGTTCATTAATTTATTATTCTTCATATTCCCACAACTTGCACAATGTTTACTTTTACCATAAACCAAATGCACCAAACTAGAACCTGGCATATCAGACTGTAACAAGGCAACCGATCAAAATATATACATTGATTGAAAAAGACAATTAGCCCACAAATGAATTGATTGCCTCTGTCCTATAAATACTTCAGCATTCACCACAATCCTCCACTTACTGATGAAGGGAGAGACTCCCAAAACGCGTTTAAGGAGCAGAGGATTATAAGAATACCAATGACAGAGCAAGAGAATCATTCAGAACAGGCCGGGAACATTCAGAACAAGCCGGGAGAAAATCGCGATCACATGACAACATACGTCACTCCCCAGACGCGCGAACCACGCCCCCCGGCGTCCTTGGCAACGTGAGACACGCCGCCGACTCCGGACCTGGATTCAAGAAAGCCGCCCAGGGAGAGCTGATCACCGCGAGAAGACTGAACACAGCAGTGCCGGGTGAAGGGTAAGTGACCTCTGTAGCCAGAGACAGTGCGGGACGCCGCACCTAGGCACAGAGCATCCCTTCTTCCCACAGCCCAGTATAAAACTACATTGCTATATAATCACAAATGCATGTGGCTCTAAGGAAATCAACTGAGAGCGGTATATAGCAACAAGGCCCTTTATTTTTCTTCCAACTTATAGCGGTGATTACACAATATGGCGCATTCTTTATTTTATTTATTCATTTACCTCCTTTCCAGAGGATATTACCTCATAAAAAGACTATCTTATACATAAGGGGATAAGGATAAAAGACGCACTATTTTACCTCATTTTATCCACCAGATACCCTCCACCTTGAGGCTACTATTTTTATGATAATTCTATGAGAAGACTGTTCTATACGAAACTACATGAATAAGAACAATCACCTTCTCCTCCTATCTTTTTCCTTTTTTCCCTTTACTAGCGCATCATCTATTATTTTATTATTTTTTAATCAGCGCATCACTTTTATTAGTATCTATATATCCCAATTACCAGCTGGTAACCATTCAGTGACGATCTACCGGTACTTACCTTTACATTCTAATACTACTATCTATTAAAGGACATTTAGCAGAATTTAATCCATCAATACTACATGCTACATTTTTTTCCTCATTTTACTGTAACTTTATTTTTAATATATTTTACACTCCATATTTACCGTAGAAATAAATTATTAGACTGACCCAAATCAGAGTGTGCCTGCTTACTAATATACTTTTAATATCCATCTTTGTATGGTATTATTCATTCAGCAACAGTATGGTAGTAGTCACTATGTGGTGGTAAGACGGGATTAGGGTTGAGCAAACCCGAACTGTAAAGTTCGGGTTCGTATCGAACTTTAGGATTTTTGGACCCCGGACCCGAACCCAAACTTTTCAGTAAAAGTTTGGGTTCGAGTTCGGTGTTCGGCGAGTTAATGGCGCTTTTTGAAAGGCTGCAGAGCAGCCAATCAAAAAGCATTTAACTCATGTGCCCTTAGAAGCCATCACAGCCATGCCTACTAATGGCATGGCTGTGATTGGCCAGTGCAGCATGTGACTCAGCCTCTATATAAGCTGGAGTCACGTAGCTCTGCACGTCACTCTGCTCTTATTAGTGTAGGGATAGGATGCTGCTGCTATGAGGGAGAGAATAGGAAAGAATCTTTTATCAGAAGTGCTTGTTATATTCTTGGTTTAAAAAAACACCCATTTTTTGCAAGACCCTACATCTGGGGCCTTTGCTGCATTTGTCACAGTCAAATACAACCAGTCAATACTGCAATTACACTGTTGGTTGACAAATTACAAATTTTTGGGACCGTGTAGTAATTGTATAAAATTCACCTGGCACACTGTTGTGTGACCTCAAGAAATGTTTCCTCCTTATGACACTAGCACTGCCTTACTCTCAGTGAACTTAATTGTTGACTATTGGCGGTTACATTGTCGCCTGACAAAAACCATCTGTTAGTTTGGTGGGTGAACGCAAAGAATGAGGAGAACGTCAAATAAGGGTCGTGGCCCCGGTCGTGGTGCTGCTGGTGGAGCTCCTGTTGCAGGGAGAGGACGTGGTCGATCTGTGCCAGCTACACGCACAAGTGAAACACCTTCCTCAGGTGCGAGTAGGCGACAAAACCTTCAGCGTTATTTGGTAGGGCCGAATGCGGCTGTACGAATGGTGAGGCCAGAACAAGTACAGGCGATAGTAGATTGGGTGGCTGACAGTGCCTCCAGTTCCTTCACATTGTCTCCCACCCAGTCTCCTGCTGAAAGATCAGAATTGGCACCTGCAGCCCACCTCCATCAGTCCTTCACCTCACCCCCTTGCAAATCAGCCAAGCAGTCTGAGCCCCAAGTCATGGGGCAGTCTCTTCTGCTTTGTGATGACTCTGCTAGCAGGGTTTCCCAGGGCCATCCACATAGCCCTACCCCAGAAGTGGAAGAGATTGAGTGCACTGATGCCCAACCACTTATGTTTCAGGATGAGTACATGGGAGGACCACCGCAACACGTCTCAGATGATGACGAAACACAGGTGCCAACTGCTGTGGCTACCTCCTCCTCCTCCACCGCCACTTTTACCTACACCGCCATATCCACCGCCTCCTCAACCTCCTTCTCCATATGGACCTCGTCCTCCTAGATCAAGATTATTATTATTTCTTTTGCGTATTTTATTTTATTTTAAGTCATATCCCTATCCACATTTGTTTGCAGAGCACTTGCCATGCTCTTAACCACATTTTGATGCCATTTGCAGCCCTCTAGCCCTTTCCATGACTTTTTTAGAGCCATTTTAGTGCTCCAAAGTTCGGGTACCTATTGACTTCAATGGGGTTCGGGGTTAAGTTCGGATCAAGTTCGGGTTCCGAAATCGAACTTTTTTGTGAAGTTCGGCCGAACCTGTCGAACCCGAACATCCAGGTGTCCGCTCAACTCTAGACGGGATCATGAAGTGTCGGTTTTATAACAGTGCAACTGTATGACTATTATTTAAAGGTATACAATCATACAAAGATTTGTTTTTTTTCTGATAGGGTAAATTGTTTGGGAACAGGTTTTATGCATATAGGTTACAAAGTAGTATCCAGGCATTGTTTACTGCTAAACCAGCAAATCTAGAATTATGCTATAAATATTGTAAGGGATTTCTCTCTCAAGCAGGGCGGTGGTGACAGATTCCTTTGCAGACAACAGGCTTAAAGTCCAAATTGAAGCTTTATTTTATGACACTCTTGCAATTTACAGGCAAACCCAGTTATAATGCACTAGTTACGGTGAAGCTCCAGAACCACAAAACATAAACCAAACAAAATAAACTCCTGCCCATCTGGGCTCTAACTAATACAAATTAGTTTCTAGATCACCTACTGAGCGCAGGTCACACACACAGAATCCGGCGTCTCTAGCTAGCAAGGAAGCCCTCTTCCAAGACTTTTCCAGGCATAACTCTCTCAGACTGACAGCCTGGGATGTGCTTTTTTTTTCCCCTAACGATCCCTGCTGGCTACACCTGGGGATCCCTCAGGCTAGGGGAAAACCTGGCCTGGAATGGGGGTGGATTGGGGAGATCCCACTACCAAACCTACCTTTCCAGTCCAAATAAAATCCAGACCTTAAACTGTTAACAAAACTGTCTCAGCAACCTACACCTTGCTGAAACCACTTTAGCTTTCTGGATTTTACTTACATCACCCAGTTGATGAACCTGGGTGAGATATACACCCCTTCCAGGACTTTTCCATACACTTTACCACAATATGCTATAAAAGTCCCATGAAAAAAAAACTTCCATAACTTTTTTTTTTACATGAACATGCCGCTAGAAATGATACAATGCCTTACCAACATCCCTATTTTCATAACCATACCCACCTGGCATTTTTTTGTACAGATGACATACCTATCCATGCATCTATTACAAATCGCTTACTCATGAACATGGAACATTTTTATTGGATCACTTTATGGATATTTTTTATAAACACATGCTATGATTAAGGACGCATCTTAATGGATTCTATTAAAGCTTAAATTACTTTGATTCCAAGTGCTGGCCAGACTTTTTTTTACCATGCTAATATTGTGACATTATTCTTTTTCACCATTTATGATAACAGCACAAGTTACAACTGCAGTAATAGCATAGGTAATTTTATATAAGTGAAATCTTCAGATTTATTGTATTTGTGTACTTAGTAGCATGGTATGGACAGTTTAGGGTTAACCCATGGTTTCTCCTCTTAGGTTGCCAAGAGATGGAACTAGGTCTGCCCCCTGGTTAGTCAGTTAGTAGCATGAGTCTAGCTGAAGAAAAAGCGCCATTAACTCGCCGAACACTAACCCAAACTTTTACTGAAAAGTTCGGGTCCGGGGTCCAAAAATCCTAAAGTTCGATACGAACCCGAACTTTACAGTTCGGGTTCGCTCAACCCTAATCCCGTCTTACCACCACATAGTGACTACTACCATACTGTTACTGAATGAATAATGAATACATGATTATGATCCTTAGAGCTAGGCCCAAGCTCAGAGAACCTTTATCTCTGAGACTTCTATAGCCAAGGAACCTACTTTATGATCAAAACTGCTCCAGAGAAAAGGAAATTCAGAGGGTCAAGATTCTACATGCATTGGAGTCACTTAGCAAGGTATTGTTCATGTTTAAGGCAGAGACCTTACTGATGTTAGAGGGAACATTGCTAGCACACCCTTCTGCACTTTGAGATGAGTTGGTCATCTGCACGCTCAGCACAAGAATTTAAAGACGCATTTACCAAAAACATCATTGCATTGCTAAGGTTCTGAAGAGCGAGATACTGTACTTTAGAGAGAATCAGAAAGGAGTACTACAACCTCCAACCTGCTGTCCATACATTGCTATCAGGGAAGGAATTGTACAGCAATCTAATTGGAACTCTGCCTTGTTGCTGTCACTTTAGTAAAGTGAGACTTATTTATATTGACCAACTAGTCTGGTTATTTACCAATCCATTTGCAGGCCATGGCACTTGCTCCCCTGCCTTGCACCCTGATCAATACCAAACATCAAGGGCACCCCAACTACCACCGGGTAGGAGCCTCAATACCGGTGTGCCGCCGAGGGAAGAAAGGGTGCACCCTCTTGTCACTGTGAACTAAGTACTACAACCACCCTCAGGGCCCCAACCACTACTCTTATTCGCCACACACTCCTCTGTGGGTCACTGCACAATAGCTTATTTTAGTTTTTAAGCTCACTACCCTTACAGACGAGCTTCATACACTTTTGTATCCTCATCCAGAATAGTCCTCATGGTTCCTTTAAATTGTGCAGCAACAGATCCAAGAGGTCTTGCAGCATTAGGGTCTGCTGACCAAGGGCAAGGAGTTTATATGTTCTCCCCGTATTTGTGTGGGTTTCCTCCGGGAACTCCAGTTTACTGTCACAATTACCAAACCCTCAACAATATCGCTGACTGTTTGATACAGTGGGGTAATGTGAAATTTTAACTTTTTTCAAAGCCTTTTTTTTATTTTTTTTAAGAGATTTACATGTCACACTTTATTTGTTAAATTTGTCACATGAATTACCTAGTCATTTTTCAATCTAAAGTCTAATATATTATACTGTAAAGGCGCCAGCAGTTTCAGCCAGGGGTGTACACAAATCTCATAGGACCTCACAAAAACCACAATAGGCCCTCGTGACCCACCCTGTTTCCCAGTACACATCCGTCAAACACTTCCAGACAACACGTAACATAAAAAACAATTCCCCAGATTTCTGACAAATTTACAATTTGCTTTATTGAAGAAATTTTTAGTTGCACTTAGCCTCACAAACGTTATCTAGTGGAATAGGTGCTTCATAAAGTGGCACTCATTCTTTTTTTTTTCAGTTTTCAAAACCATTTATTTTTCTGAACACCGTATTTACACCAGACATATGGCATAAATACACTGATAAATCTCCTGCTTCTCTTCACACAGTGTATTATAAAACTGGCTGCCTGTAGCTGCCACTAGGAATTTATACGTGGGCAGCACGGTGGCTCAGTGGTTAGCACTGGTGCTTTGCAGCGCTGGGGTCCTAGGTTCGAATCCAACCAAGGGCAACATCTGCATGGAGTTTGTATGTTCTCCCCGTGTTTGCGTGGGTTTCCTCCCACACTCCAAAGACATACTGATAGGGACCTTAGATTGTGAGCCCCATTGGGGACAGTTGGATGCTAATGTCTGTAAAGTGCTGCGGAATATAGTAGCGTTATATAAGTACAATAAATAAATAAATACAGTTACTATTGATATCAAAGAAAGCTGCACTGAAACCCCCCCCCCCCCTTCCAGTGGAGGATTATGGAAAATGCAGTGAATCAACAATATATCAGGAATGGGAGAAACAGTAAAGTGCTAGGCACTTTTCCCCATTTCCCAGAGGCGATCTGTGCCTCTATGGTAGATATGCCACTGGTTTCTGCTCCACCGGGGAAATGGAATGGACTTTCAACTTTAAAAAAAGTTGCAATTAATAAATCTGGCTATGAATGAAGCTCTGCCCACAACATATCTGTCTGCACCTGACGCAAACCACAAAATAAAATGTTGCAAAAGCTTCTCCATCCAGCCAAAAATTACTCCACTGTTTTGGTGCAGTGGGTTTTATATGTTACACCCAATGGGAGATTTATCAATAGTAGGAAAGCTGGCTTAGTTGTCCATAACAACCAATCAGATTGAACTTTTCATTTTCTAAACGAGCTGTGAAAAATGAAAGATGGAATCTGATTGGTTGCTATGGGCAGCTAAGCCAGTTTTCCTTTACACCAATTTTGATAAATCTCCACCATTGCCCGGTCTGGAAAATACGAATGTCTTTATCTGCTGACAGTGAGCACAGATTTGAAAAATGATGACCCCTTGAAATGCAAACTACATTAAAATTGTGCATGACTTTTATAATATAGTGATTAATTTTTGGTGACACAAGACTGTCAAACCCTTTATTAATTGAGGCAACACTCATCAGCAGCTGAGCTGGAGGCTGACATGAATTGTTGGAGAATTATGCAATACCTGGAAATCTGTAACACCCACATACCTCAATGAGAATAAATAGTCCTAGAGACACAACGACTAAGGAATCCAGGGTGCGAGGACTGAGGAGGAACAGGTAAGTGGCTGGGCAAGTCTGTGATACTATCTGGTTTCAGCCAAGAATGAAATCTGATTTTAACGCTTGATGCCTTATCTCCCACAACATCTGGTGTCAGGGGAGATGCAGGTGGCCCCCATACACATTAGGTGGTTGTCCAGTCCTGTCGCAAGTGGCAGGTTTTGTTTATACTCAACTAATGTATATGGCCAGCTTAAAATTGTCAAAAAAAAGCTGACTCTCCCCCCACACACACACTTTGTCTTGTACTTACCACCAAAACAACTCCATAACTGATTTTGAGGCACAGAAAGGCTGCAAGGCCTGTTCTGGGTCCCGTAGGGCATGCGCATCTCCCGGCTCTTAATGGGTCAATGTTCAATTGCCTCAATCTCTTCCAGCCAATGTTTGGTCACCTTAGAGTATCTAAGGCACCTTTCCGTGCCTGAGCTTTAGGCTCCTAGCTTGCTGGTTTACCAAACTATGCTCTTTTACCGATTCTGATTACCACTGCCTGCCGTGACTTCTGCCTGTTTATTGTATTGACCCTCTGCTGCCTGCCCTGACCTTGGATTGTTTCACGGATACGCACTGTCTGCCTGCCCAAACCTTGGCCTGCTTCTGTCTTGTGTGATTCCTCAGGGCTTCACCCCGGGGTCTCTGACCCGCCCAAGGTTCAGCTGACAACTACACCAGGACTATTCCACGAGGTAGGAGCCTGGTGGCTCTCCTCTAGCTAATTAATTTTATAGCCCAGGACACAATGGATAACACATGAAAGTTATCCTATTAAAAGGCAATTTAAAATCTCAAAGAGTCAGAAGAATTTGGGAATACACTGTTTGACACACTGAACACAGGACTGAATTTGTCCCAAGGATTTATGGCACATTACAAGATCTAAAGATATGAGAGGGGCAGGTCTCTGAGATAACATCAATTTAGAGACCATAAAACCTTCACACAGCTTATCTGTAAGATAATTAAATACTTCAGGTGTTTTTGGTATTTTGTTATTTTTTTCATATTTAATGTCCTTTTATTACATTATGTATCTTCTCTTTTTTATATACATTGCTGTTGCTTCAGACACCGTTATATTATGCCTCATGATGAGACCTAAGTTGTCTCGAAACCTCGCTATATAACATCAGTACTTTTATTTTTGTTAGGCTACATGCACACGACCGTATGTGTTTTGCGGTCCGCAAATTGCAGATTCGCAAAAAAAACTGATGACGTCCGTATGTCATCCGTTGTTTTTTTTTGCGGATCTATTGTAACAATGCCTATCCTTGTTTTTTTGCAGGGCTACGAAACGGACATGGTGTGCTGTCCGCATTTTTGCTGACCCATTGAAATGAATGGGTCCACATCCTATCCGCAAAAAAAAAAAACGGAACGCACACGGAAACAAAATATGTTTTATTTATTTATAAAGATATTGGAGGTCATTTATCAAATTGGCGTAAAGTGGAACTGGCTTAGTTGCCCAGAGCAACCAATCAGATTCATTTTGGACAGCTCCTCTAGAAAATGAAAGGAAGAATCTGATTAGTTGCTGTGGGCAACTAAGCCGGTTCTACTTTACACCAGTTTGATAAATGACCCCCATATACCTTTAATTATACACCTTCTACATACTTACCTCTGCTGCAGGCACTCCTACCCCCTCAGATTTCTGTCTGTCTCTACAAAGCAGATGCCTGGATTAAAGGGGTTGTCTGGGTTCAGAGCTGAACCCGGACATACCCTTATTTTCACCCCGGCAGCATCCCTGAGCCTAGCATCGGAGCATCTCATGCTCCGATGCGCTCCCGTGCCCTGCGCTAAATCGCGCAGGGCACGGGCTCTTTTGTTTACAATAACACACTGCCGGGCCGTAACGTCCGCCCGGCAGTGTGTTCGGTGACGTCACCGGCTCTGATGGGTGGGCTTTGGCGCTGCCCTAGCCGTTTTACTGGCTAGGGCAGAGCTAAATCCCGCCCATCAGTGCCGGTGACGTCACCGGGCTTCCTGTCAGCCCCATGGAGAGCCCCGGTACGTCACCGGATCTCCAAAAAATGCCTTTGCCCTGCGCGATTTAGCGAAGGGCAAAGGAGAGCATCGGAGCATGAACTGCTCCGATGCTCATGTCAGGGGGGCTGCCGGGGTGAAAATGGAGGGATGTCCGGGTTCAGCTCTGAACCCGGACAACCCCTTTAAGTTACAACAGCTAGTAGGAAGCCTTGGCTGTTGTAACTTAAAGAGGACTTGTCACCAAAAAATGCAATGAAATCTTACAGAACCATGTTATAGAGCAGAAGAAGCCAAGTAGATTGATATACAATATATTTTTGTCGGAAAAGATTCAGTAAAACCTGTAATTTAGACATTTATGTGTCTGCTTTTCTACCTTCTGTGAACAGCCTTGGTGCACGGCGGGGTTATCAGTAATTAATTGTATTGTGTGTATAAGTGTGCATTAGAGATATCTGTCAGTCACTGATAACACCTCCTCCTGTACCCATACTTTTCACAGGGCTGCGGATGTAAATGTAAAAATTACTGAATTTTTTACCACAAAGTTTTACTGAATCTTTTCCCACAAATATATACTTATATACAGTACAGACCAAAAATTTGGACACACCTTCTCATTCAAATAGTTTTCTTTATTTTCATGACTATGAAAATTGTAGATTCACACTGAAGGCATCAAAACTATGAATTAACACATGTGGAATTATATACATAACAAACAAGTGTGAAACAACTGAAAATATGTCATATTCTAGGTTCTTCAAAGTAGCCACCTTTTGCTTTGATTACTGCTTTGCACACTCTTGGCATTCTCTTGATGAGCTTCAAGAGGTAGTCCCCTGAAATGGTTTTCACTTCACAGGTGTGCCCTGTCAGGTTTAATAAGTGGGATTTCTTGCCTTATAAATGGGGTTGGGACCATCAGTTGCGTTGAGGAGAAGTCAGGTGGATACACAGCTGATAGTCCTACTGAATAGACTGTTAGAATTTGTATTATGGCAAGAAAAAAGCAGCTAAGTAAAGAAAAACTAGTGGCCATCATTACTTTAAGAAATGAAGGTCAGTCAGTCAGCCGACAAATTGGGAAAACTTTGAAAGTAAGGGCTATTTGACCATGAAGGAGAGTGATGGGGTGCTGCACCAGATGACCTGGCCACCACAGTCACCGGACCTGAACCCAATCGAGATGGTTTGGGGTGAGCTGGACCGCAGAGTGAAGGCAAAAGGGCCAACAAGTGCTAAGCATCTCTGGGAACTCCTTCAAGACTGTTGGAAGACCATTTCAGGGGACTACCTCTTGAAGCTCATCAAGAGAATGCCAAGAGTGTGCAAAGCAGTAATCGAAGCGAAGGGTGGCTACTTTGAAGAACCTAGAATATGACATATTTTCAGTTGTTTCACACTTGTTTGTTATGTATATAATTCCACATGTGTTAATTCATAGTTTTGATGCCTTCATAGTCATGAAAATAAAGAAAACTCTTTGAATGAGAAGGTGTGTCCAAACTTTTGGTCTGTACTGTATATCAATCCACTCAGCTTCTCCTGCTCTATATGGTGCTTTCACATTGCATTTTTTGGTGACAGGGGTTGTGTCACTTCAGCAAATAGCATTTATCATGTAGAGAAAGTTAATACAAGTCACTTACTAATGTACTGTCATTGTCCATATTGCTTCCTTTGCTGGCTGGATTCATTTTTCCATCAAATTATTCACTGCTTGTATCCAGGGGTTATGACCACCTAGTAATCCAGCAGCGGTGGCCAGGCTTGCACACTATAGGAAAAGGTGCCAGCTTCTCTGGTGCCTGGGAACGCGAGAGTGCGCCTAGGCTGGAGCTATTTCCGATAGTTTGCAAGCACGGCCACCGCTGATGGATTGCAGAGTGTTCATTACCCCTGGATACGAACAGTGTATAATGCAATGGAAAAATTAATCCAGCTGGCAAAGGAGGCAATATGGACAATCACAATACATTAGTAAGTGCCTTGTATTAACTTACTCTACGTGATAAATGCCATTTGCTGAAGTTGGACAACCCCTTTAAGGGTCCATTCACATGTCCGCATTATGGGTCCACATCCGTTCCGCAATTTTGCGGAATGGGTGCGGACCCATTCAATTGGGCCGCAAAAGATGTGGACATCCACGGACAAGAAAAGGCATTTCTATTATAGTGCCGGCCATGTGCGGTCCGCAAAATGCGCAACGCACATGGCTGGTGTCCGTGTATTGCGGACATGTAAATGGGCCCTAAAGCCGCAGAGGTGGGAGAGGTTGGAGGAAGGCATCCCGTTCCACATGCCTACCTTAGGGTTCATGCAACATATTTTCTTTCCATGTCCGTTCGTTTTTTTTTGCGGACCGTATGCAGAACCATTCATTTCAATGAGTCTGCAAAAAAACGGAAGTTACTCCGTGTGCATTCCGTTTCGGTATGTCCGTTCCGCAAAAGAAAATAGAACATGTCCTATTATTGTCCGCATTAGGGGCCAGCTGTTCCGTTCCGCAAAATACGGAATGCACACGGACGTCATCCGTATTTTTTGCGGACCACAAAATACATACGGTCGTGTGCATGAGCCCTTACTGTGCCTTCCCTTGGTTTCACAGATTACTGTGTATGAGTATATGCAAGAAAATAATCATATGGGAGAGCCTAAGGTTATAGTCACCTGCGGCTGATTTATTACAGAAATTTAGGTGACTGAAAATGAAATTCATCTGAAGCAGGCGCGCTCAACCTGCGGTCCTCCAGCTGTTGCAAAACTACAACTCCTAGCATGCCCGAACAGCCTACAGCAGGGCATTGTGGGAGTTGTAGTTTTACAACAGCTGGAGGGCCGCAGGTTGAGCATGCCTGCTCTGAAGGGTTTTGGTGGAAAGAACACTGATTTCTGTAAGCCCTGTTCAGATGAATGAAAAATTCTGCAACAACTCTGCCACATGTGAATATACACTTACAAATACATAGACGCTCTGTGTAGCCCAGTATAGGATTTGTTGTCCACTGCTGTGTGCAAATACAAGGGATCCTTAGGGCTCATGCACACAAACGTATTTTCTTCCCGTGTCCATTCCGTTTTTTTTGCAGACCATATGCGGAACCATTCATTTTAATGTGTCCACAAAAAAAACGGAAGTTACTCCGTGTGCATTCCGTTTCCGTATGTCCGTATTTCCGTTCTGCAAAAAAATAGAACATGTCCTATTATTGTCCGTTGCTCCGTTCTGCAAAATACGAAATGCACACGGACGTCATTCGTATTTTTTGCGGATCCGTTTTTTGCGGACCGCAAAATACATACGGTCGTGTGCATGAGCCCTTAGGGGGGCCATTTGATTTGAAAGATCATATAAGGCCACCGGCTTCATAACCCTATATAACGTTTCCTTTTTTATGTGTTTCAGACCAGAGAGAATCCAGACATGACACCAATGATGAATAATTACAATTTTCAACATCAGTTTCCTATAAAGCAAATCATTTACCCAACCCCTCCATACATGAGCATTAGGAGGGATGGGATTGAAGTGTTCCGGTTTCCTGTGAGGAGCCGCAAATTGATGGATATGATCAAAAAATTTGATCCAAATGGTGAGAAATTATATAATAATTCACAGGCTTTAAAAGGGGTATTCCACAGGGATCATGTTAATTACAACCAGGGTTGGAGTGGGTTAAAATAACAAAGCATCAGTACTCACCTCACCGACACATCAGAGAGTAAAATATCCATACATCAGAATATATTGCGGTTTTATTTTTTTTCTGTGACATTACATATAGGGGGTCATTTATTAAGACCAGCGTTTTAGACGCCGGTCTTAATAACCCCGTGTGCTGGCGGTCCAATCTTCAGCTTATTGTATCACTTTATGCAAGGCCAAACCACTGGAGCAACCTGCACCAAATTTGGTATAGAGGTGGTTAGAAGGGTTTTTTAACTCTCTAGAACAGGCATGCTCAACCTGCGGCCCCCCAGCTGTTGCAAAACTACACCTCCCACCATGCCCTGCTATAGGCTGATAGCTGTAGGCTGCCCGGGCATGCTGGGAGTTGTAGTTTTGCAACAGCTGGGGGGCGCAGGTTGAGCATCCCTGCTCTAGAGTGTACAATTCTTGAGATTTGTAAAAAAAAAAAAGAAGCAAATATGGCATCATCACATGGCCCATATTAGGCTACTTTCACACCAGCGTTAATATTTTCCGGTATTGAGATCCGTCATAGAGTCTCAGTACTCGAAAAAAAAAAACGCTTCCCTTTTGTCCCCATTCATTGTCAATGGGGACAAAATGTAACTGAACAGAACTGAGTCCTCCAAAATGTATTCCGTTCCGTTCTCATACCGGAGAGCAAATTGCAGCATTCTGCAGTTTGCTTTCCGTCCTGGGATGCGGAGCAAGACCCACAATGCAAGTCAATGGGGACGGATACGTTTTCTCTGACACAATCTAGAACACTAGAAAACGGATCCGTCCTCTATTGACTTTCAATGGAGTTCATGACAGATCCGTCTTGGCTATGTTACAGTCAATATAACCAGATCCGTTCATAACGGATGCAGATGGTTGTATTATCGGTAACGGAAACATTTTTGCTGGATCCGGTAGTGTGAAAGTAGCCTTAGCCAATAGAAGCTCACAGGTCTTTCATTCAGTGCCTAGCTGACATGCACACAGTCACATGGTCCTTATTGGCCAGTAGAAGCTCGCAGGTCCTTCAGTCTTCTCCTCACTGACAGAAACACCAGTGGGGTTATTTATCAAACTGGCGTAAAGTAGAACTGGCTTAGTTGCCCATAGCAACCAATCAGATTCCAGCTTTCATTTTTGACAGCTCCTTTGGAAAATGAAAGGAAGAATCTGATTGGTTGCTACAGGCATCTAAGCCAGTTTACACTGTTTGATAAATGACCCACAGGTTTCCATAAAAACCCAGCCATTTTTATTCACTGTTGAAAAGACCCTGTGAATGTCACATGGTTATTAGGGCCACCGTGGATATCACTGCTATGGGGGGCACTGTGGATATCACTGTCATGGGGAGCACTGTGGATATCACTATTATTGGGGGCACTGTGAATATCACTGTTACGAGCGGCACTGTGGATATCACTGTTATGGGGGGCAATGTGGATATCACTGTTATGGGGGGCACTGTGAATATTGCTGTTATGGGGGCACTGTGGATATCATTGTTATGGGGGCACTGTGGATATCACTGTTATTGGGGGCACTGTGGATATTATTGTTATGAGGGGCACTGTGGATATCACTGTTATGGGGGGCACTGTGAATATCGCTGTTATGGGGCACTGTGGATATCATTGTTATGGGGGCACTGTGGATATCACTGTTATTGGGGGCACTGTGGATATTATTGTTATGAGGGGCACTGTGGATATCACTGTTATGAGGGGCACTGTTGATATCACTGTTATTGGGGGCACTGAGGATATCACTGTTATGAGGAGCACTGTTGATATCACTGTTATGAGGGGCACTGTTGATATCACTGTTATGGGGGGCAGTGTGGATATCACTGTTATGGGGGCACTGTGGTCATCACTGTTATGGGGGGCACTGTGGATATCACTGTTATGGGGGGCACTGTGGATATCACTGTTATGAGGGGGACTGTGGATATCACTGTTATTGGGGGCACTGTGGATATCACTGTTATGGGGGCACTGTGGATATCACTGTTATGGGGGGCACTGTGGATATCACTGTTATGAGGGGGACTGTGGATATCACTGTTATTGGGGGCACTGTGGATATCACTGTTATTGGGGGCACTGTGGATATCACTGTTATTTGGGGCACTGTGGATATCTTTTAACCCGTAGAGGACCCAGGACCAGCGCCGTACATGCCAGCGATGCGATTGGCTGGAACAACGCTCCAGCCAATGGCACCGCTACAGCAGCAGAGGGAACCAGAAGAATCCCTCTGCATGCAGCCATTGTAGCTGAAGACTGCATGCAGAGTGGACCTGTGCCCCTCTGTGCTGTATCTACTGGGACTGCTGGGACTTGTGGTTCACCACCACTGCCTTTACTGATACCTGTAAAGAAGAAGAAAGAAGAACATTTGGAACATCTGCTGCAGTGATTTTTTTTTTGATTTTGTAAATTTAATGGTGGCCCAAACCAATTTATACGCCCAACAATTCATTGTTCAGAACCCGACTCGTGCTGCATATGGGCGTTGAAAAGAAGCCAAACGTTAGACCAAATTGGAGTTCGGACATTTTCTAGTTGCCCATAGAAATGAAACGTCAGCGCACATCTGACCTTCAAAATATACCCCATTGCTGCTCCATGTCTTCCTTTGGTTTCTTAGGGCTCATGCACACGACCGTTGTTTTGCGGTCCGTTCTTCACGAATCCGTTGTTCCCAAAGGCGTAGCTAGAACTGACTGGGCCCCCCACTCACAATTACACACTTCTTCACAAACCCCCTCCTCCTGTGCAAACCCCTCTTACGGCTATTTTGTGCCTTTTTATTTACTGTATTTATTTATTTGCTGTCATTTTTAGCACAACTTTATTGTTTTTTATCATTCACAGTTGCTGACAGTTTATATTCAACTCAACCCCTTTAAAACCTGCGCTGCAATTGTAATAGACCCGTCTGATTTACCTCTACATATCCACAAGTATTTTAGCCCCTGTACCTTTTATTCTGCAGCCATGGACGCAGTCATACACGCACTCTCCACGTACATGGATGCACTCATACACGCACTCTCCACGTACATGGACGCAGTCATACACGCACTCTCCACGTACATGGACGCAGTCATACACGCACACTCCACATACATGGACGCCGTCACACGCACTCTCCACGTACATGGACGCAGTCATACACGCACTATCCACGTACATGGACGCCGTCATACACGCACTCTCCACGTACATGGACGCCATCATACACGCACTCTCCACGTACATGGACGCAGTCATACACGCACTCTTCACGTACATGGACGCAGTCATACACGCACTCTCCATGTACATGGACGCAGTCATGCGCGCACTCTCTACATACATCGACGCAGTCATACACGCACTCTCCACATACATGGACGCAGTCATACACGCACTCTCCACATACATGGACGCAATCTCCACATACATGGATGCAGTCATACACGCACTCTCCACATACATGGACGCACTCTCCACATACATGGACGCAGTCATACACGCACTCTCCACATACATGGACGCACTCCCCACATACATGGATGCAGTCAAACATGCACTCTCCACATACATGGATGCAGTCATACACGCCCTCTCCACATACATGGACGCACTCTCCACATACATGGGCGCACTCATACACACACTCACATACATAGATGCACTCAGTGGCGTACATACAGGGGTCGCAGTTACGACCGGGCCCGGCACTCCAGGGGGCCCGGCCGCCTGTGGACCCCCGGCCCCTGCAGTAGTGCCACTCAGACTCAGGTGTGGGCCCGCTGCAGCGGTGGCGGCAGGTGACAGGGAGATGAACGCTTCCATTGTGGAAGCGCTCATCTCCATAGTGATCTGTATCGACGTCCTCCGGACAGCGATACAGATAGCTGTGCTGCGGCCGGGCAGGGGAGGGAGGCGTCTCCCTTCCCTGTTCCTCTGATAGGCTGCAGGCCTTGTGCCGACAGCCTATCAGAGCGGTGCAGGCGGCGCGATGACGTCATCGCGCCGCCTGAGCCGTACAGCGCAGGACACAGGCCAGAAGAGGCCTGCATTGCATCGCTGCTAAGGAGGTAAGTATAAGGGTTTATTTTATTTTTTTTATACCGGACTTTACTGGGACATGAGGAGGCACTTCATACTGGCAAATGAGGGGGAGGAGGTTGGCACTTCTTACTGGCAAATAGGGGGGGTTGGCACTTCTTACTGGCAAATGGGAGGTTCGCAACTTGGTACTTACTGGCAAATGGGGGGGTTGGCACTTCTTACTGGCAAATAGAGGGGGGTTGGCACTTCATACTGGCAGATGAGGGGCGGTTTGGTACTTCTTACTGGCAGATGAGGGGTGGTTTGGCACTTCTTACTGGCAAATGAGGGGGGTTGGCGCTTATTGGCAAATGAGGGGGGGTTGGCACTTCTTATTGGCAAATGAGGGGGGGTTGGCACTTCATACTGGCAAATGAGGGGGGGTTTGGCACTTCATACTGGCAAATGAGGGGGGTTTCGCACTTCATACTGGCAAATGAGGGGGGGTTGGCACTTCATACTGGCAAATGAGGGGGGGTTGGCACTTCATACTGGGAAATGAAGGGGGGGTTTGGCACTTGATACTGGCAAATGAAGGGGGGGTTTGGCACTTGATACTGACAAATGAAGGGGGGGTTGGCACTTGATACTGGCAAATGAAGTGGAGGTTGGCACTTGATACTGGCACATGGGGGGTTTGGCACTTGATACTGGCACATGGGGGGTTTGGCACTTGATACTGGCACATGGGGGGTTTGGCACTTGATACTGGCACACGGGGGGTTTGGCATTTGATACTGGCACACGGGGGCTTTGGCATTTGATACTGGCACACGGGGGGTTTGGCACTTGATACTGGCACATGGGGCAGTTGGCACTTGATACTGGCACATGGGGCAGTTGGCACTTGATAGTGGCACATGGGGGGGAGAGAGGCACTTGTTACTGACACATTATTGGGAGTACTATTGGGGACCACAAGGCACAGTATTGGGGTAGTAGGATGTTTTGTCCAGGAGATGGTAGGATTATTTTTTTTTGTCAAACTGCAGAGATTAAAAACAGCGTAAAAATGGTGGTCTGGTCTGAAAGGAGAAGACGAGGACAGAGAACATCTACATCGAAGGAGACGTCACTGGATGTAAGAGGTACGGGCGCAATTTATGGGTGGGGCTGTGTGTGGGTGTGGTTTGAGGGCAGGTGGGGACACAGGGGCCCCATAATCTCCTATTGCCCAGGGAAATGCCCCTCCCGAGACGAGACCGGGGGGGGGGGGGGCCATGGATCAGTTTCGCACCGGGGCCCCATGGATTGTGTGTACGCCACTGGATGCACTCATACACACACTGTCACATACATAGATGCACTCATACACATACTCTCCACATACATGGATGCATTCATGCACACAGTCACCACATACATGGACGCACACATATACAGTCGTGGCCAAAAGTTTTGAGAATTACATAAATATTGGAAATTGGAAAAGTTGCTGCTTAAGTTTTTATAATAGCAATTTTATATGTTATAATGAGTGATCAGATGAATTGCATAATCCTTCTTTGCCATGAAAATTAACTTAATCCCAAAAAAAACCTTTCCACTGCATTTCATGGCTGTCATTAAGGCCTCATGCACACGACCGTTGTGTGCATCCGTGGCCGTTGTGCCGTTTTCCGTTTTTTTTCGCAGACCCATTGACTTTCAATGGGTCCGTGGAAAAATCGGAAAATGCACCGTTTTGCAGCCGCATCCGTGATCCGTGTTTCCTGTCCGTCAAAAAAATATGACCTGCCCGATTTTTTTGACGGACAACGGTTCACGGACCCATTCAAGTCAATAGGTCCGTGAAAGAACACGGATGCACACAAGATTGGCATCCGCGTCCGTGATCCGTGGCCGTAAGTTACTTTTTATACAGACGGATCCGAAGATCCGTCTGCATAAAAGCTTTTTCAGAGATGAGTTTTCACTTCGTGAAAACTCAAATCCGACAGTATATTCTAACACAGAGGCGTTCCCATAGTGATGGGGACGCTTCTAGCTAGAATATACTGAGAACTGTGTACATGACTGCCCCCTGCTGCCTGGCAGCACCCGATCTCTTACAGGGGGCTGTGATCCGCACAATTAACCCCTCAGGTGCTGCACCTGAAGGGGTTAATTGTGCATATCATAGCCCCCTATAAGAGATCAGGGGCTGCCAGGCAGCAGGGGGAAGACCCCCCTCCCTCCCCAGTTTGAATATCATTGGTGGCCAGTGTGCGGCCCCCCCCCGCCTATTGTAATATCATTGGTGGCCAGTGTGCGGCCTCCCCCCCCTCCCCCCCTCTATTGTATTAATATCATTGGTGGCCAGTGTGCGGCCTCCCCTCCGTCGGCCCCCCTCTATTGTAATTTCATTGGTGGCCAGTGGGCGGCCTCCCCTCTCCCCCCGCCCGATCATTGGTGGCAGCGGAGATTCCGATCGGAGTCCCAGTTTAATCGCTCTGGGGCTCCGATCGGTAACCATGGCAACCAGGACGCTACTGCAGGCCTGGTTGCCATGGTTACTTAGCAACATTACAATATTAGAAGCATCACTTCATACTTACCTGCTGACTTCTGCGATGTGTGTCCGGCCGGGAGCTCCTCCTACTGGTAAGTGACAGATCAATGCGCCGCACAGACCTGTCACTTACCAGTAGGAGGAGCTCCCGGCCGGACACACATCGCAGAAGCCAGCAGGTAAGTATGAAGTGATGCTTCTAATATTGTAATATTCCTAAGTAACCATGGCAACCAGGCCTGCAGTAGCGTCCTGGTTGCCATGGTTACCGATCGGAGCCCCAGAGCGATTAAACTGGGACTCCGATCGGAATCTCCGCTGCCACCAATAATCGGGCGGAGGGGGGGGGGGGGAGAGGGGAGGCCGCCCAATGGCCACCAATGAAATTACAATAGAGGGGGGGAGGGGGAGGGGAGGCCGCACACTGGCCACCAATGATATTACAATAGAGGGGGGGAGGGGAGGCCGCACACTGGCCACCAATGATATTACAATAGAGGGGGGGAGGGGAGGCCGCACACTGGCCACCAATGATATTACAATAGAGGGGGGCCGACGGAGGGGGGGGGGCGGGGGAGGGGAGGCCGCACACTGGCCACCAATGATATTCAAACTGGGGAGGGTGGGGGGTCTGCCCCCTGCTGCCTGGCAGCCCCTGATCTCTTACAGGGGGCTATGATACGCACAATTAACCCCTTCAGGTGCGGCACCTGAAGGGTTAATTGTGCTGATCACAGCCCCCTGTAAAAGATCGGGTGCTGCCAGGCACCAGGGGGCAGTCATGTACACAGTTCGTCGTATATTCTAACTAGAAGCGTCCCCATCACTATGGGAACGCCTCTGTGTTAGAATATACTGTCGGATATGAGGTTCACAATGTAACTCATATCCGACAGTATATTCTAACATAGAGGCGTTCCCATGGTGATGGGGACGCTTCAAGTTAAAATATACCATCGGATTGGAGAAAACTCCGATCCTATGGTATATTAACTCCTGACTTTAGATTGAAAGTCAATGGGGGACGGATCCGTTTGAAATTGCACCATATTGTGTCAACGTCAAACGGATCCGTCCCCATTGACTTGCATTGTAATAGGCGGACACCAAAACGACTGTTTTTTCATGTCCGTGGATCCTCCAAAAATCAAGGAAGACCCACGGACGAAAAAATAGTCACGGATCACGGCAAAACGGAACCCGTTTTTGCGGACCGTAAAAAAAAACGGTCGTGTGCATGAGGCCTAAAGGACCTGCTGAGATCATTTCAGTAATCGTCTTGTTAACTCAGGTGAGAATGTTGACGAGCACAAGGCTGGAGATCATTATGTCAGGCTGATTGGGTTAAAATGGCAGACTTGACATGTTAAAAGGAGGGTGATGCTTGAAATCATTGTTCTTCCATTGTTAACCATGGTGACCTGAAAAGAAATGCGTGCAGCCATCATTGCGTTGCATAAAAATGGATTCACAGGCAAGGATATTGTGGCTACTAAGATTGCACCTCAATCAACAATTTATAGGATCATCAAGAACTTCAAGGAAAGAGGTTCAATTCTTGTTAAGAAGGCTTCAGGGCGTCCAATAAAGTCCAGCAAGCGCCAGGATCGTCTCCTAAAGAGGATTCAGCTGCGGGATCGGAGTGCCACCAGTGCAGAGCTTGCTCAGGAAAGGCAGCAGGCAGGTGTGAGCGCATCTGCATGCACAGTGAGGCAAAGACTTTTGGAAGATGGCCTGGTGTCAAGAAGGGCAGCAAAGAAGCCACTTCTCTCCAAAAAAAACATCAGGGACAGATTGATCTTCTGCAGAAAGTATAGTGAATGGACTGCTGAGGACTGGGGCAAAGTCATATTCTCTGATGAAGCCTCTTTCCGATTGTTTGGGGGATCTGGAAAAAGGCTTGTCCGGAGAAGAAAAGGTGAGCGCTACCATCAGTCCTGTGTCATGCCAACAGTAAAGCATCCTGAGACCATTCATGTGTGGGGTTGCTTCTCATCCAAGGGAGTGGGCTCACTCACAATTTTGCCCAAAAACACAGCCATGAATAAAGAATGGTACCAAAACACCCTCCAACAGCAACTTCTTCCAACAATCCAACAACAGTTTGGTGAAGAACAATGCATTTTCCAGCATGATGGAGCACCGTGCCATAAGGAAAAAGTGATAACTAAGTGGCTCGGGGACCAAAACTTTGACATTTTGGGTCCATGGCCTGGAAACTCCCCAGATCTTAATCCCATTGAGAACTTGTGGTCAATCCTCAAGAGGCGGGTGGACAAACAAAAGCCCACTAATTCTGACAAACTCCAAGAAGTGATTATGAAAGAATAGGTTGCTATCAGTCAGGAATTGGCCCAGAAGTTGATTGAGAGCATGCCCAGTCGAATTGCAGAGGTCCTGAAAAAGAAGGGCCAACAAAAAGCCTTTGAAATGTATGAAGTGCGTGTAATTATATTTCACTACATCACAGAAACAACTGAAACAAAGATCTAAAAGCAGTTTAGCAGCAAACTTTGTGAAAACTAATATTTGTGTCATTCTCAAAACTTTTGGCCACGACAGTACAATACACATATATAGATACCCAGCTTTCCTGCTGTGCCTCTCCCCCATACTCTAATGCCTCTGCACTTGTGCCATGCAGGATAGCAGGGAAGCTGGATGACATTTCATGATATAATTCACCCAGCTTTCCTACTGTACTGCAGGTCACATGTGCACAGTCTGGGAAAGCTGAATATAACAGCAGTAGTTCCCCTGCCACTCACATCACTGGTGCAGTTGTGGCAATCCAACTGATGTTCAGCATGCTGGGCAGGGAAGGTTCAGGCTGCAGGAATCGCGGGTGGGAAAGGGGACGGGGCTATTATAGCTCCGCCTGTAAGGCTAAATAGGCCCTTTGCCTAAATGTGTCCCACAAGATTTCGGTGATCAGCTTGAATTAAGCCCTATTCGGTACCGAGAGAATGAATTAGATGGGAACCAAAAACACGTGTCTTTCTCTGATCCATTCTGGTTTATTCACTGCGTGCCAACACTTAATATAGGGGAGGATTGACCTCCCATTACATCCAATCATATGTTAGCATTAGTCTTATCGTATGGCCTGAATACACATGAGCTCTGCATTTACAGAAATAGATGTTTCATAGTAGCGACAGTTAATCATTCAGGTATAAACATGAGAATGACCTTGTGAACTAAGGCTGGTTAAACAAATGTATGTATGCATTTTCTAATCTGGTCTCAATACTACAGAGGGAGAAAGACACAAATGGAAATCTTAGAATAGTGCACTGGCCTGATGCAATCGTAATACACGTGGCTGAATAAGACAAAATGGAGTTACTTATACGCCATCAATCCTCTCTTTAGAACCTTATATATCTTATACTATATGGTTCTTTCTCTGCTCTTCCTTGGTTTGCTTGTAAGCCTTTAGATATTCCATATACCCTTCAGGAGTATAATCCTCAGGCTTTGTTGGGGTTGTGTTTGCCTCTTCTACCTTTACCGGAGTATAGAGGAATGTTGAGTGTACCCCTCTTTCGGCCACATTTTTACATATGGCTAGAAGGGAGGGCACACACTGCAGACAACAGCAGAGACACACTATTGCAGCGACCACAGCAAATGCCACTCCTAAAACATATCTTATTTGACCAAAGTCAGGTATCCAGCCAAAAAGCCAGTCCCACCAACCTTGGTCAACATCTTGTTTTATATGTTTAATCATGTCTTCTAGTTGGCCTATTTTATCTTTTATACCACGGGAGTGATCTGATAAATTGAAACAACACATCCCTGCGAACGCTGAGCATCCTACACCATGCTGGAGCAATAAATAGTCAATAGTTGCCCTATTCTGCAAGATAGCCTTTTTATACGATTGTATATCCAGAAGCATATCTTGCAGAATTGCACTAGTGACATTTATCTGTTTTACCATAAAACAGGCAAGTTTTGATATTGTCCTGTGGTTATATATGGCCAACCCTGGTACCCCTATCAAAGATACCCCTAAACTCATATATTCTGATCTAGAGAGGAGATTCACATTATAATCACAATTTTCTGGTAGCTGTAGGGAAGTGTCTCTCGTGTGTCGTGTCTGCATTGCTGGGAATAGTGGTATCATTGCTAATGTCAGCCTAGCTATTGTACAGGGTCCCTCTGTAATATTGGCCGGTATGTATGTGTAACTAGTATTTCCACAGGCCAATACCCATCCTGCTGGTAGAGGTACATGTTTGTCTAGGGATGGTACTGTTTTTGTAATATTACATTGCATATTTTTTCCTGATACTATCTTTTTACAACTATCTATATCTCTATCACAAATATTTGGCTTAGTCTTATTCTGCATTTTTGCTTGTATGCAGGGGGGCAATAGTGTCTCATCACAGGTGAAGTTATAACATATTTCTGCTGCTGTGACAAGACCTGTAATTATTTCTATCATATTACTCTGCAGAGTCTCATATGTAGGACAGTCATAACAAGCATGATAAGGATTTACATATCCATATTTAACATCATGATCCTCCAAATCAGTGTCATTCCATTGGGAACGTAGGAGCCCCGTCCATACAGCTACTGGGGTGGGGACCGCTACCAGACATGTCTCCAAAATGTTAGATGCCGATAAAGTGGTTCGGAGACAAAAGTCAGTTAAGTTCAGAGTTTTGGCCAGGTACAGCCATAAGTTCTCCTTTGTCTTCCACAGATTGTCTTCCCCTCTGCATTCTGTTTTCAGGTATATCTGCAGGAGACACAAAATTGCAATTATTAAGGCACTGCATCTCAGCCATCTCGAGGAATTTCCCAACTGCGTCATCTCGTTGAGGGTCAAGGCTGTCTGCCTCCGTTAGTACCCCTTCTGTATCTTCTTCGAGGTCAAGGCTGTCTGCCCCCGTTAGTACCTCTGGGCCTCGTTGGAGGTCAGGGCTGTCTGCCCCCGTTAGTACCTCTCTTTTCTTCACCAACTTAATCCTTGTGGCGTGGATCCACGTGGGTGACTGTTCAGTGAGGACTGCTGTTCTGGTGATCGCGACTACCTCGGTGGGTGGTCCGTAGGTGAAGCTTCCTGGTTCCTTTCCCTTCTTTAAGATCTTGATCATCACCTGGTCGCCTACCCGGAATGGATGGGTTGGTTCCTGTGAAAGAGAAGGAGACTTACAAGCAACTTTTTCTTCAGTTTTACTGAGGACTTTGATCAGATTAGTAACATACTCCTCTCTGATCAGGTCCAAGTCCCCTTCCTGCATTACCAGGGGGCGTCTTGCCCATGGTGTGGGGAAAGGCCTACCCATCAGAATTTCAAATGGTGAAATCCCTAACTTCTTATTAGGCGTCATTCTAATTTCTGCAAGTATTATGGGTAGGATTTGTTTCCATTTTTCAAATGTACCAGCAGTGGCCTTCCTGAGTTTGTCTTTAACTGTCCTGTTCATTCTTTCCACAATGCCTGAGCTTTGTGGGTGATACGGAATATGATATTTCCATTCCACCTGTAACAGTCTAGCTACCTCCTTGTTAAGTTTTGAGGTGAAGGCCGGCCCCTGGTCTGATTCAATAACCAGAGGACAGCCCCACCTTGGGATTATTTGCTGAGTCAGAATTTTGGCTGTAGTTTTAGCATCTTCTGCCTTTGTAGGGAAGACTTCTGGCCACCTTGAGAACATGTCCACTATCACTAATGCATACTCTTGTTTCCCTTTTGTTTTAGGTATATGCGTATAATCCACCTGCAAGTGGGTGAATGGTGTAGTGGGATAGTCAAGGTGTTGGTGAGGTATTTTCAGTGGGTTGTTAGGGTTGTTTCTTAAGCACGTAATACATCTGTGTATGTAGTCTGTGACTAGCTGTTTGCTATCAGTAATGTAAAAACTTTGGCTCAGCAACATGTGGGTGGTTTGTATGCTGTTGTGTCCTACACCGTGAAAGTGTGCAATGAAGATGGATGCACTATGCTGAGGTATGCATGGCTTCCCCTCCTTGCAGATCAATCCAGACTTTGGATTTTTCTGCAAGATTGGATAGCACCAATCCTTCTCCTCTGTTTCAGTGGCATACCTTTGTAGGTCTGTTAGCATGTGTGTCAAATCAGGTGAGGGTGGGTGTAAGACTGCCATTTCCCAATTGTCATGATTCATTCTATTTGGATTACTCTTGGCTGTGTCTTTAGCTACACTATCTGCAAATGCATTACCTCTCGAAATTCTGTCTTTTCCATTTGTGTGTGCCCTGCAATGTACTATAGCTAAATCTGAAGGCAATCTGATTGCAGCCAAGAGGTCCGTGACTAGCTGTGCATGTGAGATTCTCTTACCGTCTGCTGCAGTGAATCCTCTCCTCTGCCAAATCATCCCATGATCCCATACTACACCATGAGCATATCTGCTGTCTGTGTAAATAGTGACAGGTTTATTGGTGTGTAGTATGCAAGCCCTTGTGAGTGCAATGAGTTCAGCTGCCTGTGCAGACTGGATGGGAATTGGGTTTGCTTCCAAGACTATATCTGGCAGCATAACAATAGCATATGCTGCACAGAATATAGTATCAGTGGGGCGAGAGCATGATCCATCAACAAAAACTTCTTGTGCATCAGGTATGGGAACAGTTGATAAGTCAGCCCTAGGTGACGTCTCGTGATTGAGCACCTGTAAGCAATCATGTGTGTCAGGAAGGGCGTCTTCTGTTCCTTTCAGCCCTAGTAATGCATTCAAAATAGGTGCTGGTCCTGTAATGTTGGATGCATATTTAATCTGGAGTGAAGGGTTACTGAGCAACAGGATCTCATATCCAGATAATCTTTGCGCTGACATGTGTTGTGTATGTACACCTCTGAGTAAACCTACAACATCATGTGTAGTGTGCAAGAAGGTTAAATGTCCCAGGGTGAAAGTAGTTGCTAATTCTACCATCATTGCACAGGCTGCAAGGGAACACAGACATGCCGACATCCCCTGGACAGAGGTGGGCATAACCTTTGAGAAAAACGCACAAGGACGCAACTTGCCTCCGTGTTCTTGTGTCAGTACCCCCGCCATGGTTTTACAATTTTGGCGTGCAAACATGTGGAAGGGCATATTATAGTCAGGGAGGCCCAGCCCTGGACTCGACATGAGCGAACATTTCAGACAATCAAATGCATTGTACATTTCAGAAGACCATTTAATCAGATCTGGATTTCCATCCAGAGTGGCTTGCCTCAAAACATTGTCGTAGTAAGAACAATCAGGAATCCATTGTCTACAGTAATTTATCATACCAAGGAAAGATAACATTTCTTTCCTGGTGTGCGGGGCGACCAAACCCGCAATAGACTGGACTCTTTCTGCGCTGATTCTCCGTTCACCTTTTGTGAGGACAAAGCCCAAGTATTCAACCTGCATTTTACACCATTGCATTTTCTTGAGTGCCACTTTGTGACCACATCCTGACAACCATTTTAACAGTGATAAACCATCCTGAATGCTGGCCTCCGCTGACATGCTACACAGTAACAAATCATCAACATATTGCAGCAACACAGAGCCTTGGGGGGGGTACCATAGTTTTAACGTGGCTTGGAGGACTATGCTGTACACTACAGGTGAATCAGCAAATCCCTGAGGCATTCTGCACCAGGTCAGTTGTCGTCCATCAAAGGAAAAAGCAAAAAGTAGTCTGGTTGCCTTATCAACTGGGATAGAAAAGAAAGCATTTTTCAGATCTATCACACTGAAATAGACAGCGTCTGCAGGAATTGCAGAAAGAAGTGAGGTGACATCTGGGACAATAGGAGCAATAGGCACAATGATATTATTTATTGCCCTTAAGTCCTGCACAAAGCGGGTAGTACCATCTGCCTTTGTCACTGGATTCACGGGCGTGCTGTAGGGTGAAATCACCTCTTCCAGGATTCCCTTTTGTAGGAATTCCTTTATCATTGGCCTAAGCCCATCAAGTTTCTCTTTTGACAGCGTGTATTGTTTCTGATATACAGGTGAACTGCCCTCTTTGATGGTTGCTTTGTATGGTGTGCAGTCAATGAATCCTGTGTCATAGTCCCCCTTTGCCCATAATGATGGGTCTATATCCTCTAATTCTGAGTGATCTTGTAAGTTTGTAAGGATCAGAGGTGTGGGGGTTATTATGGGCAAAGCATCAGAGTATACACTGATGCCATTGTTCTCAACAGTGATTTGCAATTCTAACTTAATGAATAAGTCTCTTCCCAGAAGACTCACAGGACATTCAGGTATGATGCTAAAAGCATGATCTGTAATGTATTCCCTATCAATGGTTTCTACTGGTAAGGAATCTGTTCTGTATGTCCTCGTCAGTACCCCATTTATTCCCATAGAGGGCGCACACTTCCTTAAAGGCCCTTTGTACATTGAGTTGTTTAACACACTAGAAGTAGCTCCACTATCTATTAAAAATCCCACTTTTCTTCCTCCTACTCTAAGTAGAATTACTGGTGTGTCCTTCCAATGTGTTGTGACCTGCGTGAAAGCTGGGCTTCGTCCCTCAGGGCATCCTCAGTATGAGTTTTGCTGATGCCAATCTAATGGGAATCTGGGCTGACTCTGTGGACCTTGTCTGTGGTTTATCTGACTTGGTTGGTTGTTTTGTGACTGAGTGTCAGGTTTCTGTGTGTTGTAATCTTGACCTCTCCCCTTACCCTTTTTTGGTGCACGGCATTGACGTGCCCAATGTCCTTCTTTTCCACAGTTATAACAACAATTATTTGGCAATGAGTCATGTTTTCCATTGTAGGGTCTGCTATTATTCCCACCCCTCCCCCTGCCTCTGCTAGTATATGCGTGTGTGGGGGATGTTGCTTTCCTTATCTCAAAGCATCCTGCTGCTTCTTTTTCAAAGAGATGTTTCTCAAACTCATCAGTTGTATCTGAAGTCCAAGAGGACACATTTTGTTTCACAGTTAGGATCAATTTATCTGATAGATTGTTTACAAATGTGGAGATAATCAAACTGTCATTGTCACGCACAGGTAGCCCCGCCTCAGTCTTCCAGCAATCAATGAATCTTTTCCAGAATTCAGTGACCGTTTCAACAGATTTCTGTTTGCAGGCTACTGCTACGGGCAATGAAGATTTTTGTTTGAATACCTCATTCATATGTTCCTCAATCTCCGCCCATATCCTTTTCTGACCCACTTCTGTATTACATACATAATCTAGAGCATCACTGTGTTGTGTAATAGTAGATATGGAGCTAACCTTGTCCCAATTCCAGGTTGTGTGTGTTCCTATAATACCATCCAGGATAAGCCTTAAATCTTCCTGTGTGTAGTTGCGCCCTCTACAGGCCTTTTTTTTAGGTATGTAATAGTCCCTAGTGGGGCTATGGAAGGTTTGGGACAATACTTTATAATTTTGTTGAGATCCTCTATTTCTATGGGCTTTTTTACTAAGTGTTGTCCTACTGTCAGAAAGGGAGCGATTACTTGGACTCCTTCCTTTGATTCACCCTGTTCTGTTTCATCTTTCATTCTACTTGTACTGCGTGTAGTATAACTAGTATGTGGTGTGCCAGTATTTAGACTGCGCTCTGCTATGTTTCCAAATGTTGGCATGGGGGGTCGGTATTTTTCTTCTAGTTTTAATGGAATAACCGCTGTTACAGCATCTTCCTCAATCTGAGTCAGAACTGGGTACAGAGGTGCCGTGGGGGTGGATTTATTATAAGGTGGAGGGGATTTCTGACTTCTCTTCTTTGTGCCTACCTCCTGTTCTATTTCATGTAGAGACCTATCATTTTTGGGACTTTTTAGATTCTTATTCTTCTTGCTATTACCTGCATCATACCAGTGGGGGGCTATTTCCAGCCATTGTTCTGCACTCCTGGACATGTACTCCATGTCCCAGGAAGGATCGGCATTGAAATGCGGCCAGGCTGTTTTATCACCTAGACATAGTCCTTTGACCATATCCATATGATAAATACTATTATCACCGTCCCTGGGGAATGGATCTGCAGCATCCATTACCTCAGTCCAGCCTGCTAGATTATCTACCCACGGGTTGATCAGGTAATAGTTTGTTGGACTAACACGGGCTACATAGACTTTGCAAGTTTCTCCTGGTTCTGGTTTAGGGAATTTAGTTTTAGACCCTTGTCCTCCCATGTTAGTATTTATAGTTCAAAGAGTAAGTGAGACAATCGCTGTCAGGACTGGCTGTACTGCACTGAAATAGCGCCGACAAGACCTGTCAACTGATCAGCTGATTCGTATCTTAATGTCTCTCTATACTCTTTGGACCCCTATCGACT
Source organism: Bufo bufo (assembly GCF_905171765.1). NCBI lineage: Eukaryota > Metazoa > Chordata > Amphibia > Anura > Bufonidae > Bufo > Bufo bufo. The sequence continues at coordinate 760,483,884 of NC_053389.1, read as the reverse complement.
ATTGTTGTTTCGGACCGCCACTTGCGTTCAAATTTTCCGGGTCAACAGATTACTCTTAGCCGAAAAACTGGGGCGTCTTGCAGTCCTCCACAACACAAACAATTTTACACATTAACAGTAGTTTAACCCAAAATACATCAATTTGATAATAACAGTGGGATGCGACCGTACACTTACCACCCGGTCAGTATCTCACACAAACAGATAATCTTATTACTTCTAAAATACTTATACTATATATATATATAGGAGTTAATCCAAGCTTGTACCTTCTGTTCCCGGAACAGATTATTCATATTCATAGTGCACTTTTTATATCTCACGATATGGACTCCCGGAGCCTCTTACAATCAACTTTTGCGTGTGCCCCAGACACCCCAGACACCGCAATTCACCGAAATCATAAATAGATGGTTCAACTTACTTTAAGTCGAGATTTTGGTCAGTGCCTCCAGGTCCGAAGAAGACAATTGATGTCTCTTGTACCTAAAGATGGCCCTCTCGATCACGGACAAGCCGCCAAAGCTGTAAGGCTAAATAGGCCCTTTGCCTAAATGTGTCCCACAAGATTTCGGTGATCAGCTTGAATTAAGCCCTATTCGGTACCGAGAGAATGAATTAGATGGAGACCAAAAACACGTGTCTTTCTCTGATCCATTCTGGTTTATTCACTGCGTGCCAACACTTAATATAGGGGAGGATTGACCTCCCATTACATCCAATCATATGTTAGCATTAGTCTTATCGTATGGCCTGAATACACATGAGCTCTGCATTTACAGAAATAGATGTTTCATAGTAGCGACAGTTAATCATTCAGGTATAAACATGAGAATGACCTTGTGAAGTAAGGCTGGTTAAACAAATGTATGTATGCATTTTCTAATCTGGTCTCAATACTACAGAGGGAGAAAGACACAAATGGAAATCTTAGAATAGTGCACTGGCCTGATGCAATCGTAATACACGTGGCTGAATAAGACAAAATGGAGTTACTTATACGCCATCACCGCCCACATCGGGCCGTCCTGTTGCTGGTCACTGTCCATCATCAGAACTAGGGAGAGGCGGAGCAATGTCACTGATGTCAGGTCAGTGACAGAGGTGCAAGTGCAGGACTCTGGACCCGATGCAGGAGAAGTCAGCTGCTCTGACAGGGGCCCGGGGTGATGAAGTACAGTGACTGCTCTCGGGCCCCGAAGCAGCTGCTTCCCTGATAGCTACGCCACTGCTTGTTCTGTATCTGAGGTTTTTTTTTTCTCTGATTTAAGTCCTCTTCCATTCCGTTATTCCACAAAACATATCTGTATGGTTTCCGTATGCGATCCGTTTTTTTGCGGATCGGAAACGGAAACAGTAACTTATTAATCACCAAACACATGAGCAATATGGGCTGGGCATAGCATTTCTACAGTATGGATCTGCAAAATACGGATGGGTTTCATGTGCGTTCCCCATTTTTTGCGGACCCATTGACTTGAATGGGGCCTCGGACCGTGATTTGCAGACAGTAATAGGACATGCACTACTTTTTTGCGGAACGGAAATACGGAAACGTACCTTCCGTTGTTTTTGCAGACCCTTTGAAGTGAATGGTTCCGCATACGGTCCGCAAAAAAAACGGAAGCGGAAAGAAAATACGTTCGTGTGCATGAGCCCTTAGAAAGAGGATAGTCAGTATCTGCTTCTCCATGATGTAGAACTTTTCCTGGCATGAGAGGTGCAAAAGAAAGACCTTCTGGGCAGCAATGCTGGACCTAGCAGAAAGGGCTGAGCTCAGGATAGCTGGTAAGGGGGACAGACATCTTGACATCGAGCTAAGCTCATAGTAATACAGAGATTTGACCCCGTACAGTTTGCATTAACAAGTGGGCATTTTTTTTGGCCACATTAAAGATCAGATCAGTCAACCAATGAGCGCTGACTGTGTTCACATGGGGCATGAACGTTTGTCGGAACATTCATTCAGCCCATGTAAATGGACCTTAAAATGTTAACCTATAGGGCCATCACCAAGTTTACTGTATGGGGCCCCAATATTTCTTATGGCAGCCCAGCCTGTAACATTCGACAAAGTCATGATCACGTGTGTTTATTTTCAGATATCACTTACATTGAAGATAGCAGTTTCCTTGAACGTTTCCCAAATGATGCCACCTCCATTCAAGATACTTCACATAAATATTTTGTCATAAGTGGTAACAGTGTGTGGGCAAAGTGGGTGCGGCAACCAAACACAGGTATGGACTGCATGTCTTTTTTAAGCCTTTACATGGCAATTGAATATTTTCCTAGGTCATCAATGCTATTTCCCGGCCTTAGGCCTCTTTCACACGGGCGAGATTTCCGCGTGGGTGCAATGCGTGAGGTGAACGCATTGCACCCGCACTGAATCCGGACCCATTCATTTCTATGGGGCTGTGCACATGAGCGGTGATTTTCACGCATCACTTGTGCATTGCGTGAAAATCGCAGCATGCTCCTCTTTGTGCGTTTTTCACGCAACGCAGGCCCCATCGAAATAAATGGGGCTGCGTGAAAATCGCAAGCATCCGCAAGCAAGTGTGGATGCGGTGCGATTTTCACGCATGGTTGCTAGGAGATGATGGGGACCTGATCATTATATTATTTTCCCTTATAACATGGTTATAAGGGAAAATAATAGCATTCTGAATACAGAATGCTTAGTAGAATAGGGCTGGAGGGGTTAAATAATAAAAAATAATTTAACTCACCTTAATCCACTTGTTTGCGCAGCCCGGCTTCTCTTCTTTCTTCTTCTTTGCTGTGCAGGAGGAAAATGACCTGTGGTGATGTCACTGCGCTCATCACATGGTCCGTCACATGATCCATCACCATGGTGATGGACCATGTGATGAGCGCAGTGACATCACCACAGGTCCTTTACCCAGGTCCTGAAGAAAGAAGACAGAAGAAAAGCCGGGCTGCGCGAACAAGTGGATTAAGGTGAGTTAAATTATTATTTCTTTTTTTTAACCCCTCCAGCCCTAATTTACTAAGCATTCTGTATTAAGAATGCTATTATTTTCCCTTATAACCATGTTATAAGGGAAAATAATACAATCTACACAACACCGATACCAAACCCGAACTTCTGTGAAGAAGTCCGGGTTCGGGTTTGGGTACCAAACTTGTAGATTTTTCTCACGCACGTGCAAAATGCATTAAAACGCACCCGCATTTTTTTCGGCCCTAAAACATGACGCCCATGTGAAAGAGGCCTTACTGTTTTCTAGAAGGTGTAAAATATAATAAGTCATACTCACCTTCATCGATCCTCTGCTGCTCCTGTTCCGTCACTCCTTAGATCCCTGATGGTCTCTGCTTCCTGGTCCCTCTCAACACACAGGAAATGCCTGTTCAGCCAATCAGTGTCTGAGGCAGGTCACGGTTACAGCCTGTGATTGGCTGAGGTGGCATTTCCTGTTTGTCGAGAGGTAACAGGAAACAGAAACCAAAGAGAACCTAGAGAGTGACGGAACGTGAGCAGCTGGGGATAGTAGAGGTGCGCCTTTTTTTTTAAATGCCACTCTGACCCTTTTAATTCCTTAGAGAGGACCTTTTACCACTCCTGAGAGTCCTGAACTGCCTGTTTTAATAGCTTCATGCATTCCCAATGTAATAACAAGCCTGGAGCATCTATTCTTATGTCTCTATGTTGTGCCATTCTTTTATTACTGGATGAATTGCTAGCAGTCTGCAGTAAGGGTACAGAGGGGAAGTAACAAGTTAGGGGTGTAGCTGACCAGCTAAGACCTGTCCTAGGTTGCTAGTATAGCTTATATGTTTATACAGCTAGACCTGCCAATAACTTTAACTCCTTAAGGACCGGGCTCATTTTCACCTTAAGGACCAGGCCATTTTTTGCAAATCTGACCAGTGTCACTTTATGTGGTGATAACTTTAAAATGCTTTGACTTATCCAGTCCATTCTGAGATCGTTTTTTCGTCACATATTGTACTTTATGACACTGGTAAAATGGAGTAAAAAAAATGCATTTTTATTTATAAAAAAAAGACCAAATTTGCCTAAAATTCTGAAAAATTAGCAAATTTCCAAGTTTCAATTTCTCTACTTCTATAATACGTAGTAATACCTACAAAATCAGTTATTACTTTACATTACCCATATGTCTACTTCATGTTTGGATCATTTTAGGAATTACATTTTATTTTTTGAGGATGTTACAAGGCTTAGAAATTTAGAAGCAAATCTTGAAATTTTTCAGAAATTTTCAAAAACCCACTTTTTAAGGACCAGTTCAGGTCTGAAGTCACTTTGTGGGGCTATCATAATAGAAACGACCCAAAAATGACCAGATTCTAGAAACTACACCCCTCAAGGTATTCAAAACAGATTTTACCAACTTTGTTAACCCTTTCGGTGTTCCACAAGAATTAATGGAAAATAGAGATACAATTTCAAAATTTCACTTTTTTGGCAGATTTTCAATTTTAATATTTTTTTTCCAGTTACAAAGCAAGGGTTAACAGCCAAACAAAACTCAATATTTATGGCTCTGATTCTGTAGTTTACAGAAACACCCCATATGTGGTCGTAAACCGCTGTACGGGCACACGGCAGGGCGCAGAAAAAAAGGAATGCCATACGGTTTTTGGAAGGCAGATTTTGCTGGACTGTTTTTTTTACACCATGTCCCATTTGAAGCCCCCCTGATGCACCCCTAGAGTAGAAACTCCAAAAAAGTGACCCCATTTTAGAAACTACGGGATAGGGTGGCAGTTTTGTTGGTACTAGTTTAGGGTACATATGATTTTTGGTTGCTCTATATTACACTTTTTGTGAGGCAAGGTAACAAGAAATAGCTGTTTTGGCACCGTTTTTTTTTTTTTTTTTTTACAACATTCATCTGACAGGTTAGATCATGTGGTATTTTTATAGACCAGGTTGTCACGGATGCGGCGATACCTAATATGTATACTTTTTTTATTTATGTAAGTTTTACACAATGATTTCATTTTTGATTTGACAAAAAAAATCATGTTTTAGTCTTTCCATAGTCTGAGAACCATAGTTTTTTCAGTTTTTGGGCGATTATCTTGGGTAGAGTATAATTTTTGTGGGATGAGATGACGGTTTGATTGGCACTATTTTGGGGTGCCTATGACTTTTTAATAGCTTGCTAATACACTTTTTTGTGATGTAAGGTGACAAAAAATGGCTTTTTTTACACCGTTTTTATTTTAATTTTTTTTACGGTATTCACCTGAGGGGTTAGGTAATGTGATATTTTTATAAAGCAAATTATTACGGAATCGGCGATACCTAATATGTCAACTTTTTTTTATTTATGTAAGTTTTACACAATGATTTCATTTTTGAAACAAAAAAAATCATGTTTTAGTGTTTCCATAGTCTGAGAGCCATAGTTTTTTCAGTTTTTGGGCAATTATCTTGGGTAGGGTATGATTTTTGCGGGATGAGATGATGGTTTAATTGGCACTATTTTGGGGTGCATATGACTTTTTGATCACTTGCTATTACACTTTTTGTGATGTAAGGTGACAAAAAATGGTTTATTTAGCACAATTTTTATTTTTTATTTTTTACGGTGTTCATCTGAGGGGTTAGGTCATGTGATATTTTTATAGAGCCGGTCGATACGGACGCGGCAATACCTAATATGTCTATTATTTTTTTTTCCCCTATTTTTTACCAATTTTTTTTAACTTTATTTGGGGAAAATTACGTTTTTGTTTATTTTTACTTGAAACTTAATTTTTTTGGGGGGGGACTTTATTTTTTCAACTTTTTTTTTTACTTTATTTTTTGTCCCACTTTGGGACTTCAACTTTTGGTGGTCTGATCCCCTTTACAATGCATTCCAATACTTCTGTATTGGAATGCATTAGCTGTATGAGTAATACAGTGTGTATTACTCATACAGCTTCCTGCCAATGAGATCCAGGGGGCTGGATCTCACAGGCTCATCACCGGAAGGCAGCCCCAATGTCTAAGAAAGGCATCAGGCTTCCTTTCATGCCATCGGGTCCCCCTACAGCCGCAAGGGGACCCGATGGCACCGCAAAAGCCGAAAACTGCAGGTCTGAATTGACCTGCGGTTTGCCGCGATCGCCAACATGGGGGGGTCACGGGACCCCCCCGCGCATTGACCCAAGGTGCCTGCTCGATGATTTGAGCAGGCGCCTTGTTCTGATCACCGCCCGCTGGGCGGCGGCGATCGGAAATACACATGACGTACCGGTACGTCATGTGTTCTTAAGTACCGGGACAACATGCCGTACCGGTACGTCATGTGTCCGGAAGAGGTTAATACAGTTCCTATGTAAGTGTGTTAACGACAAAAGCAGAGTTATTTACTGTGACTTCATGTTTTTGATGTAATGTAATACAGGGAGTGCAGAATTATTAGGCAAATGAGTATTTTGACCACATCATCCTCTTTATGCATGTTGTCTTACTCCAAGCTGTATAGGCTCGAAAGCCTACTACCAATTAAGCATATTAGATGATGTGCATCTCTGTAATGAGAAGGGGTGTGGTCTAATGACATCAACACCCTATATCAGGTGTGCATAATTATTAGGCAAAATGGGTCAAAAGAAGGTCTTGACAGGCTCAGAAAAGTCAAAAATAGTGAGATATCTTGCAGAGGGATGCAGCACTCTTAAAATTGCAAAGCTTCTGAAGCGTGATCATCGAACAATCAAGCGTTTCATTCAAAATAGTCAACAGGGTCGCAAGAAGCGTGTGGAAAAACCAAGGCGCAAAATAACTGCCCATGAACTGAGAAAAGTCAAGCGTGCAGCTGCCAAGATGCCACTTGCCACCAGTTTGGCCATATTTCAGAGCTGCAACATCACTGGAGTGCCCAAAAGCACAAGGTGTGCAATACTCAGAGACATGGCCAAGGTAAGAAAGGCTGAAAGACGACCACCACTGAACAAGACACACAAGCTGAAACGTCAAGACTGGGCCAAGAAATAACTCAAGACTGATTTTTCTAAGGTTTTATGGACTGATGAAATGAGAGTGAGTCTTGATGGGCCAGATGGATGGGCCCGTGGCTGGATTTGTAAAGGGCAGAGAGTTCCAGTCCGACTCAGACGCCAGCAAGGTGGAGGTGGAGTACTGGTTTGGGCTGGTATCATCAAAGATGAGCTTGTGGGGCCTTTTCGGGTTGAGGATGGAGTCAAGCTCAACTCCTAGTCCTACTGCCAGTTTCTGGAAGACACCTTCTTCAAGCAGTGGTACAGGAAGAAGTCTGCATCCTTCAAGAAAAACATGATTTTCATGCAGGACAATGCTCCATCACACGCTCCAAGTACTCCACAGCGTGGCTGGCAAGAAAGGGTATAAAAGAAGAAAATCTAATGACATGGCCTCCTTGTTCACCTGATCTGAACCCCATTGAGAACCTGTGGTCCATCATCAAATGTGAGATTTACAAGGAGGGAAAACAGTACACCTCTCTGAACAGTGTCTGGGAGGCTGTGGTTGCTGCTGCACGCAATGTTGATGGTGAACAGATCAAAACACTGACAGAATCCATGGATGGCAGGCTTTTGAGTGTCCTTGCAAAGAAAGGTGGCTATATTGGTCACTGATTTGTTTTTGTTTTGTTTTTGAATGTCAGAAATGTATATTTGTGAATGTTGAGATGTTATATTGGTTTCACTGGTAAAAATAAATAATTGAAATGGGTATATATTTGTTTTTTGTTAAGTTGCCTAATATTTATGCACAGTAATAGTCACCTGCACACACAGATATCCCCCTAAAATAGCTAAAACTAAAAACAAACTAAAAACTACTTCCAAAAATATTCAGCTTTGATATTAATGAGTTTTTTGGGTTCATTGAGAACATGGTTGTTGTTCAATAATAAAATTAATCCTCAAAAATACAACTTGCCTAATAATTCTGCACTCCCTGTAGTTATATTTTGTGTTCATAGAAGCAGAAAAGATAATATGCCTTTAAGATTCATTATATGAATGTAGGTAAGCTCAATGACACAGCAGACACAACAGAAAGCGTAGAGTTAAACTGTTGTTGCTGGGCAGGAGTCTTGACCAATCACAGCCAGCCTCACACACAGCCTGTGTGGGAAATTCCCCTAGCAGGAGCTGCTAGAATCATTACACTAGAGGAGAGGAGCTGAACAGACATTCACTCCACAAAGAGCTGCATTTTATGGAAGCAGAGAGGCCAAAATAGGTATTTAGAACAGTATCAGCCCTTATGCCTCATTATTCCCCATTATGCCTCTCATTAGCCACCATTATGCCTCTCACTAACCACCATTATGCCTCTCATTAGCCCTAATTATGCCTCTCATTAGCCCTAATTATGCCTCTCATTGGCTCCATTATGCCTCTCATTAGCCCCATTATGTCTCATTAGCCCCTATTATGCCTCTCATTATCCCCCATTATGCCTCTCATTATCCCCCATTATGCCTCTCATTAGCCCCAATTATGCCTCTCATTAGCCTCCATTATGCCCCCAGCAGCCTCATTTTTTATTAAAAAAAATAAAAATAAATTAACTCTCTGCTCCTGGACACCGCCGCTCCTCGCCGCCCGCGATCCTCTTCCTCCTGCTGTCTGCTGTGCTCTGAACTGGCGCGGACAGCGTGACATCACAAATCGCCTCACACTGTGCACAGCCCTGCACAGCCCTGCACAGCCGACAGCCGAGGACCAGGATGCGGTAAGTACATAGCATTCATCGCTTCCTGGTCCTCTGGTACTAATGAGTATTCACCGGCCAGCAGGCTTAATTAGGATGTGCCCAGGCACACCCGGCACAACCAGTGCGCACGCCTATGGTTAGTATTGTGGTTAGAACTGTATACTGAACCAGTTATATGTGTGTTTACTTACAGTTCCACCAAATTACAAATTGCGACCAAATTCCATACAAATTAAAATTCTATATTGCAATCCAAATTGCATACAACCATACCAGATCATACTCAACCAATCTGCAAATAGTTACTGCTAACTGCAAACCAAGTTGAGCAAGTAGAACTATTGGTTAGACCTCAGATATGCCTCTTAGAGAGATCATAAAGTGCTCAAATAACTTAAAGTGAGAGTACAGATACTGAAGAGAGAAATATATCCACCATTTTATGTTGAATGACAAGATTGAACAGTTGAACCACCATCTTATGCATACCGCCATTTTATGAATTTTTATGCAACACGTGTTTTGTACATGGACTATCTGCTGCGGAGGCGGCAGTGTTATATACAAAGAAAAGTTGAGGTTAATAAAGAAGTTATTTCAAGAACTTGGTGTGCTCTAGAACGGCACTAGAGGAATTACAAAGTAATAGACAGTCTGGTTAGACTAAAAAGTCAGAGATATCAGAATTCTTCTAATGCCACAGCGCAAAAGGCACTTCATAGTGCTGCGCCTGCCACAAGGGGTGTGTCCCTGCACAATCTGAAAATGGCAGTATTGATTGGATAGAGTGAGACTGTGCAGGTACACGCCCCCAACTGGTTACCTCCCCTCTGTACCCTTACTGCAGACTGCTAGCAATTTATTCATAACTTCTAGCAGGAATAATAATGGAATGGCACAACATAGAGCCATAAGACTAGATGTTCCAGAATTGTTATTACATGGGGAATGCATGAAGCTATTAAAATAGGCATGTCAGGAGAGATGAAAGGTCCTTTTTAGCAACCGCAGGCTGTCTTTTGATGGTTAGTGGTGCAGGTACTAAGCCTACAGTGGCATCTTTTGGCATCACTGTAGAGAGCAGTGAGCGCTTCCCGCAGTGCCCCTGCTCTAAGGACGAGCTGCTACTAACAGTTCCTGATCTTAGAGCATACACCTGATTATGGTTGGGATCGGGGAAGCTCTGATCCCAGCCATATAACCCTTTGAGTGCCACAGTTTGTGACCACAGCATGATCAAAGGGATCTTCCCTCCTTGATTAGGGGACCCACTGACCCGCTCAGAGACTGCAGTCAGCACCTTGGTGTAATCTATGATGCCACTTTCTTAGATAATCAAATCATGTTATTTTTTTAGAATTGCACATTTATGTATGATACTATTATCGCGATCCATATTTTCATACTGTTTACACGGTACAAACATTTTCTACATTTACTATCATAGCACCAAAATTCAAGATCACTTTCCACGAAACAAGAGAAAACAGGTCTGTTATCACCCTACAAGTCAAAGACCAGGATCAGTATCTATCATATAAACCTAACCCAGACAAGCAGCTCAAAGTGTTGGTGAGTTGTTTTTTTTGTTATATCTTCATAAATCCTCATCTGTCTGACTTGCGCCATGCTCCATATATATTAAAGAGGGAGATTTATCATTCAGTTTTTTGACCGAAAAAACCCCCCCCGTGTTCAGGGGTGCACCACCAATGAGGCCAGGTCGGCTCAGGCAGCTCCTGGTAGGGCCAAGAGGGGGGCAGCAGAAGGGCCATGGGCAATGAGTGCTTTCATTGTGGCAAAGGGATTAGGTTAAGAAATTGGCATGGGGGGGGGGGGGGGGGCCGTTTCAGTTTTCTCCTCAGGCAGCAGAAAAGCTAGGTGCACCCCTGCCTGTGTTTGCGACTTTTTAAAATGCCACTTTCAACAAATTTATTTATTTGTTTGAGTACCAAAATCATTTTTAGAGATTCTTTTTCCTTTTTTTAGGTTTAGGGCTCATGAAGACGGCCGTTGCCCCGCCGTGGCCATATTGCGGCCCGCATACGTCGGGTCCGCAATACATGGGGCACCGGCCGTGTGCACCCCGCATCACGGATGCGGACCCTTTCACTTGAATGGGTCTGAAAACCCGGAGATGCGGTGCGGAAGCACGGATCGGAACCCCACTGAAGCACTACGGAGTGCTTCCGTGGTGTTTCTGGCCGTGCCTCCGCACTGCAGAAAAGTAGTGCATGCACTACTTTTTTGTGGTGCGGACCGTTGGATGTGGGCCGCGGACCCCATTCAAGTGAATGGGTCCGCGATCCGCATGCGGCTGCCCCACGGTCGGTGCCCGTGCATTGCGGACCGGTCATGTGCATGAGCCCTTAATTTGGAGGAAAACTGCTAATTATCATTAAAGAGTAATTTTTTTTTAAATATAGCTTTTTATTTCTTAAATATTAAGGCTCCATTCACACGTCCGCAATTTTGTTCCGCATTCTGCGGAACGGAATTGCGGACCCATTCATTCCTATGGGGCAGCACGATGTGCTGCCCGGATACGGAATTGCGCACCCGCACTTCCGGGTCCGCAATTCCGTTCCCAAAAAAAAATAGAACATGTCCTATTCTTTTCAAAGAAGAAGACCGTCACTTCGCAGATGTAGATCACAATGTAGATTTATTCAGTCACATATTCAAGTGGCATAGTGACGCGTTTCAGCACAAGTGTGCTTTCATCAGACTGCAATGAAACATCTTACACTCCAGCTATTTATACATAAATGAGACACTAAGGAACTGACATCATCAGAGGAGCTCCGCCTCCCTCATTAAATAAAAATTTGCATATCAAATAATCGCAATGAAAAATTCGCATTAGAAAATTCGCAAAAAAAATTCGCAAAAACATATCCACTCTGTACTGGCGAAGATTTTCAGTCAAATAGTCCATTTTGGCAGTGATTAATCACGCTGAAGAAAGAAAGAAATATATTTATCTGATTGCATAAGGCCGAATGCCTTATTGGAAGCAGGACACATTGTACTCACGATTGAGGCCCCTGGGCTCCATTGTCTGCAGACGATGGATCCAGTAAGCCTCTCTTTTCAATAACAATTTATTTCTATCACCCCCTCGACGGGGTAATGATACACCTTCAATGATCTGATACCTCAACTGCGAGATGTTATGTTTTTTATCATGAAAATGAAGGGGTATTGGAAGTAATAAATTCTGTTTGCGGATAGTAGATTTGTGTTTACTTGTCTGTCCTTCATTCTCATTGAGGTTTCCCCCACATATAATAATCCACTGCCTGCTCCCGGTGACCGCGTTTGTTTTCAAACCGGCTCGCGGCACAGGTAAGGACTTACCTGGGCCTCGCCGGACTTGTGAAAAAAGATGGCAGCCTGCATGTGTTCGTGGGCGAACAATGCGAACTGGCCATCACTGATAATATGTCCCCCAGGAGGTCATTAAAAGACCTCTGGAGGACACAGACTTTTTTTTTCCACTTTTTTTTTTACTGTTTCCACTGTAATTGGGGCATCCACAGGAGTCTCAGTTACAGGGGAAGACAGCCCCCTGTGGGGGCATGAGACACAGGCAGAGCTGATCAGGGTCTCCTTAGACCCTGCAGCTCTGCTCCTGTCCCTGCCCCAGACACCCCTGGCGGTCATGTGACCACCGGGACTAACAGAGGAAACGGCTCGGCCTGCTCTCCCCCATGCACTGGTGCAGCGATTTGCTGCCAGCACAGGAGAAGGCAGAAGCGGTAATAAATAGCTCCGGTCTTCTCCTCAGGGTCCCTGCTGTGTCTGTCAGCCGGGACCCGACCTGCTCCTGCTAGATTGCTGATCAGCGCTGGGATTAAAGAGCTGCCTGCATGTCTATATACGTGCTATCTGCCCGGGGCATGTGCAGATAGGACGTATATTCACAGTGGGCAGTCAGGAAGGGGTTAAGGACAGAATGCAAAACAGAACCCTTTAGAGGCATTCCGTTTTGCTTCGTCCTAATACATTTCTATGGATACAAATAATGGTTCCGTTATGTATGACGGAAAAAAAAGTCCTGTCGACAGGAATCTTTTTTGTCATACATAACGGAACAGTTATTTGTGCCCATAGAAATGTATTAGGACGGAGCAAAAAGGAATGCCTCTAAGGCTTCTTTCACATGGGCATCATGTTTTAGGGCTTGATAAGATGCGGGTGCGTCGCGGGAAAATGCACGATTTTTCCGTGCGAGTGCAAAACATTTTAATGCGTTTTGCACGCGCGTGAGAAAAATCGGCATGTTTGGTACCCAAACCCGAACTTCTAAACAAAAGTTCGGGTTTGGGTTAGGTGTTGTGTAGATTGTATTATTTCCCCTTATAACATGGTTATAAGGGAAAATAATAGCATTCTGAATACAGAATGCATAGTAAATTAGGGCTGGGGGGGTTAAAAAAAAATAAAAAAATATTTAACTCACGTTAATCCACTTGTTCGCGCAGCCCGGCTTCTCTTCTGTCTTATTTCTTCAGGAGCTGGGTAAAGGACCTTTGATGACATCACTGCGCTCATCACATGGTCCATCACATGATCCATCACCATGGTGATGGGTCATGTCACGGACCATGTGATGAGTGCAGTGACGTCACCACAGGTCCTTTTACTACTGCAGAGCAAAGATAAAGACAGAAGAGATGCCGGCTGCGCGAACAAGTGGATTAAGGGGAACAAAATTATTTTTTATTTTTTTTAACCCCTTCAGCCCTATTGTACTATGTATTCTGTATTAGGAATGCTATTATTTCCCCTTATAACCATGTTATAAGGGATAATAATAATGATCGGGTCCCCATCCCGATCGTCTCCTAGCAACCGCATGTGAAAATCGCACCGCATCCGCACTTGCTTGCGGATGCATGCTATTTTCACGCAGCCCCATTCATTTCTATGGGGCCTGCGTTGCGTCAAAAACGCACAAAGAGGAGCATGCTGCGATTTTCACACAACGCACAAGTGATGCGTGAAAATCACCGCTCATGTGCACAGCCCCATAGAAATGAATGGGTCTGGATTCAGTGTGGGTGCAATGCGTTCACCTCACGCATTGCACCCGCGCGGAAAACTCGCCCGTGTGAAAAGGGCCTAAAGGGTTCAGTTTTGCATTCCGTCCTTAAAGTCTGTTATATTCCGTTATAACTGTGCTATAAAGGAACAGTATAACGGAATTACGAACGTATATGCAAACCCGCCCCAAGATGTATTTTTCCCTTAAGAAATAGTCCGTGTGAGCCATGACACCCCACACAGCATTATGTGGCCAGCAACATGGTGTGCAATAGGGTTGAAATGCACATCTCAATGAGGTCTTTGCGCAGAATCCACGCTAATTCTCCCATTGAAATGAATGGGAAGCTAAAAAACGCACAGAAAATCAGTGTGGATTCCTTGTTGATTTTTTTTCAGAGTGTTTTCTAAATCCCTCATGTGAACATACTCCAAGACTAAAATGTTCTCCTCTTGTTAAATGCAAAATATTGCATAAGATTGTACAGTAATAACCGTAACCTCTGGATAGGTCATCAGTATCTGATTGGTGTGGGGTCCGTCACCTGGGACCCCCACCGATCAGCTGTTTGAGAATGCATTGGCTCTTGCACTAGCGCGCGGCCTTCTCTCAGCTCACCAAGCACAGCGCCGTACATTGTATAGCGGATGTGCTTGGTATCACAGCTCAGCCCCATTCACATGAATGTGACATCACTGGCCTAGGGAAAAGTGAGAAAAGGCTGTGGCGCTACTGCGAGCACTACTGCCTTCTCAAACAGCTGACTGTTGGGGGTCCCAGGTGTCGGACCCCCACCGATCATAAACTGATGACCTGTCCTGAGGATAGGTCATCAGTATTAGGCCTCTTGCACACGACCGTATGTATTTTCCGGCCCGCTAAAAACAGATCCGCAAACAATACGGATGACAACAGTGTGCATTCCGTATTTTGCGGAACGGAACAGCTGGCCCCTAATAGAACAGTACTATTTGGACAAGAATAGAACATTTTTTTTTTTTTTTTTGCGGAACGGAAATACAGAAACGGAATGCACACGGAGTACCTTCCGTTTTTTTGCGGACCCAATGAAATGAATGGTTCCGTATACGGTCCGCAAAAAAAACGGAACGGACACGGAAAGAAAATACGTTCATGTGCAAGAGGCCTTAAAGTCTAGTTAGGAACGTAGTTAGGCCTGTTAATGAGAACACATAGGGGTGGGGACACCATGCTTCTCACGTGGGCAGAGTAATCTGTGTTTATAAGGGGCTGCCCGCCTTGGTATTGGAGGGGGTGTACACCCGTACTAGTAACTGCCCCTGTGCAAGGCCGGGTTGTGTTTGAGTCAAGCACTGCAATGGAGCAGAGGCCATAGGTGAATAGAGAGCGTCCATTGGGTGAAGAGATGGGTCTCCCCGCAGATAGAGAGCAGCTGAGAAACTGGTAGGAGTGATAGTACTAAAAGCTGTGTGTGACCCCAGGGCTAGATGTACATCAGGTGGAGAGATCACCAGACACCGAGTCTGGGTGGAAAGCCCCATGGCGCCATACTCTCCTTTGGCACCATTTCCATCTGTGAGTAGGACCGCCAACCTGTGCCCAAGTTATCACTGACAGACTGTTTCACCGCCTTGTGCCCGTTCTACTGTGCTGGCGATTTTCAGTAAGGTGTACCTGATCATTTCATTGCCAACCCACCATGATACACCCCATCGCCCACCCGTAATCCTTACCACTTCTTACACTAGAAAGAGGTGGACAGGATTATTAATACACAGATTTTTTTCCTTGTCCATTGAGCTAACAATTTCTCATTCCCATTCAGTCATTAGGACAGAAGAGACTTGATTTCGATAATCCTGAGACCAAAGAGTTTTTCTTCTACCTCAGTAATGTCAACAGCACAAGTTATTCAATCGAGTCAGCGAAGCAACCGGGCTGTTTCATTAGCACCTCTCCTGATGAGAACGTCCATGTCACGGTGCAGCCTGCCTCGAACACTCACCGCAGAGAGTTTCAATTTGATGCAAAAATGTTACGTGGTAACAATACGTGCAGACCGAACAGAGTGGGAAAATACAGTAAGTTACTGACGTCTGATTCTTTGCGTTCAATTATTCTGTATTGGTGTGTGCTAGATTTAAAGGGCAACTCCATTCACTTTGGAAGTCCTCCAGCATGCACGTTTTTCAGTTTTCTTTTTTTTTTTTTGCGTTGTTTTTTTAGAACGCGCTTTTATGTTTTGTTTTGTTTTTCAAGTCAGTCATTTTCTTACAGGAAAGTATGTCCCCCCCCCTCTGTTGATCCGTATGGAAAAAGCCACGGATAAAAAAAAACCAAAAAAAACTAAGAAACACATGATGCAGAAACACAACACACATTGACATATGCATTTTTTCAAGCAGTACCAAAAACAATGGATGTCTATAGCACAGAAATTGAAGCAAAAAATGTCATACCTCAAGCAGGCGCCACTGGCGCAATAAAAACGCAAGTGAAGAAAACATGACAAAAAAAAAAAAGGTTTAATAAAGCCTTTAATAATTCCCATAGACTTACAGCCCCGATCTGGAGGTTCTGAACGTTTTATGACTTTTTTGGGGGTAAAAAAGTAGCAAATTTTATTGCAAGTGCCGTTTTGTGGCAATATTTGAAACTTTTAGCTGAATTAAAGGGGTTGTCCAGGCTTTTGCTATTGATGACCTATCCTCACGATAGGTCATCAATATCAGATCGGCGGGGGTCAGACACCCGGCACCCCCGCTGATCAGCTGTTTGAGGAGACGGCACGCACGGTGTGCACGTGCCGTCTCTCTTCCTACTCTCTGCTGTATGTCTATGGGAAGAGAGAAGGGAGTGAGAGGAAGAGTGAATGGAGACGGCACGTGCGCACTGCGTCTCCTCATACAGCTGATCGGTGGGGTTGCCGGGTGTCGGATCCCAGCCAATCCGATATTGATGACCCATCGTGAGGATAGCTCATCAATAGAAAAAGCCTGGACAACCCCTTTAATTCAGTCGGTCACTGCACTCCTGCCCACCTTTTGGAAAAGTGGTGAAGGTGTTGGAATAAGCTAAAAGTTGCAAATATTGCCACAAAACAGCACTTGCAATAAAATTTGCTACTTTTTTACCCAAAAAAATGTCATAAAACGTTCAGAACCTCCAGATCGGGGCTGTAAGTCTATGGGAATTATTAAATGCTTTATTAAACCTTTTTTTTAGTCGTGTTTTCTTCACTTGCGTTTTTATTGCGCCAGTGGCATTTTTTTAAAACGGCAGCCTGCTTGAGGTATGAAATTTTTTGCTTCAATTTCAATTTCTTCAATAGAAAAAGGCCGGACAACCTCTTTAATACTGTAGTTGATAATGCAAAGGAGTTAATGGGCAAATGGGCAAAGGTCTGCAGCACAGGCACGGAGCCCTTATGTTCGTGTGAATGAGCCCTTAGGGTGTCTGCAAATGATGCACGTATTTTCACCGCACATAATCTGCAGCATAATACAGTACCAACAAAGTGGCAAAAACAGCACAAAAACAAAGTCAATAGTGCAGCTTTGGGCATTTTGGTAGGGATTTCATGCGTACCCACTCCACTATCCCTACCTACTTACACGGTCCGTCCTAACCCACGGTGCGCAACTGGACGGCAGTCCCAAGCTTAAGTACGTGCAGGGGTCTACAGGGAGGGAACAAGGTGGGAGAAAACAAAAGACTAAGGCCTCATGCACACGACCGTTGTGTGCATCCATGGCCGTTGTGCCGTTTTCCGTTTTTTTTCGCGGACCCATTGACTTTCAATGGGTCCGTGGAAAAATCGGAAAATGCACCGTTTTGCAGCCGAGACCGTGATCCGTGTATCCTGTCCGTCAAAAAAATATGACCTGTCCTATTTTTTTGACGGACAACGGTTCACGGACCCATTCAAGTCAATGGGTCCGTGAAAGAACACGGATGCACACAAGATTGGCATCCGTGTCCGTGATCCGTGGCCGTAGGTTACTTTAATACAGACGGATCCAAAGATCCGTCTGCATAAAAGCTTTTTCAGATCTAAGTTTTCACTTCGTGAAAACTCAGATCCTACAGTATATTCTAACACAGAAGCGTTCCCATGGTGATGGGGACGCTTCTAGTTAGAATACACTACAAACTGTGTACAAGACTGCCCCCTGCTGCCTGGCAGCACCCGATCTCTTACAGGGGGCCGTGATCAGCACAATTAACCCCTTCAGGTGCGGCACCTGAAGGGGTTAATTGTACTATCATATCCCCCTGTAAGAGATCAGGGCTGCCAGGCAGCAGGGGGCAGACCCTCCCCCCTCCCCAGTTTGAATATCATTGGTGGCCAGTGCGGCCCCCCCCCCTCTATTGTAATAATAGGTTGGTGGCAAGTGCGGCCCCCCCCTCCCTCTATTGTAATAATTCGTTGGTGGCACAGTGTGCGCCCCCCCCCTCCCTCCCTCTATTGTAATAATTCGTTGGTGGCACAGTGTGCGCCCCCCATTGGCCCCCTCCCTCTATAGCATTAACAACATTGGTGGCCAGTGTGCGGCCTCCCATCTCCCCCCCCTATCATTGGTGGCAGCGGAGTTCCGATCGGAGTCCCAGTTTAATCGCTGGGGCTCCGATCGGTAACCATGGCAACCAGGACGCTACTACAGTCCTGGTTGCCATGGTTACTTAGCAATAGTACAATAGTAGAAGATTCATACTTACCTGCTCCTGGCTGCTGCGATGTTCGTGTCCGGCCGGGAGCTCCACCTACTGGTAAGTGACAGGTCTGTGCGGCGCATTGCTAAATGAACTGTCAGTTACCAGTAGGAGGAGCTCCCGGCCGGACACAGACATCGCAGCTCCCAGGTAAGTATGAATCTTTTACTATTGTACTATTGCTAGTAACCCGCTGCCACCAATGATCGGGGGGGGGGGGGGGAGAGATGGGAGGCCGCACACTGGCCACCAATGTTGTTAATGCTATAGAGGGAGGGGGGGCCGATGGGGGGCGCACACTGTGCCACCAACGATTTATTACAATAGAGGGAGGAAGGGGGGGGGCGCACACTGTGCCACCAACGATTTATTACAATAGAGGGAGGAAGGGGGGGGGGGGCGCACACTGTGCCACCAACGATTTATTACAATAGAGGGAGGAGGGGGGGGGCGCACACTGTGCCACCAACAAATTATTACAATAGAGGGAGGAAGGGGGGGGGCCACACTGGCCACCAATGATATTCAAACTGGGGAGGGGGGGGGGTCTGCCCCCTGCTGCCTGCCAGCCCTGATCTCTTACAGGGGGATATGATAGTACAATTAACCCCTTCAGGTGCGGCACCTGAGGGGTTAATTGTGCTGATCACGGCCCCCTGTAAGAGATCGGATGCTGCCAGGCAGCAGGGGGCAGTCATGTAAACAGTTTGTAGTATATTCTAACTAGAAGCGTCCCCATCACCATGGGAACGCCTCTGTGTTAGAATATACTGTCGGAAATGAGGTTTCACGATCTAACTCATATCCGACAGTATATTCTAACATAGAGGCGTTCCCATGGTGATGGGGACGCTTCAAGTTAAAATATACCATCGGATTGGAGAAAACTCCGATCCGATGGTATAAAAGGGACTCCAGACTTAAAGTCAATGGGGACGGATCCGTTTGAAATGGCACCATATTGTGTCAACGTCAAACGGATCCGTCCCCATTGACTTGCAATGTAATTCAGGACGGATCCGTTTGGCTCCGCACGGCCAGGCGGACACCAAAACGACTTTTTTTTCATGTCCGTGGATCCTCCAAAAATCAAGGAAGACCCACGGACGAAAAACCGGTCACGGATCACGGACCTACGGACCCCATTTTTGCGGACCGTGAAAAAAAACGTCCGTGAGCATGAGGCCTAAGACAGAAACGTAAGCTACCAGGCTGGGTAGTAACCAAACAAGCAAATAACCAACCATAAGCAAAACCAGAATAAAATAGAAGCCGAGGTCAAGTACCAGGAGGTCACGTCAGTACAAAGGAATAACACAGGATGAAGGTCAAAAACAAGCCGAGGTCAGGAGCCAGGAGATCACGTCAGTACAAAAGGATTACGCAGGATCAAGAGTCAAATACAAGCCAAGGTCGAGTTCACAAAATCACACATGCAGGAAACTGCTAGTGGAGTAGTAAGACCAATCACAGGCAACTTGTGGCCAGCAAGTTGCCTGTTAAATTGGCCAGACTGAATGATCACGTGATGTGGCCAGCGTCACGTGACCCTGCATCAGCCCCAGTGCTGACTCATATCCATCGGCGCTCATTCCTGACCCTGCTCGTTGCCTAGGGGATGGAGGCCGCCGGCCGCGCTAAGGAAGCGTGCGCCGCGGGGTCCTCCCCACCCCCTTGTTGCCAGGGAGAGGAAGACGCCGGCCACGTCTGACGCTGGCTCCTCCTCCCTCTATCAGCGGGACACCGGCGGTGCTCCAAGGAGGGAGCGCACCGCCGATTCCCTGTTACACAGAACAGGTGCAGGTCTTTCCCTTATATCTGTGGAGGCTCCAATCTAATCTTTGGCAGTAGCCCCAGAAAGTCTAGGGTGTGTCCTGTTAAAAATATAATAACATTTGCAAAGCCAGGTGCACTCTTACTAAATCCTCATACTGATGTTAAAATTGAGAGATTAGCCAACATATCCTACTGTGGAGGACATGTCTGAGCCTGAGCACTGCACCAAGGTTTCTTAAGTAGCTCGGGTCCTAACACTCACTTACCTATGCCGTATGGGCAATACCAGGAGCCAGTGGGCAAATTACAGGAGCATAAGGTCCTTGTGGTCCGCTGCGGGCATCCTCCACTGTATGCATTTTTGCTGGGGATCGCCATTAGCAACGGGCTACAAGTGCAGGATTTGCTCCCCTGTACACACTGCATACGTCCATTGAAGTCTATGGGTCCGTGAAAATCACAGAGACAACATGGAAGGCATCCGTTTTTCATGGAAGCCAGACAGAAAATGCCCATGAAATTAATTTTCATCTGTGCAACGTCCTTGGATTACGGATGACACACGGAGAGTAAAAGCTGACAGATGGATCAACCACGGATCCTTCACAGATTATATACATTTATTAAGGGGCATGCGACTGTTAAGAAATTGGTTGGATCTTCTGCCAGTGGAGGTTTTTTTACTAAGACTGGCGCGTGAAATCCAGGTCTTAGTAAATGACCCCCAATGTGTGAAACCACCCTAAGGCTCCATTCAGACGTCCGTAGTGCATTGCGGATACGCAATACACCCGGCCAGCCCCCCCATAGAAATGCTCATTCTTGTCCGCAATTGCGGATAAGAATGGGACATGCTCTATTTTTTTCCGGAGCTGCGAACCGGAAGATTGGCGCCGCGCTCCGGAAATGCGGATGCGGACACCCAACTTTGTGCTGTCCGCATCTCTTCCGGCCCTATAGAGAATGAATGGGTCCGCACCCGTTCCGCATAATTGCGGACCCATTCTACGGGTGTACGAATGGAGCCTCCTGCACACAAACGTTTTTTTTTTTTTTTTCGTTTACGTTCCGTTTTTTGCGTTCCGTATACGGTCTGTATATGGAACCAGTTATTTCAATGGGTCCACAAAAAAACGGAATGTACTACATATGCATTCCGTTTCCGTTCTTCCGTTCAGAGATAGAACATGTCCTATTATTGCCCACAAATCACGTTCCGTGGCTCCATTCAAGTCAATGGGGCTGTAAAAAAAAATGGAACGGATATGGAATGCATCCGTATGTTTTCTGTATCCGTTGCGTTTTTGCGGAACCATCTATTGAAAATGTTATGCCCAGCCCAATTTATGGTATGCTATGTAATTACTGTATACTGTATATGCCATGCTCCCGTTTGCGATCCGCAAAAAATGGATACCAAATGGAAAAATGGAACGGCAAAACGGAACAGAAGAGGAACCAATACTGAAACAAAAAACTGAAAAACAGATCCGTTTAAAAACGGACCACAAAACACTGTAAAAACCATACGGTCGTGTGCAGGAGGCCTAAGTAGGATTCTCTCACCATTGATACTTAACGGAATTCGTAAGGATCCCACTTTTACGAGTTCCACGCAGGGTCCAATGACAACCAAGAAACCTTTCCTATTATGTACAGAAGGGAGCCGTGGCCAGTGCAGCATTTTGTTCTGGAAGACCACCAACATCCATTGAAATCAATTGATGCCTATTGATACCAGTGGGCACCAATTAAAGGGTTTCTGTCACCCCATTAAACCGTTTTTTTTTTTTTTTCTTTACTAATAATCCCTATAGTGCGATCTCATGATACATAAGCAAATTAATCATTTTGGTTCAGTAGAATTTGCTAAAAATCGATTTTTAAAATATGCTAATTACCTTGCTACCAGCAAGTAGGACGGCTACTTGCTGGTAGCAGCCGCATCCTCCGATGGTAATGACGCCCCCTCGGCATGCTGATTGACAGGGCCAGGGAAGGGAATCGTTCTCTGCTGGCGCTGTTAGAATTTGAAATCTCGCGCCTGCGCCGTACCTGTCTTCAATCGGCGCAGGCGCACTGAGAGGCGGCCGCTCGCTCGACCGCTCCATCCTCAATGCGCCTGCGTCGATGACGTCATCAAGTACACCCGGAAGAGAAGACGCCGGCATCGCTGGAAGGAGGCGGAGAGTCTGGTGACGTCGCTGGATGCTCGAATCAGGTAAGTATGTACATAATAAGCATGCTGCCACAAAAACCACCAACGAAATGGGAATAAATAATTTTATAAAAATGACAGTTATTAACACTATACCACCAACGATTATTAATAATAAATCTCTTCCGGGTGTACTTGATGACGTCATCGACGCAGGCGCATTGAGGATGGAGCGGTCGAGCGAGCGGCCGCCTCTCAGTGCGCCTGCGCCGATTGAAGACAGGTACGGCGCAGGCGCGAGATTTCAAATTCTAACAGCGCCAGCAGAGAACGATTCCCTTCCCTGGCCCTGTCAATCAGCATGCCGAGGGGGCGTCATTACCATCGGAGGATGCGGCTGGCTACCAGCAAGTAGCCGCCCTACTTGCTGGTAGCAAGGTAATTAGCATATCTTAAAAATCGATTTTTAGCAAATTCTACTGAACCAAAATGAACCAAAATGACTTATGTATCATGAGATCGCACTATAGGGATTATTAGTAAAGAAAAAAAAAAAATTGTTTAATGGGGTGACAAACCCTTTAAAGGGGGTTACCCACCATATGACATTCCATTAATATCTGATAGGTGAGGATCCTGCCACGTCTGGAACTCCCCATAGGAGTCCCAAGACCCCTGCTCTGCCAGGATTAGAAAAACACGGCTGCTTTCTTTGATTAACCGGACCACGCCAGTCCACAGGTTGTATGTGGTATTGCAGTACCAGATGTAACCTATGTACAGGTGTGGCGCTCATTCTGGAACCCTTTGTCTCCCATACACTTGAATGGAGATAGCTACGGACTTGTACGGTCACCTCCCCCACTCTATCTCAAGCCTGAAGGTGATGATGCCCTCACTTGGGGGTGACCACTGTGACCACTGTTCCTCCACATGAGTCAGGTGCTGCATCTAGGCAAAGATTGAATAAAGAAGCTCTCTCCATTCAAGTTCCATGGACTCTATCTATAGTAGGTATGCTCACCCTGACAAATCCTATAAAACTCTGACTGGTCCAGAATATTGTGGACATTGGACCTTGATAGGTCAGGTTATCTGTGATGGTGGGTGTAGACCTTATGATGGATGGAAGACCCCAGTGTAAATGTACGATTTATTCCTTGTGATCACCATCACACACTTGGCTGAGTTAATAGCCATGATGATGATCTTCAGAGAAGACTTTCCATTCCCTGCCTTTTCCACTAGTCAGAAATGTCCTACTGTTTTCTGTTCCTGGGAAAGTTGGATTATTTTATCCTGCAGTAAGTGGTGCTCCTGCCATATGACATTGTCATCATAGACCTTTCTTTCTTTCTTTCTTTCTTAGGAGGTGATGCCTTTTACTGGTACAATGACAGACCCTTCCAGGACAAATTCCAGTCCATTCTAGCCCGAGACGACTATATCATGGACGCAACTTCCCTAGCGCTGGACAGATCATACAGATGTCCCAGACAGGACAATCTCTACCAGAGCTACCACCTGGGCTGGAGATGCATGTAAAAGGTCAGTCCAACATTGGAGCACAATATATGTTTATGCTGGAAATTGACCTGACGGTGACCAGAATATTTTGATTGGATTTTCATGGTGGATTTTGAGAAGGGATTTTATTGACACCCCTCCTTGAATAAAACAGTTGTTTAATTGCATAATCACCTAAATTGTTAGCCATCTAGCATGCTATGCATGATACGGAAAAAAATGGCTGCTTTCTTTTAAAAAAATGACGCCACTAAGTTATAGCTTAATATCTCGTTCTAAAGCTCTGGGGGGTACGGGACTACCAAATTTTAGCTCATATTATAAAGCGACAATCATGAATTGTGTGCTTGATCTATGTCACAACCGCTCTACTAAACTATGGGTAGAAATTGAGCATGAAATGGCTCCACATTTAGCCACTGGAATCTTTTGGTTGTCCCCTACCTCCTTGAATTCATTATCTAATTCGCAATCCCCGATGCTTCTATATTCCTTGGCTAGGTCCTGGGCTAAATTTGCGGTTAAACTTGGCCTTATACATTCTCCTGGTCCTCTCACGACACTCACGGGTCATACAGATCTCCCCACAGGCTTGAGTCAACTCCCAGCTTTAGGAGACCAGAATAGACAACCAATCAAATTAATAGACATATATAAACAGAATGGTTTACTCCCTTTGGAGGATCTTTCCCACATTATTCCTGCAGGCCCTGGGCGTTGGCTCCTCTACTTTCAGTTGCGAAGCTTCATTAAATCCCTGATACCTGGATCACGGTCATGTCCCCCCTTAACTGAATTTGAAAAGATGTGCACAGCGAGGTCAGCTCCTGATCATGCTATATCTCATTTATATGCCATGTTGAACTCTGGGGAGAAGGAGGACTCTTCCACAGGCACCCAGGGAACTAAACTCAAATTCATGTCTGATTGGGAATCGGAACTGGGATCCACCTTCTCTGTAGACCAATGGTCTAGATCTCTCCTCTTCACTCACAAATTAACTGTGTCTTGTAATTTACAGGAACTCAACTATAAAATCCTTAGCAGATGGTATAGGACCCCAGTGCGATTACACCAATTTTATCCTCAGGTTTCTGATGCATGTTGGAGATGTCTTAGTGCAAGGGGATCCATGACTCATATTTGGTGGGACTGCCCGGGTGTAGCCCCACTGTGGCGGGAGATCTTTGACTTATATAATTTCTTATACAAAGCTACTATTACACCCTCACCTGCGTTAGCTCTTCTATCCATGTTCTCAGGGCGGATCTCACAGATTAAGAAGGGTGCCCTTCGATTGTTTATCCTAGCTATGAGACAGATAATTCCCCGTCAATGGAGGTCTACAGAGAGTCTTTTGAGAGTGACCTGGTCTAACGCCCTGGATTCACTAGTTCATATGGAAGAATTAGGCGCTAGGGATTCAGGATCTGCTACAGCCTTTTGGGGGACTTGGGACCCATGGAATCAATTTCGTACCTCAACATCTTTCCATGATTGGTTGACAACAGGTATTGTCCCCGGTAATAGCTCCTAAATACTACACTAAGCAGAATCTCCTATCCTATCCTCTACCCCCCCCCCCCCCCCCCCCCCCTTCCTTTTGTGTATGTCTTGTTTTGGTCTGTCACGTCTTGTGATGTCTTCCTTGTCTTATGTGGTTACTAGTCTGGAAGTTAGAGAATAAATGCCGTGTATGCTCTTAGATTCATCTCTGGAAGCCCCAACGGTACTAATGCTTGAAATTTTGTTCCGTAAGACTAATTATTGAATGTAATACTACCTCAGACTTATTGGTATGTCCAGTTCTCGACCTTGTACTTTACTGTTTTGTATACTCATTGGATATATTTATACATTATTCTATTATGCGATTTAATAAAATAATGATTGAACCGTAAAAAAATGACGCCACTGTCCACAAACTGTCCACAGGTTGTATGTAATATTGTAGAAGAGCTGCAATACCATACACCACCCATGGACAGGTGGGGCGCTGTTTCTAAAAGAAAGCAAACATGTTTTTCTAATTCTGTATAACTGTAGGGCGCTAATACACACACGTTAGCGGGCATGTTTGTGCTTTTGCCGCTAATTACTGCACTACACTTGGACTTACGACTTGAATGGAATGACAGCATGTCCAGTTCCGGACTGGTAATTGGCGGTAAATCATGAGCATTACCCAGAAACACATATAATTGCACCCCAAGCGTATGGCGACATGGTGTGGAATTGAGGATTTGCGATAGATTTCACCCTCTGCATGGCCAAGGGTGAAGTAAGAGGTGGAACTCCGCAGCATCAATGGACGTGCTCCAGATTTAAAATCCACACCACAGGTCTATTTAACAAGAAGCCTCTCTAGATACATTTAAAGAGGTTATCCAATGTCTAACACATCCCCCCTAGTGCCCTGGGCCACCGCTGCATCTTCCCATTGCGCGGATCAAAACATCCGCCAAGGGGAGCAGCCAATAAGCAGGCCGCAATGGGGACAAGCCTCCCTAGCATCACCCGCGATGCTAAGGAGGATCATCCCCGTCACAACCTTCTATTGGCTCCTCCCCCTATCGCCAGATGTTTTGATCCGCGCAATGGGAAGATGCAGCGGCAGCCATGCGGGGAACAGGAGTGACGCGGGTGCCTGGGAGTGGGGTATGTATAATCTATATGGGGGGCCCGGGAATTAGCGGGGCATGTTTTAGACATTGGATAACCCCTTTAAAGATGCAACACAATCTATTTTCTGCAACATTTTGATACATTTGTCGCAAATGACGGCAACTTTGCCTCTATCAAAAAGGACTTGAAAAATCCCCTCTTGGAGTATACAGAGTAAGGCCTCGTACACACCATATTGTGCACGAGGCTCCATATTAGAGCTGTAGGTACTCTGTGTGCTGCTATATGGTGCTTCAAAGCAGAATACCGACATAATACTGGAATCATTCATTTTATTTGGATGAAATACATGACACAAACAACCTTCATATGAAATCGGAGGAATATGGAAGCACAATATGGGTCTCGTATTAAAGGGGTCGTGCACAAATTTTCAGACCTCTCAGACTGGCAGGACCCGCGTTGGTGATCATACTTACCTGATCCCCAGAGCTGGATTCCAGCTTCTTCACTCCTCGGTCTCCGCTGTATTGACTCGGGTCCCTCCATGTAAACTTCCAATTTGACGATGCTGCAGCCAATCACTGGCCACAACGGTGATGACCTCACAGGTCATGTGATCAGTTCTAAATGCAGTAGCTGAAAAGGACCTGGGATGATGTCACCATCATGTGACCAGTGCAGGAGAGGACGACTCAACAGTGAAGAGAAGCCCTGGGAAGAGGCTGAGGTGAGATCTGCTACATGAGGAGAGGTAAGTGAAGATTACTCAGTGTGAGAGGCAGAGCAATGTTGGGAGTTATACTTATTTAACTGGGACTGTATGTTAGGGCTGAAGGGAGGGAAGTTACTTACATGGGACAGTGAGGTGGAGTGATGTTATATACATGAGACTGAAATTTGGAAGTGGCTGGGGTAGGGTGATGTTATTTACATGGGACTGTATGTTGAGGGGTAATGTTATTTAAATGGGACTGCATGTTGGAGGTGGCTGGGGAGGGGGTGATTTTATTTACATGGGACTGTATGTTGAAGGTGTCTGGGGGAGGGAGTGATGTTATTTATATGGGACTGAATATCGAGGAGGTGATGTTATTTACATGGGACTGTATGTTGAAGGCGGCTGGGGAGGGGGTGATGTTATTTACATGGGACTGTATATTGGAAGGGGCAGGAGAGATGGTGTGATGTTATTTACATGGGACTGTATTTTGGAGGGGGCTGTAGATAGAGAGGGATGTTATTTGTATGGGAATGTATATTGGAGGAGGCTGGAGAGATGGTATGATGGTATTAATATGGGACTCTTTGGCGGAGGAAGCGAAATAGAGTTATTTACATGGGACTGTATGGCGGAGGGGCTGAGGAATTATAATTTCTGAAGACACTAAACAAAGAAATATAACTACAGAAGGAACTGCAGGGGGCATTATAAATACTGGGGGCGCTTCAGGGCGAGCATTATAACAGTAGGGGGAGATATAAATACTAGGGGCACTGTGGGGGCATTTTAAATCCAGGGGTCATTAGGCGTTCTTATTACTACTGGAGGTTCTATAGGAGGGACTTATAGATTTATTTCTGCCTTATTTCTACTAAGAGCACTATGGGGGCCTTATTACTACTGAGGGGTCTGCAGAGAGCTTTATTACCACTGGGGGAACAATAGGGGGCCTTATTTCTACTGGGGGCTCTGTAAGGGCATTATTAATACTGGAGGGCTCTTCTACTAATGGAGGCTCTCTTGGGGAGCGTTATCACGGTTGGGGGCACTGTAGGGGGCAGTATTACTAATGAGGGCACTCTTGTGGAGCATTATCACTGTTGGGTCCAGTAGTGGGCAGTATTACTAATGAGAGCATTCTAGAAGGGAATTACTAT
The DNA here is from genome assembly GCF_905171765.1 of Bufo bufo. Taxonomy (NCBI): domain Eukaryota; kingdom Metazoa; phylum Chordata; class Amphibia; order Anura; family Bufonidae; genus Bufo; species Bufo bufo. The sequence goes on along the minus strand of NC_053389.1, from coordinate 760,455,471 downwards.
TGGTGGGACCATGAGGAGCACTATTACTATGGGGAAGATTATCTGTATGGGGGTACAGAAAAGTAAGGAAGCTAAGATGTCTGTGCGTCAGACTCTGCAGAGAAGAGGCGGCTGAGAGAAGTTGTACGGACGGAATGGAGAAGATGATAACGGAGAAGATCTACATCAGAGGAGACGTCACCTGGGAGGCCCTGGATGTGAGAGGTATGTGCTGCGGTATAGCAAGTACAGCAAAATGTCTTCAGTGCTAGTGTTTGCAGGGGGAGGGGGAATGCGGTTGTTGAACTTAGAGAATTGGGCCATATGCATTGGTGCTTGGGCCCTGGATCTTTTGAGACCCTAGCAACGCCTCTGATCTAAACTCAAGTTAGTTACTTTCTTTCTTACTGAGATATCTGCTTATGACACAGCGCTATTGCCCTATTATTAGCTATTAGACGTGGGAGAAGACGTCTGTAGTACGTCCCCCATACATCCCTGCCTATGCCTGCATGTTTCCCACTTGGTCAGGATTGTTATCTCTCTGTATGTATACCAATAACTATCATTCTTAGAAAAACTACCTTCTATTTTTTTAAAGGAGATTTAGTTTTGGGCATAATTGAATATTTTATAAAATGTAATAAGCTATAAAACTATATAAATATAATAGGTTCATAATTTGATGCATATATTAGTTCTGCCATACCCTTCTCGCCACAAGAGCTGGATGGTTGTGTTGACTGGATTTGTCATGAGTCCATCATTTGTTGTGAGGGTTGTGAAAAGACAAAAGGTTGTAAACCACCAAAAGATGTCTGTGGGGCCATATTCACATTTCCGCTTGTTTCTTTTCCAGCTAAAGTGTTCGTCTGCATTCTCATGCCTGTATCTGAGCATGTTTCTTTTATGTAAACCTGATCTTTATTTTGTCATTTAGGTGTTTGGCATCTTCTTTTTTTAAAAGTCTTTCTTTTTATGCCCCTTTTAGTGCTCCAGATTGCACTGAGCCATCTGTCCCTGATTTTTCTGTATCTGACAGGTCTGTGAACTTTTGAGAAGGTCCTATAGTATTCTGTCTATTTTTCCAAATGTAGACTTGATCGTTTTTAAAGTCCACACTATCCCTATTGTATTTTCTGTGTTTCCTTTCTTTTATCTCACTTTTTAATTTATCTAAATTCTTTTTTAGTTTAGCTTCCAGATTAAGAAAGTCCGGATGTTGATTAAACGTTTGTATTTCCTTTATTTCCTTCTCGAGTTGCTCATCTAATTTACTAAAAACAATTTTTTCATAGGAGGTATTTTATCAGTTTTAGTGAACACTCTGTTAGCAGTCTTTCCCAGCCCTTTGTTGGTATTTACCAACTTACAGGCCAAAGATAGACTGGTGTATGATGAAACAGAAAAATGTTAATCAGTCCAAATAACTTCAAATCTGTGCAACTGATGCCAATTAGGATCCCACTGTATGCTTCCAGATTGGCCATTTGACCTTCACCTAATCTGAGAAAATATATAAAAATAAACTATAGATAAGATATATAAAAAATCCTCGAAGTTCATCTTTAAAATGTTTGAATAAATAAAAATAAGTAATATAAATATAGGTAGGAAATCCATAATTAGCATAAATGCCCTTTAATCAATTCTTACTGTAATAAATAGAAAAAAATTATTAGAAATTATTAGAATAAAATAATAATTTTCCTTATGAATAATGTATTTGAATATCAATTAATTTAATATATTTACATTTCTGTCACATGATTTTTTTATCCATTTAAGATCTAATATATGGATCAAATTATGAACCTATTATATTTATATAGTTTTATAGCTTATTACATTTTATAAAATATTCAATTATGCCCAAAACTAAATCTCCTTTGAAAAATAGAAGGTAGTTTTTCTAAGAATGATATTTATTGGTATACATACAGAGAGATAACAATCCTGACCAAGTGGGAAACATGCAGAGAAACATTAATTGGTATACATACAGAGGGACAACAATTTTGACTAAGTGGGAATACATGCGCAGTGCATCTGAAAGGAATAAAATAGTCTAAGTCCTCCGACATGCGATCTGACAACCTGGATGCGCGGACTGTGAAACTCTAAGACCCGCTCGCCGGAGCAAGGAGTATATGTTCCGTATTTTGATTCCGTATACAAAACTATTCATTTCAATGGGTCCGCAAAAGATGCGGACAGCACTCTGTGTTATAGACGTGGCAATACCTAATATGTATACTTTTTTTTACAAAACAATATCATTTTTGAAACCAAAGAAAATCATGTTTTAGTGTCTCCATATTCTGAGAGCCGTAGTTTTTTTTATGTTTTGGGCGATTGTCTTAGGTAGGGTATCATTTTTGCGGGATGAGATGACGGTTTAATTGGCACTATTTTGGGGTGCATATGACTTTTTGATCACTTACTATTACACTTTTTGTGATGAAGGTGACAAAAAATGGCTTTTTTGACACCGGTTTTATTTTATCTTTTTTACAGTGTTCACCTAAAGGGTTAGGTCATGTGGTATTTTTATAGAGCAGGTTGTTACGGACGCGGCGATACCCAATATGTCTACTTTTAAATATTTTTTTTACATTTAACACAATAAAAGTATTTTAGAAACAATAAAATCATGTTTTAGTGTCCATAGTCTGAGAGCCATAGTTTTTTTTTTTTTTTTTGGGCAATTGTCTTAGGTAGGGGGGCATATGCTTTTTTGATCGCTTGGTGTTGCACTTTTAGTGATGTAAGGTGACAAAAAAATGTTTTATTTTTAGCACAATTTTATTTTTTTGACGGTGTTCATCTGAGGGGTTAGGTCATGTGATATTTTTTATAGAGCGATACCGACGTGGTAATACCTAATATGTCTATTTTTCTTTTTTTCCCTATTTAAAAAATATATATTTTTCTTTATTTTGGGAAAAGGACACTTTTTTTTACTTGAAACTTTTCATTTTTTGTAAAACTTTATTTTTTTTACTTCTTTCTTCACTTTATTTTTTGTCCCACTCTGGTACTTCAACTTTTGGGGGTCTGATCCCCTTTACAATGCTTTACAATACTTCTGTATTGTAAAGCATTGGCTGTAAGTGTATTAGACACTGTAATACACTTCGGCCTGCTTGCCTGTGAGATCCAGGGGGCTGGATCTCACAGGCTGTCACGGAAGGCAGCCACGATGCCTAAGAAAGGCATCGGGCTGCTTTCCCTGCCATCGGGTACCCGTCACAGCAGCGCAGGGACCCAATGGCAGCTCCGATCTCCGCAAGGACATTGCATGTGCCACAGTCAGCGCTGACTGCGGCACATCAAGGGTTAATGCGCCGACATCTACAGCAGGGGTCCAGCTATTAGTGACTGCCGGACCCCTGCCGCGGATCAGGCGGGTGCAGCTCCTGCAGCCGACCGATCTGCGCACCGTACATGTACGGCGCTGGGCGTTAAGTCACGTCCGGTTGCGCTGTACATGTACGGCGCAGGTCATTAAGGGGTTAACCACCTCAGGACCGCCGTACGCAGGATTGCGTCTTTGCGGCGGTCCTGTTGTTCTGGGTGGACGCGCCGGTGCGTCCTCTCGCGAGACGCGAGATTTCCTGTGAACGCGCGCACACAGGCGCGCGCGTTCACAGGATCGGAAGGTAAGCGAGTGGATCTCCAGCCTGCCAGCGGCGATCGTTCGCTGGCAGGCTGGAGATGTGATTTTTTTAACCCCTAACAGGTATATTAGACGCTGTTTTGATAACAGCGTCTAATATACCTGCTACCTGGTCCTCTGGTGGTCCCCTTTGTTTGGATCGACCACCAGAGGACACAGGCAGCTCAGTAATATGTTGCACCAAGCACCACTACACTACACCCCCCCCCCCGTCACTTATTAACCCCTTATTAGCCCTTGATCACCCCTGATCACCCCATATAGACTCCGTGATCACCCCCCTGTCATTGATTACCCCCCTGTCATTGATCACCCCCCTGTAAAGCTCCATTCAGATGTCCGCATGATTTTTACGGATCCACTGATAGACTGATCGGATCCGTAAAAATCATACGGACGTCTGAATGCAGCCTTACAGGGGAGTGATAAATGACGGAGGTGATCACCCCATATAGACTCCCTGATCACCCCCCTGTCATTGATCACCCCCCTGTAAAGCTCCATTCAGATGTCCGCATGATTTTTACGGATCCACTGATAGACTGATCGTATCCGTAAAAATCATACGGACGTCTGAATGGAGCCTTACAGGGGAGTGATCAATGACAGGGGGTTGATCACCCCATATAGACTCCCTGATCACCCCCCTGTCATTGATTACCCCTCTGTCATTGATCACCCCCCTGTAAAGCTCCATTCAGATGTCCGCATGATTTTTACGGATCCACTGATAGACTGATCGAATCCGTAAAAATCATACGGACGTCTGAATGGAGCCTTACAGGGGAGTGATCAATGACTGTGGTGATCACCCCATATAGACTCCCTGATCACCCCCCTGTCATTGATTACCCCCCTGTCATTGATCACCCCCCTGTAAAGCTCCATTCAGATGTCCGCATGATTTTTACGGATCCACTGATAGACTGATCGGATCCGTAAAAATCATACGGACGTCTGAATGCAGCCTTACAGGGGAGTGATCAATGACTGTGGTGATCACCCCATATAGACTCCCTGATCACCCCCCTGTCATTGATTTACCCCTCTGTCATTGATCACCCCCCTGTAAAGCTCCATTCAGATGTCTGCATGATTTTTACGGATCCACTGATAGACTGATCGGATCCGTAAAAATCATACGGACGTCTGAATGCAGCCTTACAGGGGAGTGATCAATGACTGTGGTGATCACCCCATATAGACTCCCTGATCACCCCCCTGTCATTGATTACCCCTCTGTCATTGATCACCCCCCTGTAAAGCTCCATTCAGATGTCCGCATGATTTTTACGGATCCACTGATAGACTGATCGGATCCGTAAAAATCATACGGACGTCTGAATGCAGCCTTACAGGGGAGTGATCAATGACTGTGGTGATCACCCCATATAGACTCCCTGATCACCCCCCTGTCATTGATTACCCCTCTGTCATTGATCACCCCCCTGTAAAGCTCCATTCAGATGTCCGCATGATTTTTACGGATCCACTGATAGACTGATCGGATCCGTAAAAATCATACGGACGTCTGAATGCAGCCTTACAGGGGGGTGATCAATGACAGTTGGGTGATCACCCCATATAGACTCCCTGATCACCCCCCTGTCATTGATCACCCCCCCTGTCATTGATCACCCCCCTGTCATTGATCCCCCCCCCCCCTCTGTAAGGCTGCATTCAGTCTTTTTTTTGGCCCAAGTTAGCGGAATTTTTTTTTTTTTCTTACAAAGTCACATATTCCACTAACTTGTGACAAAAAATAAAATCTCACATGAACTCACCATACCCCTCACGGAATCCAAATGCGTAAAATTTTTTAGACATTTATATTCCAGACTTCTTCTCACGCTTTAGGACCCCTAGAATGCCAGGGCAGTATAAATACCCCACATGTGACCCCATTTCGGAAAGAAGACACCCCCAGGTATTCCGTGAGGGGCATATTGAGTCCATGAAAGATTTAAATTTTTGTCCCAAGTTAGCGGAACGGGAGACTTTGTGAGAAAAAAATAAAAAATATCAATTTCCGCTAACTTGTGCCAAAAAAAAAAAATTTCTATGAACTCGCCATGCCCCTCATTGAATACCTTGGGGTGTCTTCTTTCCAAAATGGGGTCACATGTGGGGTATTTATACTGCCCTGGCATTCTAGGGGCCCCAAAGCGTGAGAAGAAGTCTGGTATCCAAATGTCTAAAAATGCCCTCCTAAAAGGAATTTGGGCCCCTTTGCGCATCTAGGCTGCAAAAAAGTGTCACACATCTGGTATCGCCGTACTCAGGAGAAGTTGGGGAATGTGTTTTGGGGTGTCATTTTACATATACCCATGCTGGGTGAGATAAATATCTTGGTCAAATGCCAACTTTGTATAAAAAAATGGAAAAAGTTGTCTTTTGCCAAGATATTTCTCTCACCCAGCATGGGTATATGTAAAAAGACACCCCAAAACACATTCCCCAACGTCTCCTGAATACGGCGATACCAGATGTGTGACACTTTTTTGCAGCCTAGGTGGACAAAGGGGCCCACATTCCAAAGAGCACCTTTCGGATTTCACTAGTCATTTACCTACTTACCACACATTAGGGCCCCTGGAAAATGCCAGGGCAGTATAACTACCCCACAAGTGACCCCATTTTGGAAAGAAGACACCCCAAGGTATTCCGTGAGGGGCATGGCGAGTTCCTAGAATTTTTTATTTTTTGTCACAAGTTAGTGGAAAATGATGATTTTTTTTTTTATTTTTTTTTTTCATACAAAGTCTCATATTCCACTAACTTGTGACAAAAAATAAAAACTTCCATGAACTCACTATGCCCATCAGCGAATACCCTGGGGTCTCTTCTTTCCAAAATGGGGTCACTTGTGGGGTAGTTATACTGCCCTGGCATTCTAGGGGCCCAAATGTGTGGTAAGGAGTTTGAAATCAAATTCTGTAAAAAATGACGAGTGAAATCCGAAAGGTGCTCTTTGGAATATGGGCCCCTTTGCCCACCTAGGCTGCAAAAAAGTGTCACACATCTGGTATCTCCGTACTCAGGAGAAGGTGGAGAATGTGTTTTGGGGTGTCATTTTACATATACCCATGCTGGGTGAGAGAAATATCTTGGCAAAAGACAACTTTTCCCATTTTTTTATACAAAGTTGGCATTTGACCAAGATATTTATCTCACCCAGCATGGGTATATGTAAAAAGACACCCCAAAACACATTCCCCAACGTCTCCTGAATACGGCGATACCAGATGTGTGACACTTTTTTGCAGCCTAGGTGGGCAAAGGGGCCCACATTCCAAAGAGCACCTTTCGGATTTCACTGGTCATTTACCTACTTACCACACATTAGGGCCCCTGGAAAATGCCAGGGCAGTATAACTACCCCACAAGTGACCCCATTTTGGAAAGAAGACACCCCAAGGTATTCCGTGAGGGGCATGGCGAGTTCCTCGAATTTTTTATTTTTTGTCACAAGTTAGTGGAAAATGATGATTTTTTTTTTTTTTTTTTTTTCATACAAAGTCTCATATTCCACTAACTTGTGACAAAAAATAAAAACTTCCATGAACTCACTATGCCCATCAGCGAATACCCTGGGGTCTCTTCTTTCCAAAATGGGGTCACTTGTGGGGTAGTTATACTGCCCTGGCATTCTAGGGGCCCAAATGTGTGGTAAGGAGTTTGAAATCAAATTCTGTAAAAAATGACGAGTGAAATTCGAAAGGTGCTCTTTGGAATGTGGGCCCCTTTGCCCATCTAGGCTGCAAAAAAGTGTCACACATCTGGTATCTCCGTACTCAGGAGAAGGTGGGGAATGTGTTTTGGGGTGTCTTTTTACATATACCCATGCTGGGTGAGAGAAATATCTTGGCAAAAGACAACTTTTCCCATTTTTTTATACAAAGTTGGCATTTGACCAAGATATTTATCTCACCCAGCATGGGTATATGTAAAAAGACACCCCAAAACACATTCCCCAACTTCTACTGAATACGGAGATACCAGATGTGTGATACTTTTTTGCAGCCTAGGTGGGCAAAGGGGCCCACATTCCAAAGAGCACCTTTCGGATTTCACTCGTCATTTTTTACAGAATTTGATTTCAAACTCCTTACCACACATTTGGGCCCCTAGAATGCCAGGGCAGTATAACTACCCCACAAGTGACCCCATTTTGGAAAGAAGAGACCCCAAGGTATTTCGTGATGGGCATAGTGAGTTCATGGAAGTTTTTATTTTTTGTCACAAGTTAGTGGAATATGAGACTTTGTAAGAAAAAAAAAAAAAAAGAAAAAAATCATCATTTTCCGCTAACTTGTGACAAAAAATAAAAAGTTCTATGAACTCACTATGCCCATCAGCGAATACCTTAGGGTGTGTATTTTCCGAAATGGGGTCATTTGTGGGGTGTTTGTACTGTCTGGCCATTGTAGAACCTCAGGAAACATGACAGGTGCTCAGAAAGTCAGAGCTGCTTCAAAAAGCGGAAATTCACATTTTTGTACCATAGTTTGTAAACGCTATAACTTTTACCCAAACCATTTTTTTTTTACCCAAACATTTTTTTTTAATCAAAGACATGTAGAACAATAAATTTAGAGCAAAATTTATATATGGATGTCGTTTTTTTTGCAAAATTTTACAACTGAAAGTGAAAAATGTCATTTTTTTGCAAAAAAATCGTTAAATTTCGATTAATAACAAAAAAAGTAAAAATGTCAGCAGCAATGAAATACCACCAAATGAAAGCTCTATTAGTGAGAAGAAAAGGAGGTAAAATTCATTTGGGTGGTAAGTTGCATGACCGAGCAATAAACGGTGAAAGTAGTGTAGGTCAGAAGTGTAAAAAGTGGCCTGGTCTTTCAGGGTGTTTAAGCACTGGGGGCTGAGGTGGTTAAGTACACGCCCACAAACAGAATTTTGTAGCTACTGCTACTTTGGTAAGCAAACGCACTATGACCTGATGCTGCACGCAAGTAAGGTGACAGAGCAGTGCCGGCCGGGAAGACAGGGGAGCGCAACTTCTGCCGGAGTTGGAGAGGAGCCACGGCGCAGGACAGGTAAGAGATGTTTTTTTTATTTTAATCTGATCTGAGGTCTGATGGGGGTCTCACTATGGGCTGATATAAGGTCTGATGGGGTTATGACATGAAGGGCTGATGCGATGTCTTGATAAGGGGGTCTGATCTGATGTCCTGATAGTTATGGGGGTCTGATCTGAGGACCTGATATGAGGTCTGATGAAAAATATTTTTTTCTTATTTTTCTCCTCTTAAACCTGGGGTGCCTCTTATAAAGCATAAAATGATATAATAAAGCAGTAATGTAACTATCAGTTCAGCTGTATGTATTCCTTGAAAAAGGCTTGGTAATTGTAATTTGAGGAGTTCTCCTTTCTTTCTATATCTGCCTAGATTAGGTCCACATTCTAGCACTCTGGATACTGGATATAATAAACTTCTGACTGGTCAGTAGCAATCCACAGGGCGGTCTCCCTAATGGCAGGCATCAGTCTTCTCCATTCTTTGGAATGGATGCTCACTGAAGAATTATGGTCAACTATGTCCATAGAGGCATGTGGTAAAGGATAATTTTGCACATTAAAAGGGTTTTCGCTAGGATATGCCCCCCATTGTCTGATAGGTGCGGGTCCCACCTACAATGAGAACGGAGCCGGAAAATGAACGGAGGGCGCACTGCGCATGCGCAGAGCCCTCCATTCATTTCTATGCGGCCGCCGAAAATAGCCGAGCACTGGCTCGGCTATTGCCGTCTGCCCCATAGAAATGAATGGGAGCATGGGCCGCGCATGTGCGGTTCACTCCCATTCACTTCTATGGCAGCAGCGCTTGGTGGTGGACAGACCCCGGAAAATCCGGGGTCCTCCAGCCACAGCGCTCCCCGCTTTGTTCTCGTTGTAGGTGCGGGTCCCAGCGGTGGGACTCGCACCTATCAGACAATGGGGGCATATCCTAGCGATATGCCCCCATTTTCTAAGATGGGAATACCCCTTTAATCATCCGGCTGTGTCCAGGTACTTTTAGGTTCCTCCTGGTCACTGGTGCTTGTGAAGTACATTGGCTAATTTAGCTCCAACCTCCACTAGACTTTCTCTATATTCAGACGTAGACTCACTGGTCTGGGCTGTGCTGCAACAACATTGTTCTTGATCTGTGTGCTCCCTTAGCCTGGCCACAGCCAAGGGGGCTAATATGGCAGCTACATGGTGGACTAGGCCTGTTCTGCTCCTACACTAACTTCCTCAACTTCTCTACTGAATTCATACTTCCTATTAGCATACCCCAGCTATATATATATGTGATGCCAGCACCACCTATGGGCAAAAGGGTGTAATGACACACTAACAGCCTGTTAATAGGTATTACAGGAATATACAGCAATACATTTTGATAAGCAAATACAAAAGTTTGAAGTGCCCACGACCATCACTGAGTGGGACACTGCAATATCTTATTCTGATATTTACCCAGCAAGTATATAAACTCTAACCATGTCTACATTTTTCTTGACAGCAGTGAAGTCCGAATCTACACAATCCCATGAGTGGAAACCAGTCTTCAGCCGGCAGAGCCACAGGAATGATGATTTATCTTTCTTGATGCCATGTGGATAAATTTGCTGCTTTCTTGCTCAGGCAACCAACCAACCTCAGGGTTGGCAGTACAACAGGCAACTGAATACCGCACCGCTGCTGCCCATCACTCTAAAGGTCCCTTTACATATACGACAGAGAAGCGTTCCTTCCTGACAATCTGCTGCTCCCTGGTGGAAGAGAGCGCTGCATTTACATGCAACAATCTCCTCCAGAGTATAGCATATATTAGGCTACTTTCACACTAGCGTTAATATTTTCCGGTATTGAGATCGTCATAGGGTCTCAATACTGGAAAAAAAACGCTTCCGTTTTATCCCCATTCATTGTCAATGGGTACAAAACGTAACAGAACGGAGTGCTCTAAAATGCATTCCATTCCGTTCTCACACCGGAGAGCAAACCGCAGCATTTCTGACACAATCCGATACAATACAAAACGGATTCGTCCCACATTGACTTTCAATGGAGTTCATGACGGATCCGTCTTGGGTATGTTAAAGATAATACAACCGGATCCGTTCATAACGGTTGCAGATGGTTGTATGATCAGCAGCAAAAACGCTAGTGTGAAAGTAGCCTTAGAGGCGTAGATAATTGTGCAGATCATCGCTAACAAGCGTTTGAATGAACTCTCGTTGCTGATGATCTGGCAGTGTAATACTTCTGCCGATTACCCCAAACGCTCGTTCATCGGGCAAATGGAATCTTTCAGCACGTTTAAAAATCATCGTTTGCCGGCGGCAGATCGTGCTGTGTCATCACAATCTGCTGCTGGCAAACAATGATTCACTTGTTAGCGATTATCTTTTGGATTCTCGGCCAGTGTAGAGGGACCCTTACTCTTTTCTCATATATATTTACAGAAATTTGACCAAGTCTCGTATGACTCAAGGTGTACAATAAAACTGATGCCACCGCTGCACTACATCTCCCAACATTTAACTTGCCAAACAGTATACATTTTGCAATATCTAGTTATGAATTTTCATATTTCTGATTGTCACCACCACCATGAAGGTGGTCAGGGGACTGACAGGAGAAGATGCTGGTATCTGGTATAGCTTTTTATGTAAAGCCATTAGTAGTCACTTACATGCTGTGTATCAGGTGCCATGACTGTTATGTAGATATAATTATATTTAATAAACTGCTGTTTTTTTTTATCATACTTTGTTTTATTGACATTAAACCTGTTGTCTTATGTTACACTATGTTATGTGATGATGATATCAGCAAGGGTATATTCAGATGTCACCTTGTCACAGATTTCTTGTGGATTTGCTAAACATTTGGGGGTTCATTTATTATCCAGAAATATGCCTATATTAGGCGTATATCTGGCGCAGACTGCAGTACAACGGAAAGTTATGCCGCAATCTGAGACTTTTCCCCGCTTACGCCAGGTCTAAAAAAGTGGGCGTGATGTGGGTGAGGAAGGGGATGGTCCGGCAGGCCCATCTCATTAATAATTTCCTGTTTTAGGCGTACAAAATGGTCTAAATGCCATTGACTGAATCAGCACACTTGAGCCCGTCCTACCCCATTCGGAAGTAAAGAAGCTGGGCAGTGGAAGATAGCCAAACAGAGCCAGAGCGCCAGAACACAGCAGCAGGAAGCAGGTGAGTATTGTTGTTTACGACATGCTAGGGGGCTTATTTTAAAATGGATCCAGTCCTGGAATTCCCCTTTAAGGTGGCATGGATTTAGAAAATTTTCCCCTGTCTACGACGGGTGGAGAGTCGGGGAACCACTATACACACTAAATGGTGAGCCAGTCCTGACTAAACTGGTGGGTTCTGATCACGGTCATCAAATATGGCAGGCCTCAGTCCAAGCTCTTTTCATTAAGAGGCAGTGCTTGAAGTGGGCCGGAACGCGGCGGTACTCAGTACCGCCACTTCCAAAAATTGCCCTGGAGAGTACCAGCACCTCTCCGTGCGCCCAGTACGTGGGTTTCCGGTACCGGAGCGCAGCGGAGAGCTGGCAGTATCTCCTCCCTAATGTCGTTGGCTGGGCAGCTAGTGGAGGGGGGCGGGTCGTTGCAGAGTACGGCTCAGGCTGGCGCAGGCAGGGAGTTGACCTCACGTTAGGTGACGTCAACTCCTTCCCGCGCGCCTGTGACTGAGGAGCGATCAGTGCGGCGACCAGTGACTGGTCCTCCTTGGAGTCAGGAGTCGGACGGTGCAGCAAAGAACATCGACTTTGCTTTGGAATCCAACTTCTGAAGAGTACTGGTGAGTGACAGGCACCCCCCCTCCCCCCACACACATTAGTTCCTCTCTGTACCAGTACCCCCCCCCCCTGGCAGGGGGGTACTGGTACAGAGAGGAATTAATGTGTGTGTGTGTGATGAGTGGGGGGGGGTCTGATGTGCAGGGGGGTACTGGTACAGAGAGGAACGAATGTGCGGTGGTGGGGGGGGGGGGGGGACTGGTACATAGAGGAACTAATATATATGTGTGTGATGGGGGGTCTGATGTGCAGAGGGGTACTGGTACAGAGAGGCACTAATGTGTGGTGGTGGTGGGGGGGGGGGTACTGGTAAAGAGAGGAACTAATGTGTGTGATGAGGGGGGGGGGGTCTGATGTGCAGGGGGGTACTGGTACAGAGAGGAACGAATGTGCGGTGGTGGGGGGGTACTGTACTGGTACATAGAGGAACTAATATATATGTGTGTGATGGGGGGGTCTGATGTGCAGGGGGGGGGGAGCACCGGCGCCTAATAGAGTACCGGCACCTCTTTTGGCCCACTTAAAGCACTGTTAAGAGGTGAAATAAAGCTCCTGGGCATTAGTACAAAAGCCATTGTGTGCCATTAGGCTACATCTACACGACGACTTGTGTTACGCAACATTTTGTCGAACCAATGTCGCGCAACAGATTTTGTAATGCTAGACATGCTGCGACTGCAACACGACAGTCAGAAAAAAAATCTATCCAAGATGGATTTTTGAGTGACTGTCGCGTCGCAACATGTCTCATGTTGCAGTGCAACATCATAGATTAGCATTACAAATATCTTGTGCGACATGAACATTGTGCAACACATGTGTTGGTGTAGTTGTACCCTAGATGTCGCGTGACACATGTCAATGTAGCCTTAGTAATACTGGTGTCTTATGTGGCAGAGAGGTCTTTAGAACTCCATAGGCAGCGGTGCGACTGCTAACTTTGCACCCCCTATAGCTATGTCCTTATTTCCACTCTCTGGTGGAGCTCCTTCATGTTCTCCATTTCTAATCTTCACCCTTTCCTGCTCCCCCTCACAGCTCTTTTTCCTGACAAATGCCACCCTCTACTGTTGGTACCTGAAAAGTCAACTCAACTAGTTGGGCAGCACGGTGGCTCAGTGGTTAGCACTGGTGCCTTGCAGCGCTGATGTCCTACGTTTGATTCTGAATTTATGACCAAGAACAACATCAGGTTGGATAACCCCTTTAAATAAAACCCAAATATTTATAGAAACAAAAAGTAAGTCCCCATAATAGGGTAATTCCAGGATTGTACTACTGATGTACCATCAATATCTGATTGGCAGGGGTCCAAAACCCAGCACCTTCGCCGATCAGTTGTTTTGGGGTACCCCTGTTGTCAGAAGTTGGCACCGGAAATATACAGCGCCCACCAATTTTGTAGTGGATGGAGCTATGTAGTTCTACCGCTGTCTTCCAGCACTGGAGCTACTCCAGAATAGCTGATAAGCAGGGTTGTCAGACCCCCACTAATCAGATATGGATGGCCCATCAGAAGTAATATACTGGAATTCCTTTTAAAGGCTAAATCCAAATACCCTACTCTATACTATTCGGGTACTGTGCCACTGCTGCTGCATTGCAGTTGAACCCTAAGCCAACAGGTGGTTTTACCACAAAGTTATGGTTTTCAAAGACGTGGAAATATCATTATAACATAGTTTATAAGGCTGAAAAAGGACATCTGTACACCCAGTTCGGCCTGTTATCCTGCAAGTTGATCCAGAGGAAGGCAAAAAAAAACTGTGAGGTAAAAGCTAATTTTTCTCACTTTAGGGGAAAAAATTCCTTCCTGACTCCAATCAGTCAATCAGAATAACTCCCTGGATCAACGACCCCTCTCTAGTAGCTATAGCCTGTAATATTATTACACTCCAGAAATACAGTACATCCAGGCCCCTCTTGAACTCTTTTAGTAAATTCTCCATCACCACCTCCTCAGGCAGAGAGTTCCATAGTCTCACTGCTCTTACCGTAAAGAATCCTCTTCTATATTTGTGTACAAACCTTCTTTCCTCCAGATGCAGAGAATGTCCCCTCGTCACAGTCACAGTCCTGGGGATAAATAGATGATGGGACAGATCTCTGTACTGACCCCTGATATATTTATACATAGTTATTACATCTCCCCTCAGTCGTCTTTTTCATAAAGTGAATAACCCTAATTTTGATAATCTTTGTGGGTACTGTGGTCCCACCGTTCCAGTTATTACTTTAGTTGTCCTCCTGTGAACCCTCTCCAGCTCTACTATGTCTGCCTTGTTCACAGGAGACCAGAACTGTACACAGTACTCCATGTGTGGTCTGACTAGTGATGTGTAAAGTGGTAGGACTATGTTAACATCACAGGCATCTATCCCCCTTTTGATGCAATCCATTATCTTATTGGCCTTGGCAGCAGCTGCCTGACACTGGTTTCTACAGCTTAGTTTGTGGTTCACCAAAATTCCTAGGTCCTTTTCCATGTCAGTGTTACCCAGTGTTTTACCATTTAGTATGTACTGGTGACTTGCATTATTCCTTCCCATGTGCATAACCTTACATTTGTCAGTGTTAAACCTCATCTGCCACTTATCTGCCCAAGCCTCCAATCTTACCAGATCCATCTGCAGCCGTATACTGTCCTCTTCTGTGTTAATTACTTTAAACAATTTAGTGTCTTCTGCAAAAACTGATATTTTACTGTGCAAGCCTTCTACAAGATCATTAATAAATATATTGAAGAGAATAGGGCCCAATACTGACCCCTGAGGTACCCCACTAGTGACAGTGACCCAATCTGAGTGTGTACTATTAATAACCACCCTCTGTTTTCTATCACTGAACCAGTTACTTACCCACATACAGATATGTTCCCCCAGTCCAAGCATTCTCATTTTATATACTAACCTTTCATGAGGTACAGTGTAAAATGCTTTGGAGAAGTCCAGATATACAACATCCCTTGATTCGCCACGGTCAAGTCTAGAACTTACCTCCTCATAGAAACTGATTAAATTAGTTTGACATGACCGATCCCTCATAAAGCCATGCTGATATGGAGATATTTGCTTATTTCCATTTAGGTACTCCAAGATAGCATCTCTTAGAAAACCTTCAAACAGTTTACCCACGACAGATGTAAAACTTACCGGACTATAGTTTCCGGGCTCTGTTTTTGGACCCTTTTTGAATATTGGCACCACATTTGGTATGCGCCAATTCTGTGGAACACTCCCTGTCAGTATAGAATCCTTAAATATCAGAAATAAGGGTCTGACTATGACATTACTTAATTCTCTTAGGGGTGTATGCCATCTGGTTCCGGCAATTTGTCTATCTTTTTAAGATGCTGCTGTACTTCTTCCTGAGTCAGACAGGGCACTTTTAATGGGGAATTTACTTTTACATACTGACTTTCATCTGACAGTTTATTTTCTTCAGTGAATACAGTGAAGAAAAAAATATTTAATAGCGTTGCTTTCTCCTCATCGCTCACTGCAACTCCCACCTCATTACTCTGTAAAGGGCCGACACCTTCAGATTTATACTTTTTACCATTACCATTTATATAAGGGCTTATGCAAACGGCTGTTGCCCGGCCATGGCCGTATTGCAGCCCGCATACAGTGGGTTCGCAATACACGGGCACCGGACGTGTGCACCCCACATCACGGATACGGTTCTATTTTTTTACCATGGGTCTCGATCCATCCTGGCCGCCGCACAGATGTTGCCCGTGTGTTGGGGACTGCAAATTGTCATGTCCCATGCATGAGCCCTAATTGAAGAACATTTTAGGGTTAGTTTTACTCTCTTTGGCAATTAATCTCTCGGTCTCTAGTTTGGCTGCTTTTATTTGTCTTTTACATATTCTGTTTTGTTCAACACTTCCTCGCTACCCTCCTGTTTTAGTGATTTAAATGCTTTCTTTTTGTCATTTATTGCTTTCTTTACAAGTCTATTTATCCACATTGTTTTTTTCTTGTTGCTTAACCTTTTATTACCATAAGGTATGTATATCTCACAATTAGATTTTAGGATGGTTTTAAAAAATATCCCATTTTGTGGCTGTATTTTTCTTTTTAAGGACTTTGTCCCAGTTACCGTAGTTAGGCCTATGGTCTCTCTTAGTTGGCAAAATTTAGCTTTTTTTAAGTTTTGTATTTTTGTTCCTCCCTGAAGAAACACTCCTTTGAATGACAATTGGAAGGTTATTACTTTATCGTCACTATTTCCCAGGTGTCCCCCAACCTGCACACCTGTTGTTCTGTCAGGTCTATTGGTTAATACTAAGTCCAGTATGGCCGTCCCTCTAGTCAGTTGGAAAAGGTAATTGTATTTGGTTATTGCCAAGAACCGGTTTCCTTTATGAGATGTACAGGTTTCAGTTTCCCAGTCTATATCTGGGTAGTTGAAGTCCCCCATAATAATGACCTCATTATGATCTGCTGCTTCGTCTATCTTGTTTAGAAGTAGATTTTCTGTGGACTCTAGTATATTCGGTGGCTTATAATAAACTCCTATTAGTATTTTATTATTGTTTTTGCCTCTATGTATTTCTGCCCACTGTGAATCCACATGTACAGTACAGACCAAAAGTTTGGACACACCTTCTCATTCAAAGTGTTTTCTTTATTTTCATGACTGTGAAGGCATCAAAACTATGAATTAACACATGTGGAATTATATACATAACAAACAAGTGTGAAACAACTGAAAATATGTCATATTCTAGGTTCTTCAAAGTATCCACCTTTTGCTTTGATTACTGCTTTGCACACTCTTGATGAGCTTCAAGAGGTAGTCCCCTGAAATGGTCTTCCAACAGTCTTGAAGGAGTTCCCAGAGATGCTTAGCACTTGTTGGCCCTTTTGCCTTCACTCTGCGGTCCAGCTCACCCCAAACCATCTCGATTGGGTTCAGGTCCAGTGACTGTGGAGGCCAGGTCATCTGGCGCAGCACCCCATCACTCTCCTTCATGGTCAAATAGCCCTTACTTTCAAAGTTTTCCCAATTTTTCGGCTGACTGACTGACCTTCATTTGTTAAAGTAATGATGGCCACTCATTTTTCTTTACTTAGCTGCCTTTTTCTTGCCATAATACAAATTCTAACAGTCTATTCAGTAGGACTATCAGCTGTGTATCCACCTGACTTCTCAACGCAACTGATGGTCCCAACCCCATTTATAAGGCAAGAAATCCCACTTATTAAACCTGACAGGGCATACCTGTGAAGTGAAAACCATTTCAGGGGACTACCTCTTGAAGCTCATCAAGAGAATGCCAAGAGTGTGCAAAGCAGTAATCAAAGCAAAAGGTGGCTACTTTGAAGAACCTAGAATATGACATATTTTCAGTTGTTTCACACTTGTTTGTTATGTATATAATTCCACATGTGTTAATTCATAGTTTTGATGCCTTCAGTGTGAATCTACAATTTTCATAGTCATGAAAATAAAGAAAACTCTTTGAATGAGAAGGTGTGTCCAAACTTTTGGTCTGTACTGTATATGTCCCTCACTTATATCTTCTCGGACTGTGGGCTTTAGACAGGACTTTACATAAAGGCAGACCCCTCACCCTCTCTGGTTTTTGCGATCCTTTCTAAACAGACTGAAACCCTGTATGTTAACTGCCCAGTCATAGCTATCATCCAGCCATATTTCAGTTACTCCCACTATGTCATAGTTATGATTGATAAAAAAAATACAAACAATAGAGCTGACAAATGGGGAGCATTCTAAATTAAAGTGGTATACCTACTAGAAATGGAAAAATAGAAGCTCTTTGCTAACATTTTTCATTAAACGTGTGTCGGGCGCATCTACCAGGCGTCAAGGTTGCTTCGGCAGATGTGTACCTAACACTAATATACCGCCTCTCTTGAACTTACCTGAGCCTACAATTTTCAGGGCAGTGTAGGAACCAGCTACATTTATACTCTGCTCAGAAGCCCTAGGCAGATGGGCATTGCTCAGTCTAAAAGAGGCGCTACCCTCAATATATACTACAAGAAAATTTAGACTAGCACATTCATAGTCACAGGTGCATATCCATCAAGCAAACATGGTTGATAAAAAAATGGTTGAACATTTAACATGCAAACAATAGAGCTGAGAAATGGGGATCATTCTAAATTAAAGTGGTATTATACCTACTATAAATTGAAAAATAGAACCTCTTTGCACAAATTTTTGATCAAACGTGTCGGGCCCATCTACCAGGCATCAACGCCCATCTACCTGGGGCTTCTGAGCAGAGTATAAATGTACCGTCGTACTTCCCCTGGTGAAGTGCTTTGGACAATTTTGTGTTTAATATTATCGTTTCTGTTTTTGTAACAGAGTTCTGGTCCCAGTATTATGGACGTAGGAGCCAGAGAGCAAGCCTGGTTGGCGCAAGCGGATAATCTATTTAGCAGGGAAATCCAGCAGGTTTTTAATAATACTACTGTCAAAGTGATAGAATTGCAAAAAAGATTGAAAACTTTATGCCATAAAAAGATCAAAATATGGTGAAATAAGACAGCTCTAGATTATTATAAACATAAAAGAATTATCCCAAGAGGCTTGAGAATACAAAAATTTCCCAACTTTGGATTAGGAGGATGAGGACCTAAAAGGGAGATGGGAAGAGACAGCAAATAAAAGTGTTCATTTGAACTGATGGAAATCATTATGGATGTAAATAGTAGAAAGCTGGCAAATATTCAGGAAGAGATTGCAGCCTTGCAGATTCAAATTAAGGGAGAAGTTACTGGGGATAGTCTCCAACATTTTGAAGAGGAGCTGACGTCCAGCTTTGCGATATGGGAAAAGGAAATAACTAAAAAATTTAACCAAGATGTAATGGATTACAATAATCAAAATGTATATATATGGCAGCAGGGAACAGGTGAAAGATCAGCCTGGTCCCGCACACAGTCATTTTCATCAACTGGATCTGTCTCGGGGGCAAGTTCCCTCAATATGGAGGAATCTATCCCAAAAATGGGAAGGACAAGAGGGAATTGGCTAACTCGCAATCAAAATGTTAAACGTAAAAATAACTAACTAAATTGAAAATAGAGCAATGAAGAAAGGGAAGGACGATACACCTCAGGTAATAAATCTCTGATATTTCATTAACAGTTGATTAAATAAATGTTTTACCAAGAGGTTTGAGTTTTTGCCCCTCAACTAATATGCATCTTTTCACAGCAATAAAAGATACACACCTCTTTGATTGGTAAACAAAAGGTAGGCCCCATACCTAAAGGGATGGTTTCAAAATCCCAAATATTTCCACCTTTTAACATCTGCCCTTCTATAGATATATCTTTGTTAAATTAGTATGTGAAGATTTGAGTCACATGGAAAGAAATACCAAAATGAGAAATCTTAAAGCAGAATTTAAAGCTGTAGAAGAACTGAAGCAAATTAAGGGGGCGGTGATTAAACAAGCTGATAAAGGTGAAAATAATGTGTGGCCTACAGAGATGTGCGAACGGCAAGCGTTCAAATTATTGAGAGACAAAACATGTTATACGGTTTTACCAAATAATCCCCTCTTGTGTTTTCAGAATAAACTGAATCAAATTCTGGATATAGCGACTGAAAAAGGGATTATCTAAAAAAAAAAAGTAGGGAATGTCTACAGGTCCAACATGCAAGAATTGCGACATTTTACATTATTCCCAAGATTCATAAAAACAGTCAGGATCCTCCGGGTCGTCCTATTGTGACGGGTAATAGCCTGAGTGAGAAAATTTGCAGATTTTCACCTACAACAACAGGTCATCAAGGGGATACAAATGACAGATGAGATGCTTCTGATTACAGCTGATGTGGAGTCTCTTTACACAAGTATACGACATGAAGACGGCCTATGTGCAACAGCGGAATAATAATATATTTTTCATCAATTAGGTGTTTTTCGCACTCAAATTTTTGTAGTGTTTTGGGATTATGCTGAGGAGTGTACCGTCGTACTTCCCCTGGTGAAGTGCTTAGGACCATTTTGTGATTAATATAAATGTAGCTGGTTCCTACACTGCCCTGAAAATTGTAGACTTAGGCAAGTCGAAGAGAGGCGGTATATTAGTGTTAGGTACCCATCTGCGGAAGCCACCTTGACGCCTGGTAGATGGGCCCGACACACGTTTGATCAAAAATGTGCGCAAAGATCTTCTATTTTTCCATTTCTAGTAGGTATAATACCACTTTAATTTAGAATGATCCCCATTTCTCAGCTCTATTGTTTGTATGTGAAATGTTGTGCAGCCATTTTTTTATCAACCATGTTTGCTTGATGGATATGCACCTGCGACTATGAATATGAATGTGCTAGTCTAAATTTTATTGTAGTATGTCATAGTTTTGTTATGTTTTCTGAAAGTAAACAGCACCTTCAAAAAAGGCGTGAGACATTTACAACCATTTAAAAACCATGCAGATTTGTGGTAAAACCAGCTTAGTGTTTATATGCATGGTGGCCAAACAGTGGGCGCTACATGTGTCCATGCAGTAAGGGTCTTAGTGTGTGCAATAGTAATGAGATAACTCTGCCAACCCTGTCCCAGTCTATACAAAGCTGACAAGTGAGCTGCATCAAACAGAAAATATCACCCTGTGCTTCAGTGGCCATTGTGCGAAGACAGTTCAGGACTTTTTTTTTTTATTATTTGGGTAGTAACATGGAAAAATGTTTCTACTGAAAACCTAATTGAGATACTATGTAATTTCCAGATGATGCAGATGATGCACCCCTTTAAAGTTGTCAGATTCTTAGAAGTCTATATAAAATTTTATTGGGACTTCAGTTCGTGTCTCATTTATGAGATTTGCTCTTCTCAGAATATACATAAGTAATACGAAAGACGTTACAGAACATGGATTGTGCAAAACTCCTAAACCACAGTTTCCTGCCTGACGCTTGCTGCCAGTCTGATCAGAAGAAATTAACTTCCACGTAGCTACGTAAAGAAACCTAAAGAAATCTAATTCAAAATACCTTAAAATGCCTAGGGTTTTAATATTGATGGCCTACCCGTAAAAGACATTAATATCAAAATCCTGGGCCTGCATACAGAATTTGGCTTCATTTTGCGTGGCATTTTCATGGTGTTTTGTTTACTTTTTTTCCCCCCTTTAATTCACCAAAAATCCTGTGGTGAGATGCGATTATAAAGTCTATAGTGAATTATTGAAAACTCGTTGAAAAAGTTATAAACCATGGATTTGCAACTTTTTAAACTCCATTTGTGCAAATTTGTTTGTGCGAATGGTATTTTACTCCACCCTCGGGAGTATTGTAGAAAAAAAAAAATTCACAAAAAACACATGTTGTTGACCACAATGTGGTTGTCAGCTGTGTAGCAAGTACATGTGCACATGTATTTTTTATCTATTTCACCTGAACTTACCAGAAGGACGAAAACCACATTGCAAAACTTATCAACTCTCCTGAGATGTACATACAGTCGTGAGAAAACCAAGTCTACTCTCTCTGAATTCTATGGTCTTACATATTAGGACATAAACAAACATCTGGTTCTTAGAAGGTCTTAAAATTAGGTACATACCCAAGCTCAGATGAACAGCAACACATTGACAAATCACAACATGTCAATATTTATCCACCAAAAACTAGGCCATCTATCCAACACCTACAATTGGGTCATGGAACAGGACAATAATCCAGAAATTCTACAGAAGAATGTCTGAACGAGAAAAGAATCAAGGTGCTGCAATGGACACAGTCTAGACCTAAACCCAATTGAAATGCTGTGGTGAGACCTTAAAAGAGCTGTGCATAAATGAATGCCCTCAAACCCCGATGAACTTAAGAAACATTGCAAAGAAGATTCCTCCAGAACGATGTGAAGGACTGATAGTCATATAGAAAATGATTACTTCAAGTTATTGCTGCTAAAGGTGGTTCTACATCTATTGATTCATGGGGTGGCATTCACACATGGCTTTTCCATTTTCGCTTCATTTTTGGTGACTAAATAATGAAACTGTCATTTATCATGTAATGTCCATCTGTAGGACCAGATGTTATCTCATGTGTTTGGCCCGTTTTAGTGGTTAGTGTGAAAACTGAAGGATTTTTTTTAAATTTAGCGAAGAACGGATGCCTTGAGACATGACTTGGATAATAAATAAGCCAGCACCTCTTTCTAAACGCTCATTTGAATCCCTTCTTCCCAAAATTCCAGAGAAGCATGTATGTATTGATTTTAATTTAGCGTCATGAAAATGTAAAGATATCAACCAAAATGTAAAAAAAAAAAAATGTTTACTATAGAATCTTGATTTAAACTATAGGTCTTTCCAAAATTTCACCGGAACTCAGCTTTAAAACGTGGACGATGATGAACAGCACTAACCTGGATGACCATGCAATGAAGCTTTGAACTCTTGATCGGTAGAATTGCCCATATGCAGTAATTATGTGATTAGAATTATTCTATAAAAAACCCAAAAAGACAAAATGTGGCGATCTGAGTGGTGAAATTCTGCAGTTACACAATGCTGCTGATGTTTACATGAAAATAGGCACGTCATTGCCAGCATTACTGAGGAGCCGCCTTCATTATAGGTGATTTTTCTGGAATTTTGGTGAAGTGTTTACACATTCGGCTGTGGGCAGTCACATTCCAGAGGAATCCATAAAGAAGAAACTTTATGTGACTGCTGCTATGCAAAGTATCACGATCTATGATTAAAACTAACAAAAAAACATTTGTGAAAGGCATCAAAAAGATAATACAGCAGTCAGCATCCACATCTACCTCTGATTTCATAGGGGTTACATTCATGTGTTTTTTCTCAAGGATTCAGGAAGAATAATTGAAAAACCACAATTGTTCAGTCATACTATGGAACTATTCTAAATGGGTTGTCCAGGATTTTGATAGTGATGGTCTGTTCACCGATCATCAGGGTTCCAACACCCAGCACCCCCATCGATCAGCTGTTACACTCTAGCTCCGGTACCAGAAGTCAGTGTCAGAAGTACACAGCTCTGTATTGTGTAAATGCAGCGCCGCTCTCATTCACTTTAGTAGGAACAGTGCTGCAGTTAACAGCTCCATGTGTGCTCTGTTTTTCACTGACCCATTGCATAGAAATTTCACACGTCCGCAAAACACGGACACCGGCAATGTGCGTTCTGCATTTTGCGGACACCGGCACTGACAGGCCCAAAAAGCATATTTAGGTATATATATGACAGTACAGGTCTTATCAAGTGTATTAGAATCATCTAAGTATCCCCCCTGTCCACCTTATAAATACAGTAAAATGAAGTTTTATAACCTGCTTGAATCGTCTTCAATCTGCCCAAGGGGCGGCGTTTCATCTCCACTTGCGCCCAGCCAGCCTCTCCCCAACTGCCGTTTGAAGCGCCGCCCAGCTCATCAATATTCACTTCGCTGGGCGGCTACTAGTGTCCCCGACGCAAGATCCGGCGCATGCCGAATACAATACTATGGGCATCGGCCTCCGGCTCATCTTCAGCGCATGCGCCCGGCACCCTCACTGGCCGGGATCGCATCGCGCCTGCGCACAGTCTGATTCTCAGAGGCCGATGCAGCCTCTGCTTTATGCGCATGCGCCGGGCACAGTTCATAGCAGCGCTTCAGAGCGCTGCTCTGTTACATCTCAAAAGGGGTTAATTGCGCATGCGCCGGATCTTGCGTCGGGGACACTAGTAGCCGCCCAGCGAAGTGAATATTGATGAGCTGGGCGGCGCTTCAAACGGCAGTTGGGGAGAGGCTGGCTGGGCGCAAGTTGAGATGAAACACTGCCCCTTGGGCAGATTGAACCCGATTCAAGCAGGTTATAAAACTTCATTTTACTGTATTTATAAGGTGGACAGGGGGGATACTTAGATGATTCTAATACACTTTATAAGACCTGTACTGTCATATATATGCCTAAATATGCTTTTTGGGCCTGTCAGTGTCCCTTTAAGGAAAGATGAAAATTACTCTTACCGTTAATTGGATTAACACCTCCCCAACGGCACCAGCAGGAGGATTACCAGAGCAAACATCCTCTAGGGTGGGACAACCGCAGAAAGGACTTGACGTCCAAAGGATAAGTCCTTGTTATATGCAATATCTAGCTTAGCGTCTGAAAAAAGTAGATGGATTTGCCCAGGTAGCAGCCTTGATCAAGGGACGCTGAGGCACCTTCTGCCCAGGAAGTTGATACGGCTCTTGTAGAATGGGCTTTTAACCCTTTTGGAATATCGACCTCTTTCTGAGAATAAACCTGGAAAATGGTCCTTTTTATCCAACGTGCAATGGTTGCTTTACTTGCTGCCTGTCCTTTATTTGGACCCTGAAACTTTCTGAAGAAAATCCAAGATGATTTTTACATCCGAAACCATGGACGGGTCCCAGGAACCTGCAGAAACAAAACTAGAAAAGCATTCCAGGTTCTACTATAGATTTTTGAGGTAATTGGTTTCCTGCTCTTAAGTAGGGTAGTAATCACTGAATCCGAAAGGCCTCTTTCCTTTAAGATGTCGCGTTCAACATCCAGGCCGAGAGGTTGAGGTGCAGGGAGTTTGGATGTATTACCGAACCCTGCAGAAGAAGGTCTGGAACCTGAGGAAGACGCCAATAATTCCCTTTTGACAGTTGAAGCAGGAAGGGAAACCAGGATCTTCTTGGCCAACAAGGAGCCACCAGGATTACTTGACAGTTCTCTTCTGCAATTTTTGCTAGACATGTGGGAATGAGAGGGGAGGCATACAGAAGGCCCTTCGGCCAAGGAGCAGAAAAGGCATCCCCCAGAAAAGAGCTCTTTATAGGACAGGAAGCAGAAGGGAACTATTTTCTTGTTGTGTCTTGTTGCAAAAAGATCCAGAATCGGGGATCCCCATCTTTTGCAAATCTGGTCAAAGACCTTTTGATTCAAAGACCATTCCCCTTCTCTGAGGGTCTTTCTGCTCAGATAATCTGCTAGGACGTTCTGATCTCCTTTCAGGTGGACCGCTCAGATGGAAAGAATATGATCTTCTGCTAACCTGAAAATTCTGTCTGCTATGGTGGCCAAAGCTCTGCTCTTTGTTCCACCCTGATTGTTGATGTATGCCACAGACGTGGTATTGTCTGACAGGATCTTTACATTTTGATTTCGGCTTTTTGGAAAAAATCTCATCAGAGCATTCAGGACTGCCATCAATTCTTTTACGTTTGAGGAAGATCTGGTCAGGGCTATGTTCCAAGAGCCTTGTATTAGCTCTTGATTGCAGTGTGCTCCCCATCCCGAGCCACTCACATTCGTGGTGATGACTACCAGGTTGGTGTTGCCAAGGAACCCCCTGGTTTAGATTCTTTTGGATCAGCCACCAGTAAAGGGAGTGCTTTACACTCAGAGGGACTGATACTTTTTTGTCCAGGGATGACTGACTTCTGTTCCAAGCAGAAAGGACTGGAGCCCTCCGATATGGGCCTGAGCCCATTTTGCCGCTGGAATGGTTGCAGTTAAAAGGCCCAACACTGTCATAATGTCTCGGAGACCAATTTTGATTGCAGAAACCATTTTATTTTCTCTACCAAGACTAGTTTCTTCCTTTGAGGTCATCACATGGGAATCCAGCTCTATCCCTAAAACGTTTTTCCTCTTGCAAGGCTGGAGATCAGATTTTTCTGTATTTATCATCCAACCTAAAGAGGTCAAAGCTTATTTCACTATTATGATCTGATCCAGAAGAATCTGTTCTGTTTTTGCCATAAGAAGAAAGTCGTCGAAATACAGAATGAATAAGATCTCCTGTTGATGGAACTGGCTGGAAATTTCCGCTGTAATCTTCGTAAATATCCTCGGGGCTGAAGAAAGGCCGAAGAGAAGAGCTTGAAATTCTAAGTGTTGGAATCGACCTTGAATATAGACTGTTAACCTTATGAACCTCTGGTGATCTACATGGATGGGGACGAGATAGTAGGCGTCCGCCAGATCTAATGTTACCATAAAGCAGTCTTTTGTTAAGAGATTTATTGTTGATTTTATCATTTCCATCTTGAATTTTTTGTAGCTTACGAATTTGTTCAGGCCCTTTAAGTTTATTATAGCCCTGCGAGTTCAGTTTGTTTTTTTTACAAGAAAAATCGGAGAGTAGAATCCTTCCTTCTCTTGATCCGACGGTATTGGAATCAACACATTCTTTTGTAAAAGGAGAATAATCTGGGATTCCAAGAGAAGTTGTCTTCCTGGATTTAAGGTTTCGTTTACCATAAACCTTTCTGGAGGGTAGAAGTCGAATTCTTTCCTGTAACCTGACCTGATTAGAGATAGAATCGAATGGGAGGAAGATATCTGTTCCCAGGCACAAGCAATATTCTTTAATCTTCCTCCCACTGTACCGCTGGCGTCATTTGTTAGACTGTCTGGCAGATTTATCCTGGTTGAACAGGAAGCCCTTTCCTCTACCTCTGGATGTCAGCCAGCGGTGCATAGTTTCTTTTTTTCCTGGTATTGCCTGCCCCTCCTTTGCGTACGAAAGGATCGACGCTGAAAAAAATATTTTGATTCCATGGGAAAAAATCCTGTCCCCCTCATATGGGATGCTGCAGTCTGGATTTGGATGTTGCATCCCCAGACCAGGATCTTAGCCATATTGTTCTTCTGGCCGTGTTAGATAAGGCAGCAGATCTAGCCGCCAGTTTAACCACATCAGCGAAGACGTCAGCAATAAAATTTGAAGCCTGTTTTAAGACCGGTAAAGAAGCCAGAATATTTTCCCTTGGAGTACCTGAGGTTAGGTGTTCTTATAACTGAGATACCCAAAGGGACAAGGTTCTAGCTGTATAGGTTGTGGCAATCCCTGGTCTAAGATTCGCTGTGTTTGCCTCCCAGGACTTTTTCAAGATGGACTCACATTTTTTTATCCATAAGCTCCCTCAAAAGTCCTACATCCTCAAAGGGTAAAGAGGATTTCTTTGAGATTCTTGCTACTGGAGCATCAACTCTAGGAGTCTTGTCCCAGAGAGCAGAATCCCATTCCTCAAACGGATACTTTCTCTTGAACAATTTAGAAATGCCTGATCATTTTTCCGGATCTTTCCATTCATTATTTATTAACTTCTTAATTGTGTCATGTACTGGAAACACCTTCCTCTTTTTCTCCAAGCCCTTTAAATAATTGATCTTGGATCGAATGCATTTCTTTAAAGTTTTCTACATTAAAGGTGGCACGTATGGTTTTTAATAAGGCTTCAGTTTCATCCACTGAACACAGCGGCCTTCCAGAATCGTCTTTAGAGGAGGCAGAATCTGAATCATCAGTTCATTCCCCTTCATCTAGCTCTAAGTCCTCCTCCATAGACTGTTGAGGATCCGATTTAGAGATGGAAGGTCTTTGGGGTAGATTAGATAACTTGGAATCTATGGCAGAGCTAACCTCTTCTTTAAGGAGTGCTCTGAGATTTTCCATAATAGAAGGGCTTTCTTCTGAAACTACCTTCTCCGTGCATCTGACACATATATGCTTTTTGTATGAGGAAGACAGCAGTTTCTTGCATAAAGCACATTTTTTGCTTTTTAGTGATGGTTCTGCAGATTTCCCAGAGGTCTTGCCCTAAAACATAGAGGGAATACTGATTAAATTGACTAAGGCCTCTTTCACATGGGCGTTGCGGGAAAAGGTGCGGGTGCGTTGCGGGAACATGCGCGATTTTTCCGTGCGAGTGCAAAACATTGTAATGCATTTTGCACGCGCGTGAGAAAAATCAGCATGTTTGGTACCCAAACTTCTTCACAGAAGTTCGGGCTTGGGATCGGTGTTCTGTAGATTGCTATTATTTTCCCTTATAACCATGTTATAAGGGAAAATAATACATTCTGAATACAGAATGCATAGTACAATAGCGCTGGAGGGGTTAAAAAAAATATATATAATTTAACTCACCTTAATTCACTTGATCGCGCAGCCCAGCTTCTCTTCTGTCTTCTTCTTTGCTGTGTGCAGGAAAAGGACCTGTGGTGATGTCACTCCGGTCATCACATGATCCATCACCATGGTAAAAGATCATGTGACGGACCATGTGATGACCGGAGTGACGTCACCACAGGTCCTTTTCCTGCACACAGCAAAGAAGAAGACAGAAGAGAAGCCGGGCTGCGCGGTCAAGTGGAAAAAGGAGAGTTAAAAAAAAATTATATTTTTTTTTTAACCCCTCCAGCGCTATTGTACTATGCATTCTGTATTCTGAATGCTATTATTTTCCCTCATAACCATGTTATAAGGGAAAATAATAATGATCTGGTCTCCATCCCGATCGTCTCCTAGCAACCGTGCGTGAAAATCACACCGCATCCGCACTTGCTTGTGGATGCTTGCGATTTTCACGCAGCCCCATTCACTTCTATGGGGCCTGCGTTGCGTGGAAAACGCACAATATAGAGCATGCTGCAATTTTCACGCAACGCACAAGTGATGCGTGAAAATCACCGCTCGTGTGCACAGCCCCATAGAAATTAATGGGTCAGGATTCAGTGCGGGTGCAATGCGTTCACATCACGCATTGCACCCAGGCGGAATACTCGCCCGTGTGAAAGCCTAACTCTGAGAACCACCACCAAGGGCCCTAGAAGGGTCAGAGATCTTTTTCACCACATCTGCCTCAGGAGGGAGAGACATCCTGCGATCACCATGCCAAACACACAAGGCTCTGTGTCAGCCTCTATTTTTAAACCAGCCTGCTTCCTATCCTGTCCAATGCAAGAAGAAGGCTCGGCCCTAGCCTTCCACAGATGTGGGCCTGATCCTCCTGCCTGCTGATCCCACTCAGCCATGGCATAGCCCAGGGCTGCCTGAATCCATGCAGGACTTACACCAAAGCGCAGGTAGAGAAATAAGACAGCTTCCATCCCCCCCGAGTCCTGCGCTCTGCTACAGCTCTCCTAAGATATTCTCAGGTCCAACAAACCAAAGGATGAGCGTCTTTCCAGGGGCAGAGAGAAAAAAAAAAGAGACCCTGTGACGAAACCAACCTCGCCACTGGGTTTTGGAGGGGGCTGCGTGCCCGCCTCTTGCCCCAGGATTATGGGCCCTCTCATCAGCCAGGCCTCATTTGTTCACAAAGGACTTGGACTAACTTGAACTCTCACCCCCATGAATTAGACCAGGGGTCAAGTTAGTCCATTACGTTTGGTAATGGTATTTTGTGGATTGCGTCTCAGACAATGTTCATTGTGTTAGTTAATTGCGTCTCAGACAAATGCTCATTGTATTTTGTTTATTGCGTTACAGATAGAGGGAAGGGGATTTTGTGTACAATTGCTGGGAAGGTTGAATACTGTAGGTACATGTGATTGGCTGTTTTTACAAAACCCTGTGGGTGGTAACATTGTTGGGAGAGGTGTATAAAATGCTTGTGTGCTAAAATAAAGGGAGTTCCTGTTTCACCTTCAACATAGAGCCTCGTCTCATGTGTGTGGGGATTGCTATACGTGTATACTCCCCTGGCTATAACTACTAGCTCTTTTAAGGGCTGTTCCTGATCTCTGGTTTTAGGAGAGGTCCACCCACTGGAGCCTGGAGCCTTGTCGTAGGTCCAGGGTGGGTAGGAGACGGTGAGACCTCAACCAAGCTTCGGCAGTTCGTGGGGTCTGCAGTGCGTACGGTGTCAAGTGGAGTGCTTGGAGTCCTCGGAAAGCACTAGGAGCATTCATTCAACGGAGGTACCCGGTCGGGGTGCCAGGTGATCCGTTACAGACCCCTCTGCCTGTGAAGGTCTCCATCCGTCCCGGGGAAAGAAAAGAACTGAAGGAGCTGAAGGGGAGGGGGCTTTTAAATTATTGGTCTCCATGTTTTTCCAGTCCCTGGGAGGCGGGATATCCTCCTGCTGGTGCTGTTGGGGAAGAATCCAGAAGAATAGTCGGCACTCAGAACCAATACGCGCCGGCCCAGGAAGGAAAAGGATCCACAGTATAATGAAGAAATTCCCAGTGAGCACTTGCAATCTTCAAATCATATACTCTTTATTTAATTAATTCATCAATAATGTGATAATGGAAGCGTTTCGGCCCGTCCAGCCTTCATCAGCTTACATTAATACAAAGTTCACAAACCTAAATAACAGTCTCTCCGCCACGTGTCGTGACGTCAAACACCGAAAAATGGGCAGTGATCATGCGAAGGCCAATCAATTAGAACAACAATATATTTTATCCACGCTACATACTTAAAAACATACAAACATAAATACGTAAATACTGATACCGCTCAGATTGCAGCGAGTCATCTTTGATTTGCTGTCTGAAAGAAAAAGGTAATCATCATGAGTTACCTGATAATGCAATAACACAATATATTAAAAATGCATAATCTCATACTTTCTATTCAGTCCTCTGGGCTGTAATGTGCCCAGGGTATGGATCCAATACACTTCTCTGCGCCACCCCGTCTAGGTCTCTTCACCTGTTCCAGTACCTGAAATCTTATCTGAGATAGAATGTTGAAATTTAGGGAAATGAAATGGTAAAGGTAATAGCAAATTGCCTGTGCAAATATTTATGCTTGCATATTTATTTATTTAATATAATAATTTTTTTTATGCACTTACATAGCGCTACTATATTCCGCAGCGCTTTACATTAGCATCCAACTGTCCCCAATGGGGCTCACAATCTAAGGTCCCTATCAGTATGTCTTTGAATATGCAATGTTTTACAGATTGCATGGTTTCCCCAATATACGTCAAACCGCAAGGACACTTTATCAGATAAATGACATTAGTAGAATCACAGGTAAAAAAGCACTTAATTTTAAAGGCCTTAGGCTACTTTCACACTGGCATTTCTGGCGTTTCAGTCACTGATAGCCGAACACCTGCTGTATGCGCTGGTATCGGTGAAATCACCGATGCCGGCCTATTAACCCCTGCATGGCCATGGTCAGCGCTGACCGCGGCACGTGCGATGTCCGTGCAGGGAGGAAGCAGCCATCGGGTCCCCGCGCTGCTGTGACGGGGACCCGATGGCAGCCCGATGCCTTCCTTAGGCATCTTGGCTGCCTTCTGGGAGAGCCTGTGAGATCCAGCCCCCTGGATCTCACAGGCAAGCAGGCTGTAAGTGTATTACAGTCTGTAATACACTTACAGCCAATACATCACAATACAGAAGTAAATGGATTGTAAAGGGGATCAGACCCCCAAAAGTTGAAGTCCCAGAGTGAAAAAATAGTTTAAAAAATAAAGTTTTAAAAAAAAAGTAAAGTTTCAAGTAAAAAAAAAACGCATCTTTTTCCCAAAATAAAGTAAAAAATAAAAAAAAATTGTGAAAAATAGGGAAAAAAATAAAACTAGACATATTAGGTATCGCCACGTCCGTATCGACCAGCTCTATGACAATATCAAATTACCTAACCCCCCGGGGGAACACAGTCAAAATAATTAAATAAAAACTGTCAAAAAAACATTTGTCACCTTACATGACTAAGAGTGCAAAA
This sequence comes from Bufo bufo, assembly GCF_905171765.1. NCBI lineage: Eukaryota > Metazoa > Chordata > Amphibia > Anura > Bufonidae > Bufo > Bufo bufo. Next base: position 760,423,515 of record NC_053389.1, on the reverse strand, counting down.
CCAAGCGATCAAAAAAGGCATATGCCCGCCAAAATAGTACCAATCTAATCGGCACCTCATCCCGCAAAAAATGAACCCCTACCTAAGATAATTGCCCTAACTATGGAGACACTAAAACATGATTTTCTTTTGTTTCAAAAATGGTTTTATTGTGTTAAATGTAAAAAAAAAAATATATATAATAAAAAAGTTGACATTAGGTATCGCCGCATTCGTAGCAACCTGCTCTATAAAAATACAATATGACCTAACATATACAAGCATGTTTTTCCAGCTCACCATATCTTTTCCCATGCACGGAACAGACCGGACCAGTCCTCACTTGAAACACGAAGAGGACTAACAAGTCCGAAACATGTCAACCTAGCGGTGGAGGGAGAAGCTGTCCATGTATGTGAATTGTGTCCATTATGAATAAAGAAAACATCTAGGTTTTATCCTGAATGCTGGAACTTCTCTTTTTCTTCATATGACCTAACGCCTCTGGTGAACACCGTAAAAAAAAAAAAAAAAAATGCAATTTTTTGTTACCTTACATCAGAAAAAGTGTAATAGCAAGCGATCAAAAAGTCATATGCTACTCAAAATAGTGACAGTCATCTCATCCCGCAAAAATGATACCTTACCTAAGACAATCACCCAAAAACTGAAAAAACTATGGCTCTCAGACTATGGAGACACTAAAACATGATTTTTTTTTTTGTTTTAAAAAATGATAATTGTGTAAAACTTACATAAATAAAAAAAAAAAGTATACATATTTTGTATTGCCACGTCCGTAACGACCTGCTCTATAAAAATATCACATGACCTAACCCTTCAGGTGAACACCGTAAAAAAAAGAAAATACAAACGATGTCAAAAAAGCCATTTTTTGTCACCTTACATAACAAAAAGTGTAATAGCAAGCGATCAAAAAGTCATATGCACCCCAAAATAGTGCCAGTCAAACAGTCATCTCATCCCACAAAAATGAGACCCTACCTAAGACAATCGCCGAAAAAAAAATAAAAAAAATAGGGCTCTCAGAATATGGAGACACTGAAACATGCTGTTATTGTGTTAAAATGCTGTTATTGTGTTAAACATAAATTCTAAAAAAAGTATACATATTAGGTATCGCCGTGTCCGTAACAACCTGCTCTATAAAAATACCACATGATCTAACCTGTCAGATGAACATTGTAAATAACAAAAAATAAAAACAGTGCCAAAACAGCTATTTTGTGTTATCTTGCCTCACTAAAAATATAGAGCAACCAAAAATCAAATGTACCCTAAAAAAGTACCAACAAAACTGCCACCTTATCCCGTAGTTTCCAAAATGGAGTCATTTTTGGGGGAATTTCTACTCTGGGGGTGCATCAGGGGGTCTTCAAATGTGACATGGCAGCTTATAATTATCCGAGTGAAATCTGCCTTCCAAAAACCATATGGTGTTCCTTTCCTTCTGCGCCCTGCCGTGTGCCTGTACAGAAGTTTACAACTACATATGGGGCATTTCTGTAAACTACAGAATCAGGGTAATATTGTTTTGTTTGGCTGTTAACCCTTGCTTTGTTAGCGGATTAAAATGGAAAATCTGGAAAATCTGCCAAAAATGTGAAATTCGGAAATTTCATCTCCATTTTCCATTAATTCCTGTGGAACACCTAAAGGGTTAACAAAGTTTGTAAAATAAGCTTTGAATACCTTGAGCGGTGTAGTTTCTAAAATGGGGTCATTTTTGGGTTGGGTTATTTCTATTATGTAAGCCTCACAAAGTGACTTCAGACCTGAACTGGTCCCCAAAAAGTAGGTTTTGGAGATTTGCTTCTAAACTTCTAAGCCTTCTAACGGCCCCAAAAAATAAAATGGCATTAACAAAATGATCCAAACATTAAGTAGACATATGCGGAATGTAAAGTATTAACTATTTTTGGTTACTACTATTATAAAAGTAGAGAAATAGAAATTTGCTAATTTTTCCAAATTTTTTGTAAATTTGGTATTTTTTGGTAAATAAAAATGAAAATTTTTGATTCAATTTTACCACTGTCATGAAGTACAATACGTGACGAGAAAATAGTCTCAGAATGACCTGGATAAGTAGAAGCGTTTTAAAGTTATTACCATATAAAGTGACACGTCAGATTTGCTAAAAATGGCCTGGGCAGAAAGGTGAAAAATGTCCAATATTTACAAACAATATGGTCGAATTTCCTATTAAAAGGCTGAAATGTATGTGTGAAATGCAATGCGGGGGTCCTTATTGCTCCTTTTTGATTGTGTCGAGGTAACAGTAGCCTCTTTCAAAACTTGAGGTGGATAACCCCTTACTTCAAATCTTGTAACTGTGGGTCAGAGACAATTCTTTTGACCCTTTGAATTTGCGATTTAGAGATAGCCTTTTTCAATGATAGGGGATGGGCACTTGTAAAATGCAGTATACTGTTCCTATCCATCTCTTTTCTATATAAATCTGTACATAAATTACCCTCCTCATTCTTGATGACTAGAGTATCCAAAAAGCTCACTTTCGTTTGATCATATGAAATAGTGAATTTTAATTCAGCGAGCACTCCATTTAAGTGGTTAAAAAAAGGACGCGAGGGGCTCGAGTGGCCCCGCCCACACGTAAAACATGTGATCAATATATATTTTCTATTAAAAAAACATGTTCTTGATAGTATGGATCATTGTACACATGGTCTTCCTCAAATGATGACAAACGCATTTGCGTATGGCGGTGCCACATTAGAGCCCACTGTGGTCCCCCACTGCTGGAGATAAAATACATCTCCAAACATGAAATAATTTTAAAACAAGGTGCAACAGTTTCAGCAAAAACTTTGTATATCAGTGTATACACTTGACTGCAATAAACGTGACACAGCCTCCAACCCCCCCTCCCCCCTACTATGACTAAGGCCTCTTGCACTCGATCGTATGCCTTCCGTGACATGCGGGCCATATGTCCCAGAGCGGCATTGATAATGTGCACAGGCAGTGGCGTACACACAATCCATTGGGCCCCGGTGCGAAACTGATCCATGGGGCCCCCTCCCAACCTGCCTCCACCCCCCCCCCCCCCCACTATCTCCCTTAAGAGTGGTGTAACTATAGTGTTATGGGCCACAGTGCAAACATTTTTACAAAGAACCGGCAGAGTTTCTTACTAAGGGCTCTTTCCATGCGGCTAATCCGCTGCGTGAATGAGTGCCAAGCCCCATTCTGGACAGCAGAGACACGGAGCAGTAACATGATTGACTGATCTTTTTACTACAAAATCACGGTGACAACTTTATCTCACTGTGATTTTGTAGTAAAAAGATCACAGAGAGGCACGGAGCATTATCAATCATGTTAATGCTCCGTGTGTCTGCTGTCCGGAACGGGGCTTGGCACTCTTTCACGCAGCAGATTCCACGCACGGGAAAGAGCCCTAAGCCCAATGCATGGCTACACTTACCCAGTCCTAATAAAATCTGGTCCTACCTCATCCAGGGTGTCGCTGGCGTCAGCTGGATCCAGAACAAGGTCCCTGCGGTGAGAAAAAATGAATAATCACATAAGGAAGGGATGGTGACTGCCCCTGTGAAATCACCAGCAGGGGGCACTGTGCTGGCCTGTAAGACTGAGCCATGCCAATGTATAGCAGGGTAATCTAGGACATTTCCCCTAAGTGCAACCACACAGTACTAATGCCCACCTTGTGGCCCCTCACAGTAGTTATGCCCACCTTTGTTCCGGTCACAGTAGTTATGCCCAGATATGTGCCCCCTCATAGTAGTTATGCCAAATATGTGTCCCCTTACAGTAGTTATGCCCAGATATGTGCCTCCCTCACAGTAGTAATGCCAGATTATGTGTCCCCTCACAGTAGTAATGCCCAGTTATGTGCCCCCTCACAGTAGTAATGCCAAATATGTGCCCTCTCACAGTAGTAATGCCCAGATTATGTGTCCCCTCACAGTAGTAATGCCAGATTATGTGCCCCCTCACAGTAGTAATGCAAGATTAAGTGCCCCTTCACAGTATTTATGCCCAGTTGTGCCCCCTCAAAGTAGATATGCCCAGATATGTGCCCCCTCAATTATGTGTCCCCTCACAATAGCAATGCCAGATTATCTGCCCCCTCACAGTGGTTATGCCAGATTACGTGCCCCCTCACAGTAGTTATGCCTTCATATGTGTCCCCTCATAGTTATGCCTTCATATGTGCCCCCCTCACAGTAGTTATGCCAGATAAGGTGCCCCTCAGTAGAGATGCCCACTTTTGTGCCCCCTCACTCTAGTTGTGCCCATCAACCCAACCCCCCCCCCCCTGCCCCCTGCCCCCAGTCTGCAGCGTTAGAAAAAAAAACACTTACCTTCTTCCCTGATGACAGGAGGCAGATTGCCTGGCTTTCAGCTCTCCTCCCACAGCCAGCAGCGCAATGTGGGGCCAGCAGGGGGAGCTCCTGAGCTCTGAAGATCAGCGAAGCAGGGAGGAGAGAGGTTTCCCTGCTTCACTATGGAAACGGAACTGTCTGGTCAGATGTGAGTGAGTGCACGCTCCCCCCCCCCCCCCCCTATTATACATGTAATGGAGGCATGGAGCGCTCTGATGGGGCCCAAAATTGCCACTGTACTTCATGCTGGGCCCCATCAGAGCGCTCCATTACATGTGATTACAGCGTGGCCCCTGCCAGCGGCCTGGGGGGGGTCCACAGGTGGCCGGGCCCCCTGGAGTGCCGAGCCCGGTCGCAACGGCGACCCCTGTATGTACGCCAGTGTGCACGGGAGCGCACAGCATCATAGATTACAATGATGCTGTGGATGTCGGGCCACGCACGGCGCTATTGTCCCGCACTCATAAAATCATATGAGTGCGCGACAGTAGTCCCACGGGCAGCCAGACGTGCAAAGCGGGACATATGGCCCGCTCGCGGACTGTATGTGTCGGAGGGCATACGGTCATGTGCAAGAGGCCTAATGGGAGGTATAGAGGCTGACCACAATCGTGATAAGCCAGCTTTTTTTTGGAATCTTATTTGTTTCTTTAATTATGCTCAGAAAGGTTGGGGAGGCGTATGAAAAAAAACAACCTGAAAATTATGAAAAAAAAATTCTCCTTTATCTATTTTTTTCTAACTATTACAAAAGGTTTGTAGACAAAACATTTCTAAAACGATTCCCGTACGCTTGTACCCTGAAAATGGACGCTATTTATGTAACTTATCTACTGGCTGGGCCCGCCGCAAGATTTCAAAAGACTGGAGCGCATTTTCGATTTTGGCGGCCTCATTGTTGTATTGCTGGTTCTTCAGCACCGAACTGCCAGAAAAATCTTGTACAGCGCCAAAATGCTACAAGGGTTTTTTATTTATTAATTTTCTTATAAATTTATTTTTATTTACTTTTTTTAAGCGAATTAACCCCTTTCTGCCACTGTCAAGGCAGGAAGAGGTTAATTCCCAGCCTGCAGGTGGCACTTTTACCTAACAAAAAACGCTCCCTGCCGGCTTTTAGATTTTACAATGTAATAGACGCTTGTAGCTGGATGCTAAAGGCGTCCATCATTGTGTGACCGCTCCAGCTGGCCACGGCACACCTCCCTTTGACCGCCGGCAGATCACGATGTCACCCGATGCTTTTATACGTCGGATTACAGATAAGAGACTACCGCTGCAACGTAGAAAGTCATGCGGCGGTAGGCAAGGGGTTAACACATTAAATACACAGTTGCAGCAAACTGTAGGTTTCGTCCTGCATTGGAGCCTTGTAATACAGGACATACAAGCGTCATTGGTAAGAACAAGAGGCGTGTTTATCACCACATGTACTTACTGCTGATGTCAGGACACATCTCACTGCCCTAAGGCATAACGGGACAGCAGTCACATGACAAACCAGGAAGTAGCAATCAAGCATGGGGGAGGATAAGAGAAAACTGCAAACGAGGTAAATAAAAAAAAAAAAAAAAAAAAATCGAGGAATGGGAGGTAGAGTAATTCATGAAAATACACTCTAAAGCGAAAAATCATTTAGGACACAACCCCTTTAATTTTGCTACATCTGAACTTTCAGATAATCATGCATTGGTGTAATGTTACTATCAGGTCCTAATATCAGCAACAGGTGGATGGCCAGCAAACATTGAAATGCTGCTGTTCTGGCAACAGCAATATAGCATCTATACCCAAGATTGCCACCCAGTAATGTGAATAGGTGGCAGATGGGATATAACCAGCAACTTGAGTATAGAAAAACAACAACATGTAAGCAGACGTAGCATAATATAGCCACTGGCAGCGAAGCGTACAAGCCTCGGATTAATCAGTAAGAGGAGGAAAAGATGCCGCCCAAACCTGTGACCCTGATGGTGTAGAAATCAATGGGTTCATGTACTGAGAGTGGTATATTGGCAGGTTCATAGCCTGATAGAAGGAGGAGAGATTTCTTCTACTAGACAAATTTGGGACATGACTTAGTCTTTCTGATAACTGGCTCCTCTTTTGCCGCTGAACAGTAATCGACCCTTCCACATGATTTATTCTGATGAAACTGATAAGATTTGCCTAATATCTGAAAGATTTGCCACAAAGTTGCCCGATGAGACTCCTTATATGTGCAGTTTGCAATGCCCTGAGTAGGATATGTCCCTACAGGAGAATATGAGTTGGTTTAAACCTACAGTAATTACTCAATTAATCATCTTTGGATTGTTTGTTTATGTCTCCAGGGTATTTACTCATGTATGCATTGCTTGTTCACTGCATATTTATTGCCGGCTAGGCTGTAACGTCAACACATTTCCTCACACAGCCACATTCATTGCGAGTTGGGTAATGAATAAATTTCAATATGCTCAAAGACCAAAGCGCCAGTAACCTGCCTAAAATAGATGCGCCTAACACTACTCCCCACCCGACATGTTTTCGCCGCGATGCGGCTTCCTCAGGGGTCCGGGGTATTAACCTAACGAACCCCTGACGGAGCCGCATCGCAGCGAAACATGTCGGGTGGGGAGTAGTGTTAGGCGCATCTATTTTAGGCAGGTTACTGCTGGCGCTTTGGTCTTTGAGCATATTGAAATGTATTCATTACCCAACTCGCAATGTGTGGTTGTGTGAGGAAATGTGTTGCCGTTACAGCCTAGCCGGCAATAAATATGCAGTGAACAAGCAATGCATACATGAGAACAGCCCACCCACAATAAATGGTTACTACATCTGAGCAAGGGAGAAACCTGTCCATGTGCCTCTCTATGGCTGTGTGGGGGACTGGTAGACTGCCTTGGTGGGTTGCTGAGTGGGCAGAGACCAGCGGTACTTTGCCCTAGTGCCAGCGCTACCACGGAAGAAGCCTGGTTGGAGCCTGATTGTTGGAGGGGGAGACAGACTGTCTCCCCTTTGGATACCCAGCTCTGCTGCTGGAGGGGGAGACCGTCTGTCTCCCCTTTGGCTAAACAGCCCTGTTGCTGGGGCACAGAACAGTGTCCCTACCCCCTGGGCTGTAAGTGCAGAGACCACGGTCCCATCTGCACTGTTGTGGGGCTTACTGTCTCCCCCTGGTACGTTAAGCTGCCGCTGGGGAGAGGGGGTAACAAGCTGCTCTCCCATACATACTTCCAGCCGCTGGGGAGGGCGACCGACTGTCTCCGCTCCCAATACAGTGTCCTGCTGCTGGGGAAAGGAGACTGGGCTCTCTATTACCTGCTGGACACTCTGCTGCTGGGGTGGGAGGACAAAGCTCTCCTCTCCCAATAAAACACTCTGCTGCTGGGGGACAGGACCGACTGTCTCTGCCCCCTGTAACTCAGCCTGCCGCTGGGGAATGGAGACTGGGCTCCCAATTCCCTGCAATTCACACTGCCAATAGGGAGAGGGGGTAACAAGCTCCTCTCCCATACATACTTCCAGCCTCTGGGGAGGGAGACCAACTGTTTCCGCTCACAGTACAGTGTCCTGTTGCTGGGGAAAGGAGACTGGGCTCTCTATTCCCTGTAGGACACTCTGCCGTTGAGGAATGGAGACTGGGTTCCCAATTCCCTGTAAATCACACAGCCGCTGGGGAATGGAGACTGGGCTCCCAATTCCCTGCAGGACTGGTGGAGAGACCTCGGTCCCATCTCCACCAGCCACCTGGGGTTCTTCCCAGTATCACTCCACAATATCTGCCCAGATGAATGGGTCTGGATCCGGGTCTGTCATCTTGCTGTCCTGCTGAGCCTTTCCAATGGAGTAAGAGATCTCTGTAGTCCTGCTCCAGTTCCCACTCCAGGGTTGCTAGGTGAGCCAGGTCTTTCTCTACCTCATGGGGGTCATCCCAATCCTGCCTAGCCTCCCTCTCATAGAAAATGTCCTGAAGTCTAGACTGTGCAGGGCTCCCGAAGTCAGGCTCTGCAAAGGACTCCCATAACAAGCCAGGACCATCAAACTCCTCTCCCTCTGGCTTGTCATGCTCAGCTGTCCAGGGTATATATTGTGCCATATACCACCAGAGCGCCTGGTAGGCATCCTCCAGCTATAGCTCCTGCCATACCCGGTGCTCTAGTTCCTTCACCCATTCCTCCAGGGGCTGCTCTCCCAGGAAGGGCATCCTCAGGGCCACTTGCTTCTGCAATCGCTGCTCTTCACTGGGGAGACTCTCGCCTCGCTGGTATTGTACATTATCCAGGGCCTGGTACCAGATGCCTTTCCTTAATGCATCCCGGCCATCCAGGTCTTCCTCATCGTATGCCACTAATGGTTCCATCCTGCTGCTGTCAGGGTCGCTGTACTGGGACATGAGTTGTCCTCAAATTGTAATTCCAGGGAATGATGTTTCTTTGTAGATGTTCTTCTGGGCTGTGAGAACCAATCCCACTGCTGCCACCAATTGTAACAGCACCCCGGGCATAAAAGGGGTTAAAACCGTTTAGGCGATCTTTCCCTTCCAGAGCTATAGGCACAGCTACTTACAGAACACCAAACTCCCGAACGGCATACAAGGGAATGCTCCATACTCCCGAACGGAACCTCACGAATAGGTGCTAGCAGACGAATAGGAAACGCACCCAAGCGGCTTACACTCCTAGCAATCAGTCTCTAACAGCATACAGTGAATCCCCCCCAAGAACGAGACGAGGCTCTGTGTTGAGGGTAAAGCAGTGGACAGCCAGAGCTGTGTGTTTATTGTTCTTATATACACATTAGTAACACCCACAGGGTTTTGTAAAACAACCAGTAAACACGTACAATACACTAAGACACTCCCACACAAAATCCTCCCCTCTGCCTGTGATACAATTACCTTACACAATGGGTTAATGTAATTATCACAGGCAGGAGAATACACAGTTTTACACAATGTCTTCTGTCCTGGAGACAATTGGGAAGTAATCCAATTTATCTCCAAGGGCAGAGGCAAAACTTAATTAGCCACATGGTAGCAAAAGACATAAGAATATTTAACTGTGCAGCTATTGCATAAAACATAGACATTTAACAGGTCTGAGTGCATTCAATTATTAGGCGAATGGCACTCAGACTACACGAATACAGTTCAATTGCCATGGAGCCAAATTCTTTTACATAGTCTTTGCAGGGGAAAATCAAGCGTTTCAACATGGGGCCATAGTCTAAAGGAAGCAGGCGGGCAACCAGGCTTCTCCAATGCAACGTGGTGAGATTGGTTTCGTCACATGCCCCTACAGGGATTTTCGGTCTTTTGACCGGTGGAATATTGAGGTTTTACCTCCCGAGGGTCTCTGCTAGGGCCCATAAAGCAATGTCCTCAATTGGGCCCAAGGAACCACAGACCTACCCTGACATGTATTGAAATTCTGAGCGGTCCTTGGCTGATTATCTGCAGAGAAAACCTTCTCAGTGATATAGAGTCTATAACAGGATGGAACAGAGATTTACACACATGGACAGTATGGATCGGATGCTACTAACCAGTTATTATACAGTATGTCTATGACCTTGTCTAACAGAATAAGTGAAGTTCCTTAACCGGCATAACCAGCTGTATCTCCACCACACCTTTATTCCAGGAACCCTAAACGGCTGCATCATTATTCTATATTGAGAAAGATGTAAAAAGCAGAACAAGCAGTTTCGCTGTCTGCTTCAGGGGCTGTGCAGCATGGTAATAGCTGTCTGAGTTGACCTGGTCATGCATAAATGCTGACTCCCATAATTCCAGAGGAGCATGTATGGCCCATAAGTCTCCTCACACTGATTAAGGTGCTCTCTCCCTAAGGAGAGTTAGTTCCCGCCCTTGCTCGGACACAGGCCTCCTACCCAGTTAAGCCAGTACTCTCTGCTCTGCACTAATGAAGGGCAATCACCCGAAACAGCTGTCTGCAGATGAGGTGCTGGCTTATTTAATATCCAAATCATGTCTCAAGGCTTATTTTAAGAGCTGAATATTGACTTATAGGATAGCTGCCTTACATCTTTTGGCATTAGTGGCAAAGCTTGTTAAGAACTCATTTGCATTTCTTCCCTCCCTAAATGCTGACTGGAATGGTTCTGTTCCAAGTACAAACAGTTACACGGCCCGATTGCAGGCTACCTCTATTATGGGATAGCACTACCACTGAATCAAGTGCACCAGTAGACCAGAGGAAAACCCCAGAGGGTGAAGAGACAGTGAGCCCCATTCTTCAGAGTCCCTGGTGGTGGGAAAGAACTTGGCCAAGGGCTCACTGGTCGCACCTTTAGGATGGTCCCGGTACACTTGGCTACCACCCACAAAGAACCACGGTGGTGCAAGCACCAGCGGAAACAAGCAACAACAAAAGTACTGGAACCCAAACAAACACATGACATGGATCAGACGACAAAAGGGAATCAGCACACAAGCAAATGCCTGGACCACATGCGAAACAGAAGCATGGCTGTCTCAGGTAGAGCTGCACACAGACTAGATAATCCTCCTTCCGGAGAACCCAGGAGCCCTCTCACGAAGGTAGGACAGGATCAGAAGCAGTTAGTCACTGCCAGGCTAGACATGGAACAGACAGGATTCGGAATCAGTTACACTGCCAGGCAAAACATAGAACAGACAGGATCAGAACCAGTTACACTGCCAGGCAAAACATGGAACAGACAGGATCAGAACCAGTTACACTGCCAGGCAAAACATGGAACAGACAGGATACAACATTAATGACACAGAACAGGTACAGAAAATCAGGCAAGGCATGGACAAGGATACAACAACATCAACACTTTACCAGGCGACACCACACAGAAGGGCAGATGGCAAAATCCCCTGGGTCAGCAGCAAAGATCTACACCCAGCAAGGCACAAGACAGACTGACCACAAGCCCCACAGCTCACAGGTAGAAATAGCTGCATAACGAAGGCACCTGATAAGCCACACCCAGGAACAGGTCAGGGAATGTTAACCCCACCAGAATCATGAGTACCAGAAGCACATGACACACAATCACAAGTGTCAGTTCACACCAGTCACAGAATGCTGCAGCCAGCACATCCCAAACGGCAACCAGCATACACAGGATAACTGTAGCCAGTACGAGGTTACAGGTAGTGATGGACGAACATCGGCCGGGACAGTTCGCAAACGCGCGTTCGCGATCATATGTTCGCGAACCGTGCATTTGCGGCGGGCTCCATTGACTTTAATGGCAGGCGAACCTGAAAAACCTTCAGGTCATATTTGCAGCCACCAAATACTTACTAGAAGTGCACAAATAGTCCCACAACATGGACAGTGATATACCAGAGGGGGATCATTGTCAAAAATTCCCACAAAAAATATGCATTTTAATCAGGGGCCCATTTTCTGCGTCTTAAAGGAAAACTCTAAAAAATGTGCCCTGCTGGAGCCTAGAAAGAATTTATTTTAGGCCACGGGAGTATAGGCACAAAAAAATTAGGCATTCACCTGACAGAAAAGAACTTGTGATTACGTGGCTGGAGATACATTAGGCGGTCACTGGCTAAAAGTTTTACTGTAGGCCAGTACAGGCCCCAAAAATTAGGCATTAACCTGACAGAAAAGAACTTGTGATTGGGTGGCTGGAGGTACATTAGGCGGTCACTGGATAAAATTTTTACTGTAGGCAGTGTTCTGCTCCAGACTCGATGTGCCCGATATGGAAACTAAGAGCAGACCGGTGCAGTGGAGCTAATTTTGTAATAATTTATTGTGGGCGTTACAAACTTAAAATACCTTTGAAAAAAAAATTGTGAAAGGAAAATATTGCATTTAGACGAAGAACCTGCTGCTGTCAGAGGCATCTAAGTTTATTTTTTGTAATGCCCCGGTCTGCTGGGGGCCAATTCCTGGAAACACATTCCTGCTGCAAACAAAGAACCTGCTGCTGTCAGAGGTGTCTAAATTTATTTTTGGTGTTGCCCCGGTCTGGTGGGGGCCCCTTCCTGGGAACATATTCCTGCTGCAAACAAAGAACCTGCTGCTTTCGGTTCCTGCTGAGTTAGGCCGAGCTTTGTGTAGGCCTTATACTCGACCGTTACCATGTACCTTCTGCTGTAGTCTGTCCTGATCATGCTGAGTTATGTGTAGGCCTTATAATCCACCATTACCTTTACCTGCTGCTGTCTGTCTTGATCCTGCTGAGTTATGTGTTGGCCTTATACTACAGTGTTACTATTTACTTGCTGCTGCTTCTGTCGGGTCCTGATCCTGCTGAGTTAGGCCCGGCTATGTGTAGGCCTTATACTATAGCGTTACCATTTACCTGCTGCTGTCTCTCCTGATCCTGCTGAGTTATGCGTAGGCCATATACTCGACCGTTACCATGTACCAGCTACTGCTGCTGCTGTCAGTCCTGATCCTGATTACTTATGTGAAGGCCTTATACTCCACCGTTACCATGTACCTGCTGCTGCTGTATGTCCTGATCATGATGAGATTGCCCTGGACTAAAGGGGCCTTACTGCAACCTTATCTGTTGATTAAAATAGGGAAGTAGCAGGCACACTCATAAATAGGATTGAGTGGGACTCGCAGACTCCTCCCTCCTCCTATTGCTAGCATGGTTACATGCTGGAGGTAACTGGTGAGTTGTTTGTGAGTCGGCCTCATGCTCCTGTAATTTGCCCACTGGCTCCTGGTATTGCCCATACGGCACAGGAAGGCGAGTGTTAGGTCCCCGAGCTACTTGAGAAACCTTGGCGCGGTGCTCGGGCTCAGACATGTCCTACACCGTAGGATATGTTGGCTAATCTCTAAATTTTAAAATCAGTTTGAGGGTTTAGTAAGACCGCAAAGTGCACCTGTCTTTACTATTATTTTGTTATATTACACACAACCAGTGCCCAGATTTCCTCACCTACTCACCTATGCTTTAAAAATCTCTACTAAATTTTAATTAAGTATTTTAAAATAAAACCATTTTATTCAATCCCATTTATGAGTGTGCCTGCTACTTCCCTATTTTAAACCGCACTTTCTTTGACTGGGTGAGTCAAATGAGCAGCTCAGCACCTCTGCCATTCTATTGAGCAGTTGAGCCGCCTTATTTCTCTCTTATCTGTTAATATTACACAAAAACATAACAATTAAAAAAAAAAAAATGAACAAAATATGTATTTACAATTTGGGAAACAATATGCCTCTATGGCAATTTTTTAAGTTTGTCTTGAAGGTCCAAAAGCTCCTGGATTCTCTGACGCTGCTGCTCCTCTATATGCTCTGGGATGCCCTTCTGGGAGAAATATTTCCTTCCGGGGACCTTCCATTGCGGTGTGCCAATGGCCACAAATTTTCTAAAGGCCTCCAAGTCCACCAGTTTATATGGCAGAAGTTGGCGGGCTAGCAGTTCAGACAAGTCAGAGGTCAGCCGTTGGTCAAGAGGGTTATCCGGCGTCATCAACTTTTTACTCTCAATATTTAGTGAAAACAGGTATATCAAACCCCTTAATCAGTATTTTGCGGAAGCAGGTATATCGCAGGCCTCAATCAATATATGGTGGAAACAGGTATATCGAATCCCTTAATCGGTATTTTGTGGAAGCAGGTATATCGCAGGCCTGAATCAGTATTTTGTGGAAGCGGGTATATCAAACCCCTTAATCAGTATTTTGTGGAAGCAGGTATATCGCAGGCCTCAATCAATATTTTGTGGAAGCGGGTATATCAAACCCTTTAATCAATATTTTGTGGAATCGGGTATATCGCAGCCCAAATGTTGTCGCAATGTGATTTATTAGATGATGCAATAGCGACACGCTAATTGTAAAATATTTATGCAAGTACGATTACTGTGCGACTGTCCTGTTACCTTCCCAGCACATGATGTTACACCGTGCGACAACATAGATTGTCCTTACCAATTATTTGGTGCTAATTTTGTATTACATAAATGTCGCAGGACACATGTTGCAGTGTGGTTGTTCCAAACTTGTCACTTGACTAATGTCATCTTGTTACAATAGCCTTAGGCCTCATTGATTTTTTTTTTTTCCGGTGCGGAAGCACGGACAGAAACACCACTGAAGCACCCCGTAGTACTTCCATGGTGTTCCGATCTGTGCCTCCGTTCCACAACACAAAGCATATCTGTGATTGTGGACCCATTCAAGTGAATAGGTCCACGATCCATGATGTGGGGTGCACACAGCCGTTGTATTGCTGACCCGCTGTTGCTGACCGCAATAAGGACACGGACGGGCACCGGCCGTGTGAATGAGGCCATAGAGTTTGGCAATGTATTGTAATGCAGTGACAGCATAATGCCAGTGTTATAGAATACAGTGGTAATTGAGGCTGTCAGCTGGTTTACAAATCAATCCGCACGGATGTGACCCGTGCATTGGGGACCGTAAATTGCGTTCCACAAAGCACAAAATGGCCGATTGACGTCCCTGTGCCTGAGCCCTAATGCACATGGATGTTGCCCAGCTGTGCCCAAATAGAAACCTTCATTATGGGTGGCGATGATGCATACGGGGACCCTTTAAAATCATTTTTTCCATCACCTAGAGTGGGGGTAAATATTTTTTGAAACAATGGAGATTTTTTAAGTTTTAAAACCTATAAAGAATGGAGAGGTCTGTTATTTGTATCATAAGTACAGTTTAAGGCCTCATGCACACGACCGTTGTGTGCATCCGCGTCCGTTCCTTCATTTTTCACAGTTTAGCGGAGGTCCCATTCATTTCTATAGAGCTGTGAAAAAAAACTGGTAGTCCTCAGTTTTTTTCTCCGCGTCCGTGATCCGTGATTCCAGTCCGTCAAAAAAATATAACCTGTCCTATTCTTGTCAGTGGAAAGCGGAGGACGGACCCATTCAAGTCAATGGGTCAGACAAAAAAAACGGATGCACAACTGGTATGTCATCCGTGTCCGCGTCCGTTTTTTTTTTACAAGACCTTGGTGCAATAAAATTACACTTTTCATTAACCTTCCGTTTTTTTCCCCTGTCAGACAAAAAAAAAGGAAGACACAAGGAAACACAACTGAAGCAAAATCGGACACGGACCACTGAAGCCAAATCACTGAGGCCTAATTGTGAGAGGCGGAATCCCCACAAAATCACATTGTGTGATTTTTTTAAATAAATAATTTTTATTGATATTCTTCAAAAACGAAGCTTTTTTTTTTTTTTACATAAACTGTTACTTATTTATTATATAGGTTAGATTTTACCATTAGTTCTTGACCAAGTTTGCACACACTACAACAGTGTTTTTGACCCATTCCTCCATACAGATCTTCTCCAGATTTTTCTTTTTTCGTGGCTGTTGCTAGGCTACATTGAGTTTCAGCTCCCTCCAAACTTTCACAAATGGCTTCAGGTCTAGAGACTGGCTAGGCCACTCCAGGACCTTGAAATGCTTCTTACGGAGCCACTCCTAAGCTGCCGTGGCTGTGTGTTTGGGGTCATTTTCCTGCTGGAAGACCCATCTGCGACCCGTCTCCAATGCTCTAACTGAGGGCAAGAGGTTGTTTGACTAGAAATTGGAATACATGGCCCCATTAATCCTTCCTTCAATAATGTGCAGTCGTCCGGTCAACTTTGCAGAAAAGTCCCCCAAAAGTATGATGTTTCCACCATCATGGTTAACTGTTGGTACAGTGTTCTTGTGTTTGGACTCCTCATTCTTCTTCCTCCAAATACGGCGAGTGTATTTTCTCAACTGAACACATGACCTTCTCCTATGCCCCTCTAAATCATCTAAATGTTAATTGGCGCACTTCAAAGAAGACTGGAATGTGCTGGCGTACCTGCAGGATTTTAATCCATGACGCTGTTGGTAGTTGAGACTGTGGTCCCAGCTCTCTTCTGGTTATTGACCAGGTCCACCTATGTATTTCTGTTATAATTCCTAAACTTTCTCAGATTCATCGTTACCCCAAGAGGCGAGATATTGTCTAGAGACCCAGACAGTCATCTGGTGTTTCTTCCATTTTCTAATAATAGCGCCACCAGTTGTTGCCTTTTCACCAAGCTTCTTGACTATTTTCCTATTGTACCTATCATCTTTTTTCCAGTCTACAATTTTCTTCCTTATTGTCCTTAGTCAGCTGTGTGATTGATTGTGAGGACAGGTGACTTTTGTACATGTAATATGTCGAAACAGGTGCAATTAATACAGGAAGTGCAGAATTATTAGGCAAATGAGTATTTTGACCACATCATCCTCTTTATGCATGTTGTCTTACTCCAAGCTGTATAGGCTCGAAAGCCTACTACCAATTAAGCATATTAGGTGATGTGCATCTCTGTAATGAGAAGGGGTGTGGTCTAATGACATCAACACCCTATATTAGGTGTGCATAATTATTAGGCAACTTCCTTTCCTTTGGCAAAATGGGTCAAAAGAAGGACTTGACAGGCTCAGAAAAGTCAAAAATAGTGAGATATCTTGCAGAGGGATGCAGCACTCTTAAAATTGCAAAGCTTCTGAAGCGTGATCATCGAACAATCAAGCGTTTCATTCAAAATAGTCAACAGGGTCGCAAGAAGCGTGTGGAAAAACCAAGGCGCAAAATAACTGCCCATGAACTGAGAAAAGTCAAGCGTGCAGCTGCCAAGATGCCACTTGCCACCAGTTTGGCCATATTTCAGAGCTGCAACATCACTGGAGTGCCCAAAAGCACAAGGTGTGCAATACTCAGAGACATGGCCAAGATAAGAAAGGCTGAAAGACGACCACCACTGAACAAGACACACAAGCTGAAACGTCAAGACTGGGCCAAGAAATATCTCAAGACTGATTTTTCTAAGGTTTTATGGACTGATGAAATGAGAGTGAGTCTTGATGGGCCAGATGGATGGGCCCATGGCTGGATTGGTAAAGGGCAGAGAGCTCCAGTCCGACTCAGACGCCAGCAAGGTGGAGGTGGAGTACTGGTTTGGGCTGGTATCATCAAAGATGAGCTTGTGGGGCCTTTTCGGGTTGAGGATGGAGTCAAGCTCAACTCCCAGTCCTACTGCCAGTTTCTGGAAGACACCTTCTTCAAGCAGTGGTACAGGAAGAAGTCTGCATCCTTCAAGAAAAACATGATTTTCATGCAGGACAATGCTCCATCACACGCGTCCAAGTACTCCACAGCGTGGCTGGCAAGAAAGGGTATAAAAGAAGAAAATCTAATGACATGGCCTCCTTGTTCACCTGATCTGAACCCCATTGAGAACCTGTGGTCCATCATCAAATGTGAGATTTACAAGGAGGGAAAACAGTACACCTCTCTGAACAGTGTCTGGGAGGCTGTGGTTGCTGCTGCACGCAATGTTGATGGTGAACAGATCAAAACACTGACAGAATCCATGGATGGCAGGCTTTTGAGTGTCCTTGCAAAGAAAGGTGGCTATATTGGTCACTGATTTGTTTTTGTTTTTGAATGTCAGAAATGTATATTTGTGAATGTTGAGATGTTATATTGGTTTCACTGGTAAAAATAAATAATTGAAATGGGTATATATTTGTTTTTTGTTAAGTTGCCTAATAATTATGCACAGTAATAGTCACCTGCACACACAGATATCCCCCTAAAATAGCTAAAACTAAAAACAAACTAAAAACTACTTCCAAAAATATTCAGCTTTGATATTAATGAGTTTTTTGGGTTCATTGAGAACATGGTTGTTGTTCAATAATAAAATTAATCCTCAAAAATACAACTTGCCTAATAATTCTGCACTCCCTGTATAGGTAATGAGTACAGAGTAGGAGGGCTTTGAAAAAAAAAACTATAAAGTCTTTCAGAGCCATAGTCTTTGCTTATTGGTGGGCAATGAAACACTGATTTTATGGAATGAAATGCAAATCATATTTTTTTTTTCAGTATTTTTTTATACTATGTTTCACTGGGGAAATGTAACTGCAATATAAAATTACAGACCTCTCCATTTTTTTTTTGTGCTAAAACCGGTGTATCATATACGTTTTATTTACCACTTTATGTTGTTCTACCCATTACCTTCACCAAAAAAAACAAAATAAAAAAGAATATCACTAATAAAATTAGAAAAAAAAAGGTACAGTTCTTTGTCAATAATAATTTTTCTATTTAATTTCATAGTGAATTTCCATCTCAAGCCATGCCATCCTGCATCATCCCAGGTTGCGGAAACACATGGAAAACCAAAGACCAAAATATTATTATGCATGTTTTCCCAAAAGACAAAGATTTAATTTGCCGTTGGCTATTGCAAGTACCCCAATATTTTCAAGATTTGGAAGACTGGGTAGAAAAAATATATTTGGGAAAACGAGCTGACCGCTATAGACTATGTTCCTGTTACTTTGATTATTTTGCATATCAGGATGGATGTGCAAGAAAAAGAACTATTTACACATGCACTACCTACAATCTTTCCCGACTTAAAGACAATGACTACGGAATATCCAATCTGGGGAGCACAAGAACCACCATTTGAAAACAATGAAGACAGTGGAGAAAACAGGCCGTCAAAAAGAAAACGAGTTACACAGGACATCATCTATTTTATCCCCAGGACTGTGACTGCGACGAGGGGACATCCTCTGCGTCTGGAGGAAAGAAGGTTTGTACACAAACATAGAAGAGGATTCTTTACGGTAAGAGCAGTGAGACTATGGAACTCTCTGCCTGAGGAGGTGGTGATGGTGAGTACAATAAAGGAATTCAAGAGGGGCCTGGATGTATTTCTGGAGTGTAATAATATTACAGGTTTTAGTTACTAGAGGGGGGTTGTTGTTCCAGGGAGTTATTCTGATTGCCTGATTGGAGTCGGGAAGGAATTTTTTATTCCCCTAAAGTGGGGAAAATTGGCTTCTACCTCAGAGTTTTTTTTTGCATTCCTCTGGATCAACTTGCAGGATGACAGACCGAACTGGATGGACAAATGTCTTTTTTCAGCCTTATGTACTATGTTACTATGTTACAGAGAAAAATGACATGTATCCAAATACATCAACATTAGGCAGTAACATTGTGATATCGGGACTATCGATTGGTGACATCATATATCTCCAGTTGCCCATATTTTCAAATCCTACAACAGCAGCTGGAAATACTGCATGCAGTAACATTACAACAAAAGATAATTCCACAAACACTGACCTATACTAGTATGAGGACAAATATGTTTTTGTTATGGACTCCTCATTAAGGCCTCATGCACACGACCGTTTTTTTTTTGCGGTCCGCAAAAACGGGGTCCGTGATTAGTGTCAGTTTTTTTCTTCCGTGGGTCTTCCTTGATTTTTGGAGGATCCACGGACATGAAGGAAAAAGTCGTTTTGGTGTCCGCCTGGCCGTGCGGAGCCAAACGGATCCGTCCTGATTTACAATGCAAGTCAATGGGGACGGATCCGTTTGACGTTGACACAATATGGTGCAATTGCAAACGGATACGTTCCCCATTGACTTTCAATGTAAAGTCAGGAGTCCCTATTATACCATCGGATCAGAGTTTTCTCCAATCCGATGGTATATTTTAACTTGAAGCGCCCCCATCACCATGGGTACGCATCTATGTTAGAATATACCATCGGATTTGAGTTAGATTGTGAAAACTCTGTTTTTCATCCGCGGCCTTGATCCGTGTTTCCTGTCCGTTAAAAAAATAGGACCTGTCCTATTTTTTTGACGGACAACGGTTCACGGACCCATTCAAGTCAATGGGTCCGTGAAAAAACACGGATGCACACAAGATTGGCATCCGCGTCCGTGATCCGTGGCCGTAGGCTACTTTCAAAAAAATTTTCAGATCTGAGTTTTCACTTCACTTCGTGAAAACTCAGATCCGACAGTATATTCTAACACAGAGGCGTTCCCATAGTGATGGGGACGCTTCAAGTTAGAATATACTACGAACTGTGTACATAACTGCCCTCTGCTGCCTGGCAGCACCCGGTCTCTTACAGGGGGCTGTGATCCGCACAATTAACCCCTCAAGTGCCGCACCTGAGGGGTTAATTGTGCGTATCATAGCCCCCTGTAAGAGATCAGGTGCTGCCAGGCAGGAGGGGGCACACCCTCCTCCCTCCCCAGTTTTAAATTCATTGGTGGCCAGTGCGGCCCTCCTCCCTCCCCTGTATTACTGTACATTCATTGGTGGCCAGTGGGCCCCCCCTCCCTCCCCTGTATTACTGTACATTCATTGGTGGCCAGTGGGCCCCCCTCCCTCCCCCTCCTAATTAAAATCCCCCCCCCATCATTGGTGGCAGCGGAGAGTTCCGATCGGAGTCCCAGTTTAAATCGCTGGGGCTCCGATCGGTAACCATGGCAACCAGGACACTACTGCAGTCCAGGTTGCCATGGTTACTTAGCAATTTTAGAAGCATTATACTTACCTTCGCTGTCTGTGACTGACCGGGCGCTCCTCCTACTGGTAAGTGAAAGGTCTGTGCTGCGCATTGCTTATAGCACAGACCTGTCACTTACCAGTAGGAGGAGCGCACGGCCAGTCACAGACATCGCAGGTAAGTATAATGCTTCTAAAAATTGCTAAGTAACCATGGCAACCAGGACTGCAGTAGCGTCCTGGTTGCCATGGTTACCGATCGGAGCCCCAGCGATTAAACTGGGACTCCGATCGGAACTCTCCGCTACCACCAATGATAGGGGGGGGATTTTAATTAGGAGGGGGAGGGAGGGGAGCCGCACTGGCCACCAATGAATGTACAGTAATACAGGGGAGGGAGGGGGGGGCCCACTGGCCACCAATGAATGTACAGTAATACAGGGGATGGAGGGGGGCCCACTGGCCACCAATGAATGTAATACAGGGGAGGGAGGGAGGGGGGCACACTGGCCACCAATGAATTTAAAACTGGGGAGGGAGGGGGGTGTGCCCCCTCCTGCCTGGCAGCACCTGATCTCTTACAGGGGGCTATGATACGCACAATTAACCCCTCAGGTGCGGCACCTGAGGGGTTAATTGTGCGGATCACAGCCCCCTGTAAGAGATCGGGTGCTACCAGGCAGCAGGGGGCAGTCATGTACACAGTTCTTAGTATATTCTAACTTGAAGCGTCCCCATCACTATGGGAAAGCCTCTGTCTTAGAATATACTGTCGGATCTGAGTTTTCACGAAGTGAAGTGAAAACTCAGCTCTGAAAAATCTTTTATGCAGACCGTCTGTTTGAAAGTAGCCTACGACCACGGATCACGGACGCGGATGCCAATCTTGTGTGCATCCGTGTTTTTTCACGGACCCATTGACTTGAATGGGTCCGTGAACCGTTGTCCGTCAAAAAAATAGGACAGGTCCTATTTTTTTGACGGACAGGAAACACTGATCAAGGCCGCGGATGAACAACGGTGCATTTTCCGAGTTTTCAACGGACCCATTGAAAGTCAATAGGTCCGCAGAAAATCACGGAAAACGGAACAACGGCCACGGATGCACACAACGGTCGTGTGCATGAAGCCTAATTCAGAGGAAAAATTGTGGGACTCAAACATGCAAAGAAAAAAAAAATCGTGGGACAACTTGCAAGCTGTTGACAGACTCATGATTTCCCCCCCAAAAAAGAGAAAAACAAAAGGTCCTCGGTAAGAAATTGAAACAGTCGAAATGTTACCATCAGCTGAGGATCTTTACATCCAGTACATTGCTAACAATAATGACAACAGGTCAGATAAAAGTGCATTATCTTCACTGGAAACTGTTGATTTACAGTCACACTGTGAAAAAAGGATTGGTTTTGATACTGTTTCAATATCAAATACAGATCTCAATGATTCCCATTTTGCCATTCCACATACACCTCTTCGTCAAAAGTGTTTTTTAAGCCTAGATGAACCTGTTCTTGCTTCAACCCCAATGAGTGTATGCGGCACACCGGTATGCCCTCCGATTCATAATTGTTCACCAGTTCCCAAAGCGCCATATTCGGTTTTCAAAAAACTGGATTGGATGGAAGGAGGAGCGTAACCTGCGGAAAAACATTCTGTTGAAACGAATCAAGAGTACTTTGATATGCCAATGGAAGTTTCTGACGTTGAAGAAGGCGAACTTCTAAGTGACCTTTCTGACAACAGTGACGAGGATACAGATTTTTTTACTCCCAATAACAGTTTGGACTACATGGATGCCATATTATCTGACGAGGAGAACCATTCGCATGAGCCCTAATCTGTAGTTTTTTATAGTTGTCTGAAAAAACTGATTAGTATGATTCCCTGCCAGTATCGCAAGACATGTGGTCAACAAATAGCGCATAATGGTGTTAGACAATATGGTTCTGCTATAAATGTGGATGTGAGATCCCCAAAGGGTCACCGCAAACACCTTTGGACTAGCCAGCCCCTAGTTAATCGAGTCCATGGTGGAAACTTATTGATCTCAAGCGGTATTTTGCTCAGTGGGAACCATTTTTTAAAGATTAAATATTTATTTGATGTTCTGAACATTTATTCAATATCAAAATCTACCCATTACAGGCATCAAAGAAGATATATATTCCCTATGATTGATTATCATTGGAGAAAAGAATGAAGCCATATTATCACATCAATTGGACAATAAGCGGTGTGCCTTGCTGGTGATGGGCAATCCGATAGCCCCGGCTTTTCAGCCAAATACTGCGTCTACACCATGTTGAACACAGAGTCAAGTAAAATAGTTGATTTTACAGTAGAACACATTGTGCCCCCGACTAATTCGGTGAGCTTGGAGAAAATTGTTTTCCGTAAAACATTGGAAAGAATACTGTCTTCTCATGTAAAAGTAAGAATCATAACAGACAGACATGTGGCAATCCGAAAAATTGTAAGGGAGGATTATCCAAACATCAAGCACCAATTTGATGTGTGGCATATGGCCAAATCGGTTGGTCAAAAACTACTGGCTACCTCAAAATCAAAAAACGGTGAAAAGATTTCTCCATGGATACAGTCTATCAAAAACCATCTTTGGTGGTGTGCCAGAAATTGTAATGAGGAAGCTTCTGATTTAGTGGCACGATGGAAGTCTATTAGTCATCATGTTTTGAATGTGCACGAATGGGATGCAGATTGGCCATACTGTAAATGCTATCATCCACCGGGCCTCTCACACACTAAATGGTTAACGGAAGATTCCACTGCATTTGCGAAACTAAAAGCTGTTATTGAAAACCAGTCACTCCAACGTGACTTGGAACACTTATCTTTCTTCTGCGACACCGGCGACTTGGAAGTGTTCCATTCAAGCGCCCTAAAATACAGACCTAAGCGCGTTCATTTATACTGTGATGGTATGGTGGCACGGACCACTTTGGCTGTTCTAGACCATAATAGAAATGTTGAACGAGTTCAAGTGGCTTTGAGAACATTTGAAAGTGACAATGAAGAAGCACGCAGCAAACGTTTTCCAATTGAATATTCAAAAGCCCGTAAGGCTTGGGTGGTCAAAACACTATACGAACAGCGTTCTAACAAACTCCTGAAATAAATTTTACGTGACATTTTTCTTTATGCTGACAACAGGATTGAGAGCAATTGGGAGTCCACACGAACATCATTACCCAAAAATATAGGCCCAATCGCAAAACCGCCATCTCAGGAAATCATAGACAAATATTTGTCTAGATTTGGAAAGAAATAACGGGTAGTAGTTCATGCCCCCTTTGTCTACATGCACACGGCTGTGGTAATATTTTCAGTGAGCCTACACACTGGTTTGACGTTTGTATTCAAGCACTTTACATAACGTAAAAGGACACCCGTATTAAAAATGCTGATTAGTGTTGTAATTAAAGACCAAGACCAGGGTGTGTTCTATTTATTTTGCTTGGACACTGAACGGAGAAAAACAGGCATAAAGGACTTGTGCCATCATCAACTTAGGTTGAAAAATAGAAGATAATAGGTCCACATGAGAGGCAAAATTAGATGTGGAACAAAACAACAGTTGTGTGCCTGCGGCCTTATTTGGTTAGATTAGTATTTCAGATGTATTATTTTAGCTATCAAAGCTAATGTCCGGCAATTACAACATTTCTAAGTCTAATGTGAAAGGCTAAAAATAAAAATGCATGTTCAAATTTCTGTGGACGAGGTAATGTAGTCTACTGCCTGCTATTTTGATTTTATAGAAAGAGGAAATTTCAACTCTCTTGACATACCTTCATTTCCCAGGTAATAATAATTCAGTAACTTTGAGTGTTCTGACTCTATGTTGTGAAATTACATGATTGTTTCTAGTAGAAGTTATGAATGAATTGATTGCAGTCAGTACTAAGGTTACAGACGGGTGGTAACCTTTACTGGGTGTTTGCCTGCAATGACTGCCAATGCCCAGCCAGCTTGAATAAAGTGAGATTGTGCAGGTAAACACACTCAACTGGTTACCACTCCTATGAAACCTTACTGCAGACTGCTGGAAATTCATTCATAACTTCGAGCAGAAATAATAAATAGATTGTACAATACAGAGCCATAACAATTGATTATACAGAATTCTCAGTACATTGCGGATTGTTATTACCTATTAAAACTAGTATGTTAGTAGAGGTGAATGGTCCTGTTTCTACATCAACGCTTGTCTATTTGAACCAATTGTTTGTGTTTCAATAAATTGTTCTAGAAAACCTTTTGTGTTATTTTCACATTAGTTTTAAGAAAAAAAAAATACAGTTTAACTGGTAACCGACTTAGATTGATTTATCAAATTGACATTTATCTGTATGCACATGAATCCGAAAATATAATAGCAAATTGTGTGAGACACTTTTTTTAAATTGTATCTTGTACATACAGCGATAAATGTTTCAGTGGTACGTAACATTAGTTATGGACTGACTTTATTTGCTGTCTTCTATTCCAAGAAAGTAATAATATAATTGAAATATCTTAGGCTACCTTCACATTTGTGGCAGCCTTCTCCAGCAGGCTATCCCGGCGGGCGAAAAGCCAGGCGGATCAGTGCTGCCGCTAGTGCAGTAGTGCTGCTCAAAGTCTGCTCCGCCAACATTCTCTATAATGCTGGCAGGTCGGAGGTCCTGCCGCAGCACGGCAAAAATGCAGAGAGGCGGGCGGAATAAAACTATGACATGTCGTCCATTTATTCCACTCGCCTTTCTGCATATTTGCCGTGCTGCAGCGGGAACTCCGACCCGTCAACATTTTAGAGAATGTTGGCGGAGCAGACTTTGAGCGGCACTACTGCACTAATGGAAGCACAGATCCGCCAGGCTTTTCTCATGCCGGAGAAGGCTGCCGCTAATGTGACAGTAGCCTTAGATTTTACATTAGGAAATATGAACGTGAAACATGTCTAATTTCTCTTTGAGACAAGTGTGTCCATTGCATGATTCACACTCCTGGTATGATCATGATCCCAAATAATGTACACTGGTCGTCAAGAATCCTTTTTTTTTTTTTTTAAACCATTGACTTGTCAAGAAAAATACAGTTGGATCATGAACTACAGTAAAAATGTAATTCTGCATATGCAAAATTAATGCCATGCATAAGCGTAGAAAAACATGAATCCAGATAATGTTTTGCTATGCATCTACCCCAACTTTATACATAAAGAAAGCTCGTGCCTAAACAGGGAGTGTGTGTTTGCAATGGAGACACTCGTCTGCAAGAGTGTTATATAAAACATATAACTACATTTTTCACATAGCCTAATACAATTAGAATGAAGGGGCACACTTCAGACAATAAGTGAATGAATAGGAGTGCAACAGTGGTTCTAATCAAACTACACAAAACAAAGACAGAAGAGTAGTCAAGAGAACCACAATAAATTTCACATCCAAGGAACTACAAATATAAAAAGCAAATTTATTGGACAACACTAACATACAGACATCTTGAAAATTTTATACAATGTGCTGGTAAAATTCTTACCTAACGCACATACAGAGCCCACCAATATCCAAAAACAGGGATACAACTAGATAATCCAGCTTGATCAACAATGATGGAGCAAGGTATATATATATACGAATGAAGCAATGATAATGTGGCATCTAAAAAACAGAACAGTACCAGATAATATCAAAATTAAAGTGCCATAACCTGAATATCAATCTGGAAAGTTGAGCCTGTGAGACAAAAGTAAGACTCCCCGCGTGTGTCGCCGGTGGAGTCCGGCTTCCTCAGGGGACTTCTTACTTATGTCTCACAGGCTCACCTTACCAGCTTGGTGCTGATCTGTTCCTGTCTTGACTTTTTAATGCCACGTTATTATTACTACATTCTTATATACACTCACCTAAAGAATTATTAGGAACACCATACTAATACCCCCTTTTGCCTTCAGAACTGCCTTAATTCTACGTGGCATTGATTCAACAAGGTGCTGATAGCATTCTTTAGAAATGTTGGCCCATATTGATAGGATAGCATCTTGCAGTTGATGGAGATTTGAGGGATGCACATCCAGGGCATGAAGCTCCCGTTCCACCACATCCCAAAGATGCTCTATTGGGTTGAGATCTGGTGACTGTGGGGGCCATTTTAGTACAGTGAACTCATTGTCATGTTCAAGAAACCAATTTGAAATGATTCGAGCTTTGTGACATGGTGCATTATCCTGCTGGAAGTAGCCATCAGAGGATGGATACATGTTCTCATTCGGTTTACACCAAATTCGGACTCTACCATTTGAATGTCTCAACAGAAATCGAGACTCATCAGACCAGGCGACATTTTTCCAGTCTTCAACAGTCCAATTTTGGTGAGCGCGTGCAAATTGTAGCCTCTTTTTCCTATTTGTAGTGGAGATGAGTGGTACCCGGTGGGGTCTTCTGCTGTTGTAGCCCATCCGCCTCAAGGTTGTGCGTGTTGTGGCTTCACAAATGCTTTGCTGCATACCTCGGTTGTAACGAGTGGTTATTTCAGTCAACGTTGCTCTTCTATCAGCTTGAATCAGTCGGCCCATTCTCCTCTGACCTCTAGCATCCACAAGGCATTTTTGCCCACAGGACTGCCGCATACTGGATGTTTTTCCCTTTTCACACCATTCTTTGTAAACCCTAGAAATGGTTGTGCATGAAAATCCCAGTAACTGAGCAGATTGTGAAATACTCGGACCGGCCCGTCTGGCACCAACAACCATGCCACGCTCAAAATTGCTTAAATCACCTTTCTTTCCCATTCTGACATTCAGTTTGGAGGTCAGGAGATTGTCTTGACCAGGAGCACACCCCTAAATGCATTGAAGCAACTGCCATGTGATTGGTTGACTAGATAATTGCATTAATGAGAAATAGAACAGGTGTTCCTAATAATTCTTTGGGTGAGTGTATACCTCATTCCATCATTGTAGATCGAGCTGGATTATCTAGTTGTATCCCTGTTTTGGGATATAGGTGGGCACTGTATGTGTATTAGGTAAGAATTTTACCAGCACATGGTTCATTGTATAAAATTTTCACGATCTCTGTATGTTAGTGTTGTCCAATAAATTTGCTTTTTACATTTGTAATTCCTTGGATGTGAAATTTATTGTGGTTCTCTTGACTACTCTTCTGTCTTTGTTTGTACATTGTTCACATAGGACTTTATAATGATTATACCAAAATAAAAGGGGTTGCCTAAATTCAGCAAGTGGCTTTTATCAAGTAGAAGTAATTTATAATGTACTGTGATTGTCCGTATTGCCTTCTTAGCTATTTTGATTTGTTTTTCCATTACATTATACACTGTTCTTTTCCATGGTTATGGCCACCCAACGATGGCTCATCGGAGGTGATCCTTGCATATTGTAGAATAAAGAACTGGCCTCCATGGTGGCGGGACTGATGAAGTGCACATAGGCTAGTGCTTCTTCCTATATTGTACAAGAACGTCCTCCACTATTTAAATGAAGGGTGGTCGTAACCCCGGGATACAAGCAGTATATATGTTAAAATACAAATGAATCAAGCTAGCAAAGGAGGCAATATGGACAATCACAATACATTAGTAGGTGCCTTGTATCTACATAACAAATGTCATTTGATGAATGGAGACAACCGCTTTAACAAGACTTAGAAACAACTTTTCAAACTCTCTGGCAGACAACTCTGAAGTTTAAACAAAGTAATATTGCATTAAAAGTTTAAATCCAAATCCGATTGTGTAAGTGGAAAGTCTTGATAATAGCGAAAACCTGTGTAACAACCATCTGGATCTGGAAATCGTACTCTGATTTGTAGAACTGCACAGGTTGGTATTAGTCTCCTGTTATATTTACCAAGTGGGCCATGTACCCACATAGTGAATGCTTGATATGCGGCAAGACGAAGACATCTGAAAAGTAAACCCAGAAACAGACGGTTATACTATTTTTACTTTATTGTCTAACATCGACACGAGTCTGTTCTTGCATGGGAGTAGTCCGCTGGAGATGTCTACTTCAAGCAGTACCTGATGTAACAGGTTTTACAACAAACCCTATCAGTTATAATTATTGGCGTTCAACTGAAGGCAAGTACCTGCAAGTGCCAATACCTGCAAACTTTGGAAAAAGAAAAGCTGACTAAGGCTACTTTCACACTAGCGTTCGGAGCGGATCCGTCTGATGTTTCATCAGACGGATCCGCTCCGATAATGCAGACGTTCGCATCCGTTCAGAACGGATGCGTCTACATTAAAACTTAGAAAATTTTCTAAGTGTGAAAGTTGTCTGAGCGGATCCGTTCAGACTTTACATTGAAAGTCAATGGGGAACAGATCCGCTTGAAGATTGAGCCATATTGTGTCATCTTCAAGCGGATCCGTCCCCATTGACTTCCATTATAAGTCTGGACGGATCCGCTCACCTCCGCACGGCCAGGCGGACACCCGAACGCTGCAAGCAGAGTTCAGGTGTCCGCTCACTGAGCGGAGCGGAGGCTGAACGCTGGCAGGCGGATGCATTCTCAGTGGATCCGCCTCCACTGAGAATGCATTGGGGCCAGACGGATGCGTTCGGGACCGCTTGTGAGCCCCTTCAAACGGAGCGCACGAGCGGACACCCGAACGCTAGTGTGAAAGTAGCCTTACCGAGGGTTTTGGGAATCCATTGCCCAACCGGTTTTAATTTGCATAGATGTAAGGAGACGAATTAGTTCATCCCTGTCTTGACAAACATGATTGAAAGATAGAGGTTTACTGATGCAAGTGATTTCTGGTGTTAACATGGTTTCCAAGGCATAGATCTCCGTGCAACATAAACAAACATTCACTGATGTCATGATTTGGCACTCTCCACATTTAACCAGTGCAATTCTTTTAGTCGGTTTTGCGGGTCTGGTTCTTCAATTGAACAATCCTCTTCGGGGACCATAATGGGTCAGTCGGAAAAAAATTGTCTTCACCTGGGTTTGCAGCTGTATTTTTTTTCCTTAGGCGCTCTGAAAAAAAAAAAGGTAATCATTTAATTTCAATAAATGTTTCGAGACCTACAGACTTGAACCTGTAGTTTGAAAACTGGTTATTTTGTCAGACAAAATAATATATTGGCTAAAGGGCAATAAAGAGTAAAAGCAGTGTCGTACATAGACAAGGGCCCCATAACAATGATCAAACCAGTCCCGTCCCCCCATAGGACAGATGGATTTACTCCTATACTTTTTTACATCACCATTTGGCCATTTGTTACGCTGAACCTTTTATTTTGAATACCAGAAGAGGAGATGATCCCAACTGGGCCGACTCTTGGACAGGGCCACATAGCATTTGCATTGTCTGATGTTATGTTAGTTACACCCAATATAAATAGATAAGTATGTCTAAGTAGTGGCCATTTTTTTTTCTTTTTTTAAATATATAATGCATCTGTACAATTATGTACAATACCTCATCTTCCCCAATTGTTTCCTGTTCGACACTTTTATTGAGCCAACTTTCGTCAATTTCTAATATCTATATCGTTTTCCGTTGTTTGTAAAAAAAAGAGAAATGATTTTCATTGTAAAGATGTATCAAATTTGCAATTTTAATTAATAATTGAAGAATAATAGAAGAGTTCAATCATTGTCTGTGATTTGGTCAAGAATAGAACATGTTCTCTATTGATGTAGTAAACTGTAGTATGCAAAGCAAATGTGCCGTCCGCAATAAACGTGACCATGGCAGTTTCATCTACATAGTATGAATGCGGAGAGGATCAGCTGATCATTTTTTGATGAGCATTTCTCCCTCGAAAGTGATTTTTCTTTACTGTTTTAGTTG
Source organism: Bufo bufo (assembly GCF_905171765.1). NCBI lineage: Eukaryota > Metazoa > Chordata > Amphibia > Anura > Bufonidae > Bufo > Bufo bufo. Next base: position 760,392,991 of record NC_053389.1, on the reverse strand, counting down.
CTCCATATCGCCCGCAATGCTAGGCCAATACTTCACACTAGGAGTGGGATTGCTGACATCCCTGGAACAACTAATATATGTTTTTTAATAAAATCATACATATGTTTTGAGCCTTGGGAAGCACTATAGACTACGCTTGGGTGCCGATGATCTCAACACTCTGACTGTAGGAAGGGAGTCTCTGCCTACCATAGCGGCAGTAAAGAAAACATGGTTGAAAGGGAGTTCTCTGACAAAAAGTGCTCAACTGATACACTGAGTCCGAATACATGAGTAAAGATGGTGTGATGTCTGGGACCATCTACCACCCAGGAAAACACAGCTATTATGTGATTATCAAATGATTTAAAAAAATATATTCAAACAACAAGAATATACATATAAAATTAGACCTACCTGCATTAATGACATTGTTGCTTTGAGTTCATGAAATTCGGACTCAGAGATCACCTCTCTGTAATCTTTACTGGTTGCCTTGGAATCAGAACAAAGGTTATAGTGAATTCTAATATACTATCACAGACTGTAAAACAAGATAAAAATTTGAAATGTATTAAAAATATATATAGCAACTGAAATGACCCTACAATGTACACTGACTGCCCAGAGTAAAGTCCACAGACTTCCCCCAGACTACCCACCCGTAATATCCACCATTGCCCCGAAAATTCACACTGTAATGTCCCCAGACTGCCCCCAGTAATGTCCCCAGACTGCCCCCAGTAAAGTCCCCAGACTGCCCCCAGTAATGTCCCCAGACTGCCCCCAGTAATGTCCCCAGACTGCCCCCAGTAATGTCCCCAGACTGCCCCCAGTAATGTCCCCAGACTGTTCCCAGTAATGTCCCCAGACTGCCACCAGTAATGTCCCCAGACTGCCACCAGAAATATCCCCAGATTGCCAACAGGAATGTTCCCAGACTACCAACAGGAATGTCCCCAGACTGCCCTCAGACTGCCACCAGTAATGTCCCCAGACTGCCAACAATAATGTCCCCAGATTGCCAACAGGAATGTTCCCAGACGACCAACAGGAATGTCCCCAGATTGCCCTCAGACTGCCACCAGTAATGTCCACAGACTGTTGCCAGTAATGTCCCCAGACTGTTACCAGTAATGTCCCCAGAATACCCTCATAATGCCAACAGTAATGTCCCCAGACTGTTTCCAGTAATGTCCCCAGACTGCCAACAGCAATGTCCCCAGACTGCCCTCAGACTTCCACCAGTATTGTCCCCAGACTGGCCACCTGTAATGTCTACCGCTGCCCCCAGACTTCACACTGTAATATCCCCAGACTGCACCAAGTATTATCCCCATACTCCACACAGACTGCCCCCAGTATTGTCCAACAATGCCACCATAATGCCCACAGTAATGTCACCTGAATGCCCACAGTTATATTCACACTGTCTACAGTTGCATGTAAAGGGAGCCGGCCATATAACTAAATTGCATGCCGGGCCCTGTCTGACAGATGATTGTAGTGAGGTTCCAAAACTCCGGCATCTGGCCCCATTACTAAGCCCCAGACTAGTAGTATTCACCTAGTCAGCGGGTGGCCGGAGCCTTACGGAAAGCAGTCAGGCTCAGCCCAGCCCTGTTATAGTGGATTTGAACAGGGTACTACTTGGGCCTGACGCAGGAGGGAAGCAAGGAACCCCAGTGTGAAGATCAATCTGACAGGGGCCCGATATTCAATATAGAGAACATGCTGGCCCCCTTTACATCCAAGCATGATATACATAGGAACAGCATTTCTAAAATACTTACCATGGGAATCTAGTTGCAGGAAGGGATAGGAAAGTAGAAGCGCAGAGGCGGCTGCTGGAATAAATTCCGGCTCACACGGGAGCGCGCACGCAAAGAAAGGAGGCAGAGTCAGTAGATCAGCAGAGCGCTGATCACGCTGTAAATCAATAGAAAGGACAACCCCCCATGACTGAGCAGTTTCTTGAAGAGGACAGAGCAGCCACGGTATGGAAAGCAGAAGGTGGGATAACCCCTTTAACTCATAAAATCAATCTGCAAATAGTTCAAACAAACTGCTCAAAGCAATTGTATAGACCAAACTGCAAACCAAGTAGAGCAAGTAGAACTATTTTTGGTTTGCCCCGGCGCAATTTTTGGTTTTTCCCCGGGTGCTGGAAACCCACGCTACGCCACTGTTTACAGGCACCATGTTGGTATTGCAAAGTCTCTGGGGTACCAGTACAAGTTCCTGCAGCATGGCCCTTGAAACAGAAGATTCATACTTACCTGCTCCCCGCCGCTCCGGTCCTCTGCACTGCCCTCCATCTTCCAGTACCCGTGCTGTGCTGGCAGTGCATGGGCATAGTCACATGCACCTCTCCAGCCAATAACTGGCTTCAGCAGTGATGTGGCCACCAGCAGCATGTCACTGCTAAAGCCAATCATTGACTGTATGTGACCATGTCCATAAACTGCCAGGAGTAAACAGCGCAGGGCCCAAAAATGGAGGCAGCGGGGGCAGTGCGGAGGACCAGGGCAGCATGGAACAGGTAAGTATAAATCTTTGGATTCAGGGGCAATGCTGCAGGAACTTGTTAAAAAATAATTTTTACTGGAAAAATCCGGAAAAGTGGCGACATTTCCTTCCGTCCTGCCTCCTATTCATAAATCGGAGCTTTCCTTCACTGCAGAGGATGACACTTACTGGTTATTACCTCTTCCTGCCCCCCTGTTACAGGCACCATGTAATAACCAGTAAGCACTTTACCTTACTAGCCGGGAAAGCGCTCATTGGTTAACACTTTAATGATCAGTCCTGAAAAGGCTTTAATGACCAGACAATTTTAAGTGATTTAGCGGTGGTTTAAATGGCTTTTTTGTTGGACTACCAAAATAATTTTTGCAACATTTTTTTAAGGGTCATATAGGGCTTTATAATTATTTTTTTCTACAAACAGTTTTTATTGAGATTTTTGAATGCATAACACAGGGTTACAGCATAGCAATCTTGTATGAATAATCGAGGTCTATAACCTCAAGAAACTAAACCTCAATATACCTCAAAAAAAAAAAATATATACCTATTCATGGTTATTGCCTCGTTCCTATATAATAGGGTGGCCAGACGTCCGGTTTTAGGCCGGACAGTCTGATTTTTAGACTTTTGGTCCTCCGTCCGGCGCCAAGCCGGAAGTCCTCCTTTTTTATGGTTAAACTGACAGCTGGCGGCCTCCGGCTCAGACATGGTCACTTTAAGTAACCCTGACAGGAGGCAGGGCCTGGCAGCACGTCCGGATCACAGTGTGCTGTATCGTGACGTCACAACGTCATCAGCGCTGCTGCGCGCAGCACCAGCCAATTCTGTTTTTCACAGGTGGGAACAGAGGAGCGCAGGACGTGGAGAGACCGCGGGTGCCGCCACTGCCACACTTGCCCAGTCTCTATCCACAGAGTCTGTACAGACTACAGTACAGTGTACACACACTCTCAGACACTCACCAGATGTTGAAACCATCCTCACCAGCCAGCCAGGTCCAGGCAGCAGCACTCTGAGGCACTCAGCTCAAATATGCAAACTGACACGAAAATAATGAAAATGATAATTAGTTCCCTATTTTGGGTCAGTTGTTTTATTATATAATATGTATAGTCTCATGTGAATGGTTATAAAATTGGTGAGCGTGGGTGTTTTATGTTTTTTTAACTTACCGCAATTTTTAATACATTTCTGCTACATAATGTGCCCCTAAAGAGGTCATAAAAGGACCTTTGAGGGACACTGACACCTTTTTATATTTTGCACTTGATTACTGCTTTGCACACTCTTGGCATTCTCTTGATGAGCTTCAAGAGGTAGTCCCCTGAAATGGTCTTCCAACAGTCTTGAAGGAGTTCCCAGAGATGTTTAGCACTTGTTGGCCCTTTTGCCTTCACTCTGCGGTCCAGCTCACCCCAAACCATCTCGATTGGGTTCAGGTCCGGTGACTGTGGAGGCCAGGTCATCTGGCACAGCACCCCATCACTCTCCTTCATGGTCAAATAGCCCTTACTTTCAAAGTTTTCCCAATTTTTCGGCTGACTGACTGACCTTCATTTCTTAAAGTAATGATGGCCACTCGTTTTTCTTTACTTAGCTGCTTTTTTCTTGCCATAATACAAACTCTAACAGTCTATTCAGTAGGACTATCAGCTGTGTATCCACCTGACTTCTCCTCAACGCAACTGATGGTCCCAACCCCATTTATAAGGCAAGAAATCCCACTTATTAAACCTGACAGGGCACACCTGTGAAGTGAAAACCATTTCAGGGGACTAACATAACATCATCCGAAGATTCAGAGAATCTGGAACAATCTCTGTGCGTAAGGGTCAAGGCCGTAAAACCATACTGGATGCCCGTGATCTCCGGGCCCTTAAACGACACTGCACCACAAACAGGAATGCTACTGTAAAGGAAATCACAGAATGGGCTCAGGAATACTTGCAGAAACCATTGTCAGTGAACACAATCCACCGTGCCATTCACCGTTGCCAGCTGAAACTCTACAGTGCAAAGAAGAAGCCATTTCTAAGCAAGATCCACAAGCTCTGGCGTTTTCACTGGGCCAGGGATCATTTAAAATAGAGTGTGGCAAAATAGAAGACTGTTCTGTGGTCAGACGAGTCACGATTCGAAGTTCTTTTTGGAAAACTGGGACGCCATGTCATCCGGACCAAAGAGGACAAGGACAACCCAAGTTGTTATCAACGCTCATTTCAGAAGCCTGCATCTCTGATGGTATGGGGTTGCATGAGTCCGTGTGGCATGGGCAGCTTGCATGTCTGGAAAAGCACCATCAATGCAGAAAAATATATTCAGGTTCTAGAACAACATATGCTCCCATCCAGACGTCATCTCTTTCAGGGAAGACCCTGCATTTTTCAACAAGATAATGCCAGACCACATTCTGCATCAATCACAACATCATGGCTGCGTAGGAGAAGGATCCGGGTACTGAAATGGCCAGTCTGCAGTCCAGATCTTTCACCTATAGAGAACATTTGGCGCATCATAAAGAGGAAGGTGCAACAAAGAAGGCCCAAGACGATTGAACAGTTAGAGGCCTGTATTAGACAAGAATGGGAGAGCATTCCTATTTCTAAACTTGAGAAACTGGTCTCCTTGGTCCCCAGACGTCTGTTGAGTGTTGTAAGTAGAAGGGGAGATGCCACACAGTGGTGAAAATGGCCTTGTCCCAACTTCTTTGGGATTTGATGACACCATGAAATTCTGATTCAACATACACTCACCTAAAGAATTATTAGGAACACCTGTTCTTTTTCTCATTTGCCTTCAGAACTGCCTTAATTCTACGTGGCATTGATTCAACAAGGTGCTGATAGCATTCTTTAGAAATGTTGGCCCATATTGATAGGATAGCATCTTGCAGTTGATGGAGATTTGAGGGATGCACATTCAGGGCACGAAACTTCCGTTCCACCACATCCCAAAGATGCTCTATTGGGTTGAGATCTGGTGACTGTGGGAGCCATTTTAGTACAGTGAACTCATTATCATGTTCAAGAAACCAATTTGAAATGATTCGAACTTTGTGACATGGTGCATTATCTTGCTGGAAGTAGCCATCAGAGGATGGGTACATGGTGGTCATGAAGGGATGGACATGGTCAGAAACAATGCTCAGGTAGCCCGTGGCATTTAAACGATGCCCAATTGGCACTAAGGGGCCTAAAGTGTGCCCAGAAAACATCCCCCACACCATTACACCACCACTACCAGCCTGCACAGTGGTAACAAGGCATGATGGATACATGTTCTCATTCTGTTTACGCCAAATTTGGACTCTACCATTTGAATGTCTCAACAGAAAACGAGACTCATCAGACCAGGCAACATTTTTCCAGTCTTCAACAGTCCAATTTTGGTGAGCTCGTGCGAATTGTAGCCTCTTTTTCCTATTTGTAGTGGAGATGAGTGGTACCCGGTGGGGTCTTCTGTTGTTGTAGCCCATCCGCCTCAAGGTTGTGCGTGTTGTGGCTTCACAAATGCTTTGCTGCATACCTCGGTTGTAACGAGTGGTTATTTCAGTCAACGTTGCTCTTCTATCAGCTTCAATCAGTCGGCCCATTCTCCTCTGACCTCTAGCATCCACAAGGCATTATCGCCCACAGGACTGCCGCATACTGGATGTTTTTCCCTTTTCACACCATTCTTTGTAAACCCTAGAAATGGTTGTGCGTGAAAATCCCAGTAACTGAGCAGATTGTGAAATACTCAGACCGGCCCGTCTGGCACCAACAACCATGCCACGCTCAAAATTGCTTAAATCACCTTTCTTTCCCATTCTGACATTTAGTTTGGAGTTCAGGAGATTGTCTTGACCAGGACCAAACCCCTAAATGCATTGAAGCAACTGCCATGTGATTGGTTGACTAGATAATTGCATTAATGAGAAATAGAACAGGTGTTCCTAATAATTCTTTAGGTGAGTGTATTTTTCCCTTAAAATTGTACATTTTCTCAGTTTAAACTTTTGTTCCGTGATTTATGTTCTATTCTGAATAAAATATTAGAAGTTGGCACCTCCACATCATTGCATTCAGTTTTTATTCACGATTTGTATAGTGTCCCAACTTTTTTGGAATCCGGTTTGTACAAAGCAGAGCTGATCAGGGTCCTCTGCTCCCAAGATGTCCGGGTCCACACTGCAGAGCGCTCATTGAGTAGAAGGCAGAAGCACTAATAAATTCTTCTGTCTTCTCCTCGGCTCCCCCGTTGTCATTTACAGCCGGGGGCCCCGACCTGCTCCTGCTAGAGTGCAGAAGCAGGTGCTGTAATACTTTTCTGTGCGTTGCTCCAGGCAGAAACACAGCTGATCACAGGGTTATCTGTGTTTCTACCCAGCAGGATGGGGGCTGCAAACCATGGCGCTGGGGGCCACATGCGTCCCACGGGTTGTGCACCCCTGATCTAAGCTGTCCCATTCATTTCTATGGGACGAGTCTGTAATATTCACTTGAATAGAAAGATGCGGTCCCATTGAACTTAAAGGGACTGCTTAGGTGTAATTACAGTTGCTCATTGCTGCAGTTGCAACGGCGAGCAGGTCAACAGTGAAGAGAAGGCAGCGCCCACAGGAGTGCTGCAGTTTTATCAAACAGCTGATTGGCGGGGGTGTCGGGAGTCGGACCCCTGCCGATCTGATATTGATGACCTATTGTGATGATAGGTCATCAATATAAATAAAGCGGAAAACCTCTTTAAACATTTCCTATTATTTTGCTTCCACATCTCTTTGTCTCCATAGTAACAGACTACAAACAAACTGTGTAGTCTGTTACTGCATTCCATCTTTCTCCTTGGTAATCTAGTGCAGATAGATGAAAGGAAGTATGACTGAAAGATCAGACTACACAGTTTGTTACATAGGACAAATTAAATGATATACAGTCAGGTCCATAAATATTGGGACATCAAGACAATTCTAAAATTTTGGGCTCTATACACCACCACAATGGATTTGAAATGAAACAAACAGTTTACATATGTGCCTCCCACTTGTTAAGGAACCAAAAGTAATGGGACAATTGGCTTCTCAGCTGTTCCATGGCCAGGTGTGTGTTATTCCCTCATTATCCCAATTACAATGAGCAGATAAAAGTTCCAGAGTTCATTTCAAGTGTGCTATTTGCATTTGGAATCTGTTGCTGTCAACTCTCAAGATGAGATCTAAAGAGCTGTCACTATCAGTGAAGCAAGCCATCATTAGGATGAAAAAACAAAACACACCCATCAGAGAGATAGAAAAAACATTTGGCAAGGACAAAACAACTGTTTGGAACATTCTTATAAAGAAGGAACACCTGTGAGCTCAGCAACACCAAAAGACCTGGAAGACCATGGAAAACAACTGTGGTGGATGACCGAAGAATTCTTTCCCTGGTGAAGAAAACACCCTTCACAACAGTTGGCCAGATCAAAAACACTCTCCAGGAGGTAGGTGTATGTGTGTCAAAGTCAACAATCAAGAGAAGACTATACCAGAGTAAATACAGAGGGTTCACCACAAGATGTAAACCATTGTTGAGCCTCAAAAACACGAAGGCCAGATTAGAGTTTGCCAAACGACATCTAAAAAAGCATTCACAGTTCTGGAACAACATCCTATGGTCCAGATGAGACCAAGATCAACTTGTACCAGAGTGATGGGAAAGAAGAGTATGGAGAAGGAAAGGAACTGCTCATGATCCTAAGCATACCACCTCATCAGTGAAGCATGGTGGTGGTAGTGTCATGGCGTGGGCATGTATGGCTGCCAATGGAACTGGTTCTCTTGTATTTATTGATGATGTGACTGCTGACAAAAGCAGCAGGATGAATTCTGTGTTTTGGGCAATATTAGGCTACTTTCACACTAGCGTTCGGGTGTCCGCTCGTGCGCACCGTTTGAAGGGGCTCACGAGCGGCCCCGAACGCATCCGTCTGGCCCCAATGCATTCTCAGTGGAGGCGGATCCACTGAGAATGCATCCGCCTGCCAGCGTTCAGCCTCCGCTCCGCTCAGTGAGCGGACACCTGAACGCTGCTTGCAGCGTTCGGGTGTCCGCCTGGCCGTGCGGAGGCGAGCGGATCCGTCCAGACTTATAATGGAAGTCAATGGGGACGGATCCGCTTGAAGATGACACAATATGGCTCAATCTTCAAGCGGATCCGTTCCCCATTGACTTTCAATGTAAAGTCTGAACGGATCCGCTCAGACAACTTTCACACTTATAAAATTTTCTAAGTTTTAATGCAGACGCATCCGTTCTGAACGGATGCGAACGTCTGCATTATCGGAGCGGATCCGTCTGATGAAACATCAGACGGATCCGCTCCGAACGCTAGTGTGAAAGTAGCCTTATCTGCTCATATTCAGCCAAATGCTTCAGAACTCATTGGACGGCGCTTCACAGTGCAGATGGACAATGACCCAAAGCATACTGCAAAAGCAACCAGAGAGTTTTTTAAGGGAAAGAAGTGGAATGTTATGCAATGGCCAAGTCAATCACCTGACCTGAATCCGATTGAGCATGCATTTCACTTTCTGAAGACAAAACTGAAGGGAAAATGCCCCAAGAACAAGCAGGAACTGAAGACAATTGCAGTAGAGGCCTGGCAGAGCATCACCAGGGATGAAACCCGGCGTCTGGTGATGTCTATGCGTTCCAGACTTCAGGCTGTAATTGACTGCAAAGGATTTGAAACCAAGTATTAAAAAGTGAAAGTTTGATTTATGATTATTATTCTGTCCCATTACTTTTGGTTCCTTAACAAGTGGGAGGCACATATGCAAACTGTTGTTATTCCTACACCGTTCACCTGATTTGGATGTAAAGACCCTCAAATTAAAGCTGACAGTCTGCAGTTAAAGCACATCTTGTTCGTTTCATTTCAAATCCATTGTGGTGGTGTATAGAGCCAAAAATGTTAGAATTGTGTTGATGTCCCAATATTTATGGACCTGACTGTATATGCCTAAATAGAACGTGTACAAAAAATTATAGAACATTTTTAATCACTATCAATTTCAAACTTGCCTCTTTATCATTATAGATCCATTCATTGGAACAATTAAAAAAATAATGGTTGTGATGCCAAACATAGCCTTCAATAGGATCGAGCTGCAGTAACCCAGCAGTGCAGTGCTGGGTTACAGTGCTAGGTCCAACGCCAGAGGCTGCCGTGAATAGCTGGCGGGTTAGGGTGCCGGACCCTCAGCTATCGGTTATCAATAACCTATACTGAGGATAGCTCATCAATATCGGGAGCCCGGAAAACCCCTTAACACATAATGCCGTACATGCACCATATGCGGTGGGTGCTGGCTGTATAATACAGCAGGGTAATAGCGAACGCCTTTCCATATTTTACATATAAAAATATATAAACAATAAAAAACATATTAGGTATTGCTGCATCTGAAAATGTCTGAACTATGAAAATATGAAAAAATTTCCTGTGTGGTGACCACCTTAACAAAACAAAAAACCGAAAAACACACAATTCACCATTTTTTTGTCATGTTGTCCCCGAACAAAAATTGAAAAAACCATGATTAAATTTCGTACATATCACAAAATTTGTGCCAATAAAAATCTAGCTCTCATACAGCTCTGTAGACTGAAATATAAAAAAGTTATGGGGGTCAGAAAATGGCGATGCAAAGAAAATTTAGATTTTTTTCAAAGGTTTTATACAAAATTTTACAAGTTTGGTATCGCCGTAATTGCATTGAGCTGCAGAATAAGGATGTCATGTAATTTTTAGTGCAAAGTGAATGCCATAATGTCAGCACCTCAAAAACCTTGATGGAATTGTGTTTTTTTTTTTTCAATATTACCGTTTTGCAATACAAGACACGGTAAATTAAATGATACCATTAAAAAAAACTTCTTGTTCCTGCAAAATATAAGCCCTTATATGGCTATGTGGAAAAATAAAAAAAGTTATATCTATTAGAATCTGGGGAGGAAAAAATTTAAAATTAAAATAGGCCCGTCTTTAAGGGGTTAAAATGACCAGTGCTTGAATAAGGCAAAAATAATTATGGCTATTGGAACGTGGGGAGGAAAAATCAAAAATGTAAAAATGAAAGTGACCAGTGCTTCCGAGCTCCTGCAGTGTGAAGACAAGGTCTTGTTGCTTAAAGGGACAGACCCAACTGAAGCTGTCCTGTCCTTCCCTATAATTATCTGTCATCACTAATAAATGACTTGTTATAATTCTAATGACTCTTGGCACAAGATTATATTTGCACACTTAATTTTACAGTTCCCGTATGGCATTTACATATTCATACACACATACTCCCATATTAGACAGACAAATAAGGGATGCAACATGCAATTATATAAGAGAGAGGCATGTTTTATTGTGCAAGCTTTACCAGTACAGCAGAACTGACAGTCACAATGATGCAACATCTGTGGCCATCATTGCAGCATTTGGCATTTCTGGAGGCCCAAGCAACGCTCGGTTTGGGGGACCCCGTCACAGCACTATGCTTCGCCCCACTCTCAGTTTAGCAGTGCAGCCTGGGCGCTTTGTACCTGCTCTACAACTGGCAAGGGCCCCCCATTTCACCCCAGGCCACTGTGCAGCTGAACCGGCTGCATCGTCGGTACAGCCACCTATTTAGCTCTTTGTTTCAGCCAACTGCTCTGGGGCCCCAAGCATTTGCTTGGCTTGTATAGTGATAAAGTTCCTTGGGCATCATGTACCACAGAAAGACAGCTCCTCCATTCTTGGGGCACAATGGCATGTCTCCCCTCCCTAAAATAGTGGGGTACACGTCCCTGTGGGTATGCATGTGTTTGCATAGATATCCATACATGAATTTCTTTTAAGGGAATGTTTAGTTATTAGGCACAGAAAAAATTGCAAATTTGATTGAAAAAGTCTTAGTAAATTCAAAACCCCATGGAATAGATGGACTGATGTCCCGGGAATACCCTCTCAAGGTCTGCTGGACGATAGATCAAGAGCAGCATGAGGACAGGGGTAGAGGTCTATAAAGTTATATAATAGTGTAATGGGATTAGTCCTTTTATGGAGCAAAGATGTGTGACTCTTGCAGGGGCACTGTAAAACCTGAAAACTTCTGACACATTTCTCTCCCTCCTATTATCATGAGTAAGGACCAGCATGTAAAGGTCCGAAACGCGTAGATTTGACTGTATGTGAAAGTTTTTATACCGCTGTGAATAAAGGATTCCCTGCTATCAAGAGCTGGATTTTCACTCTTTTCTTCATTTCTCTCCCTCTGTCTCATTTGAAAAGGTTAGAAACGTGCAGCCCTTTCTCTCCACACTGATGTGGCTATGTTCATCTGTAGAACCAAGATTATTTTTTACTGCTCCAATGCATCTGAAATGAGAAAACTCTGCAATAAGCTTTGATTGAACATTTCCTATTCTTTGGTTTCTACATCTCCTATGTAGATCTATTTGTCTCCATGGTAACAGACTACAAACAAACTGTGTAGTCTGTTACTGCATTACATCTGCCTCCTTGGTAATCTAGTGCAGACAAATTTACAGAACCACCACCGCATAAAACATAACCTTTATTTCTTATTCAGTAAAATAACCCCAAAAAATGTGTAATATCAGACTACAGGGGTAGGTCAGTCATGAAAGGGACACTCACCCTATAGACTCTCCCATGCTCTACCTAAAAACAGAATAGCCTCTCTGATAAGGGCGATCCCATGTCAGGAACATCCTAGATGACTTTAGATGGATAGAAACCACCACCTAATCAACATCAGTTGTAGTGCCAAACAACACAAAAAAAATAATACAGATGTTAAGTTGCGATGTTCTAGTATATAAATACAAATCACATATGCAGATGTAGCCAAGGCGCCTGTATATTGTTATACAGTAATACACAAGTAAACGAGACCAGATAGATTTAAAGAAAAATGGTCCAAAAGCCCCAGATAAAGTAAATAATGGCTTTCGGATTTATTTTTTATCACACTATATAACCACCACATAAAAGGTTGAATTGACTGTCCCCTGATAAACTGTAACTTGAATGTTGCAGGGAAATGTGTTGGGACTAGTGGGCCACTCTGTATGGCAGTTATCTGATTTCTTATGGATTGTGTGATATTTATAACATATGTCCCACCAATGAGGTCAGGTGAGGCGATCGCCTCAGGCAGCACCAGATAGGGGCAAGAGGGGCAGCGGAAGGGTCATGGGCAATTTGTGGAAATTATCATCTCTACATATTCAACTGTATCACTGTACTCAGGATCAGGGCCGGTGCAAGGATTTTTGCCAACACAAGCAAAGCTACATTTTGGTGCCCCCCCCCCCCTCCTCGCTGCTCACCTGGCCCTGGTCCTCCCGTCTGCAGCAGCTGGCTTCTCCTCTGTGTGGTCCTGGTATCTTCTCTCTGCTTTAATCGCTGGTTTGAGGACCGTATTTTTCGCCCTATAAGACGCCCATAAGACGCACCTAGGTTTTAGAGGAGGATAATAAGAAAAAAATATTTTCCATTACACCTCAGGTCAGACGAGCAATCAAACCCCCAATGTTAATCAGACCTCAGCTCACAGCCCCAATCAGACCCCCAATGTTAATCAGACCTCAGATCAGACCCCCAATGCCTCAGATCAGCCCTCCCATGTCAGCCAGCAGCCCCCATGTCAGCCATCATGCCCCCATGTCAGCCATCAGCCCCCATTGTCAGCCATCATGCCCCCATGTCAGCCATCATGCCCCCATGTCAGCCATCATGCCCCCATGTCAGCCATCAGCCCCCCATTGTCAGCCATCAGCCCCCCATTGTCAGCCATCATGCCCCCATTGTCAGCCATCAGCGCAAATAAAATAAAAATAAATAACTTACCTCTCCTGCTCCTCACCACCAGCGCTCTCTCTCTTCTTCCTGGTTCTCGGCTGTCAGCTGTGAAGGCTGAGCACAGTGAGGTCACATGCCAATCGGAGGACCAGGAAGCGGTGAGAACAGATCCTTCACCGCTTCCCGATCCTCCGGTGCTAATGAAGTGCTTCCAAAATGGAAGTGCTTCATTAGTATTCGCCCCATAAGACGCAGGGGCATTTCCCCCCCACTTTGGGGGAAAAAAACTGCGTCTTATGGGGGCGAAAAATACGGGGTATTTAAAAAAAAAAGTTTCATTTTTCCGCCCCCCTGTCTCTGCGCCCTAAGGCAGCTGCCCAGCAGTGCAGTGAAGGGGAGAACAGCACCAGATTCTCCGGGGCACACTCTATTACAGGGGACACCGGCCAGGTGTGATCGAGGTGCCCTTGATGGTGATTGACTTTTCCGGGTGCTTGTGCGGCTGGGCCCCTGAATTAAGGTAATGTTGTGACGCCAGCACCTTAGTGGTGCAAAATGATGAGAAACATAGAAACATAGAATGTGTCGGCAGATAAGAACCATTTGGCCCATCTAGTCTGCCCAATATACTGAATACTATGGATAGCCCCCGGCCCTATCTTATATGAAGGATGGCCTTATGCCTATCCCATGCATGCTTAAACTCCTTCACTGTATTTTCAGCTACCACTTCTGCAGGAAGGCTATTCCATGCATCCACTACTCTCTCAGTAAAGTAATACTTCCTTATATTACTTTTAAACCTTTGCCCCTCCAATTTAAAATGATGTCCTCTTGTAGCAGTTTTTCTTCTTTTAAATATTCCCTCCTCTTTTACCTTGTTGATTCCCTTTATGTATTTAAAAGTTTCTATCATATCCCCTCTGTCTCGTCTTTCTTCCAAGCTATACATGTTAAGGTCCTTTAATCTTTCCTGGTAGATTTTATCCTGCAATCCATGTACCAGTTTAGTAGCTCTTCTCTGAACTCTCTCTCAATATCCTTCTGGAGATATGGTCTCCAGTACTGCGCACAATACTCCAAATGAGGTCTCACTAGTGCTCTGTAGAGCGGCATGAGCACCTCCCTCTTTCTACTGGTAATTCCTCTCCCTATACAGCCAAGCATTCTGCTGGCATTTCCTGCTGCTCTATGACATTGTCTGCCTACCTTTAAGTCTTCTGAAATAATGACCCCTAAATCCCTTTCCTCAGATACTGAGGTTAAGACTGTATCACTGATTTTATATTCTGCTCTTGGGTTTTTACGCCACAGGTGCATTATCTTGCACTTATCAACATTACACTTTAGTTGCCAGATTTTTGACCATTCCTCTAGTTTTCCTAAATCCTTTTCCATTTGGTGTATCCCTCCAGGAACATCAACCCTGTTACAAATCTTTGTGTCATCAGCAAAAAGACACACCTTACCATCGAGGCCTTCTGCAATTTCACTGATAAAGATATTAAACAATATGGGTCCCAGAACAGATCCCTGAGGTACCCCACTGGTAACAAGACCATGGTCTGAATATACTCCATTGACTACAACCCTCTGTTGTCTGTCCCTCAGCCACTGCCTAATCCATTCAACAATATGGGAGTCCACGCACAAAGACTGCAATTTATTGATAAGCCTTCTATGTGGGACAGTATCAAAAGCCTTACTAAAGTCTAGATAAGCTATGTCTACTGCACCTCCGCCATCTATTATTTTAGTCACCCAATCAAAAATATCAATAAGATTAGTTTAACATGATCTCCCTGAAGTAAACCCATGCTGTTTTTCATCTTTCAATCCATGGGATTTTAGATGTTCCACAATCCTCTGCTTAAGTATGGTTTCCATTAATTTCCCCACTATTGATGTCAGGCTTACTGGCCTATAGTTGCCCGATTCCTCCCTACTACCTTTCTTGTGAATGGGCACAACATTTGCTAATTTCCAATCTTCTGGGACGACTCCTGTTGCCAGTGATTGGTTAAATGAATCTGTTAATGGTTTTGCTAGTTCACCGCTGAGCTCTTTTAATAGCTTTGGGTGTATCCCATCAGGCCCCTGTGACTTATTTGTATTCATTTTAGACAGCCGACTTAGAACCTCTTCCTCTGTAAAGACACATGCATCAAAAGATTCATTAGTCTTCTTTCCTAACTGAGGTCCTTTTCCTTCATTTTCCTTTGTAAAAACTGAACAGAAGTATTCATTGAGGCAGTCAGCTAGTTCTTTATCTTCTTCTATATACCTTCCTTCTTCTGTTTTTAATTTGGTAATTCCTTGTTAAACACCCATTTCCTGATGACACAGTGACTAGGTATCAGTGTACAGAACAACCACTTTAATGTCCACTTTCCAGTCATTTTCATAACGAGTAATTCTTATATGCACATCAGAGAAAGTTCTTGTCAGATGTATTGCGGCAGCATTGTCAACCGGGAAGTTTTCTTGTACCTTACATCGCACCAGAATGGAGCTTCATGCAATAAGTAGCAATTTCCTAATATAATGTGTCTATTGGAATCAGAGTAAGCAGAAGCAATAATGTAATAAAGCAAGGGAACCATAAACGATAGCGTAAAATTCCAATAATAGAGTATTTTTGGGGATTACTGTGTAGGTCATTTTGTAATGTAAAGCACATTCCTCTGATTAAGCTGGCTTGGATTTACCATACGGTATGTTGAACGTATGGTCTTACAGGGCTGCCATATTGAACTCTAATATTCTGCTCTGTGTCCTGGAATGTCCCAGAATTCCCCCGATTGTGTCCTACGTGCTGGTTAAGGAGCTTCTTGAAAAACCCAGATATGAGAAGTAAACAAATTTCACATCTTGACTTCAAACTTCCACTTTTTTGGGTCAGATCTGATTACATTTAAGGGGTTATTCCACTAAAAGTATTGTTATGCAATGAATAGCGAACTAAAAATAAATATTATAATATACTAGAGATGAGTGAATCAATTTTGAACTAAACTGATTCATTACGAATTTCACAAAAATTCTGCTGCCAAATGAATCCGAAGTTTTGCAATTCACTTTGCATTAATCACGCAAAAATGACTCCAGCACCATTTTACTGTGAAAATTGGCAGGGAAAATGACAGAATGTAAAAAGATGGAGGACAGACAACCTGTCAGCCAGTCGGGGACAGGATTCTAATGGTCTTTTTGCTGAGAACACACTGGAAAGCAACTGTGTGCAACTTCAGGCCTAAGAGCATGTGTCTTGGCTGTGTCTAATAAAAAAAAAATATTACAAATCAAGTTGTAATAGGAAGAGTATAGGTATATAATTAGGTAAATTTATCAGGGAAAGCAATTTAAAAATTTGCAACTAATTCAACTAAATGCAGCAACCTTATTTTTTTCTGTAAATGGACAGCCAGGCAGCCTTTTTTTTTAAAATCTCACGTTTCTACAGTTCGTAAGTTATGGCTTATTGCCAGCACCTCCAGCATAAATAGCAATAAATTCTGCTGCAAACGCTGAGCAATTGCCCTTTTTTTTCTACAAACCATAGTATCTATATAACAAAAGCATTTATATACCATTTAACGCATTGTGTTGTGTCAAGATACCTGCAGTTTTAGTGAACACATTGTTCTGCAATAACAACATTTACATTAGGGATCGACCGATTATCGGCAGCACCGATATTATCGGCCGATATTTACGACTTTGTACATTATCGGTATCGGCATCTAACCTTGCCAATATACCGATAATGTGTATAAAGCGAATACTAGTGAGCGCTTCCATTATGGTGCCGGGAGCGGGGAAGAAGCGCAGCAAGCGCTTCCGATACTGACCCTCCCTGGTCTCCTTTCATGGGGCCAGCGCTGCACTGTCCTGACCCCGTACAGCGTCACGACGTAGTGCGTGCACTATGACCTGAGACTGCACTCTGTCAGGTGACAGTGCAGCGCGGGCCGGAGAACACAGAGTAGCGAGACGCCAGACCTGGAGATGAAGCGGAGCCGCGCCACAGGAGAGGTGAGGAGTTTTTTATTTTATTCTGATAGGGGTTAATAAATGTCTGATCTGAGGTCTGATAGGGGTTAATAAAGGTCTGATCTGAGGTCTGATAGGGGTTAATAAAGGTCTGATAGAGGTTAATAAAGGGCTGATATTAGGTCTGATAGGGGTTAATAAAGTCTGTGAGGAGGGGGGGATGGTGTGGAAATTGGCATTTGGCACTAGTATATTATAAATGTAAATTATAAATTGACTACCAACTAAGGGCTTTATTAATTTATAATTTACATTTATAATATACTAGTGCCAAATGCAAATCTCCACCACCTCAGTGACTACCAACTAATATAATATATATTATGAGATATAAAATATCGGCATAAATTATCGGCTATCAGCCTGAAAGTTCACAGATTATCGGTATAAGCTCTGAAATATCAATATCGGTCGATCCCTAATTTACATGAAATGTGACAATGTCTTTAGTAAAGTAATGGAGGAGTGGGGGTTATATCTCGCTCAAATTGCTCAGATGGTTGAGATAAAAAGGAATCCAGAAGGCTGTATGGTTTCAGCAAAGTATAGTTTGCTGGAACTGGTTAATTCAGAATTTATTTATGGGTTATATTTTTTTGGAATGATAGGTAGGATTGGTAGAGGGACCTACCATCCCACCCCACCCCACTCAAGTACAGCTATTGCCCCTAACCTAAGGTGTTCCCACGTGTAGTTGCTGGGATTGTTACTGGGGAATAAATTAAGGCCTCAGACTGTCAATCAGTGCCAGACCCTTGAAGCTGGTAGACCTGTCTCCTGTAAAACGCCTGATCTGCATGGGATTTTCACCTAGAAACCAGGACTTTAATTTACTGTTTATGTGTTATTTTGGTGCCATGCCTTCTCCACAAGTACTTGTATAACTTACAAAATAAACTGACTTTTAAGACTGCTGAACCCAGTAATGTGTGTCATTGCCGGCCATGTTCACACATCCCTACAACCAAATAACCGTTGACACATTGTATTGCAACAAGATATCCACAGTTTTAGTGAACACATTGTGCTGCAATAACAACATTTAACGCATGTTAACACATTTTATTGTGTCAAGATATCTGCAGTTTTAGTGAACATGCTACAGCATTTATTTACTAGTTTTATTCTACATGTAGAATTAGGCTACTTTCACACTAGCATTTTAGTTTTCCGTTATTGCTGAACTGTCCGCAAAAAAACGGATCCGCATTTTTGCAGACAGCATACGGCCGTCTGAATGAGCCCTAAGAATGTGAGTAGTAGCAGAAGCAGCAAGTCGCAATATTACTGAGGACAAAGGGGAGGATACTGTGGACTGGATGGCTCACTGCTTCTCTGCAGGTGATGTGGATGTAACTTCTCACACTATGCCTTGGAGCCAGAGGCCACAGCATTCCTCCTGCTCCTCGCAGCCCCAGAAAAACCTTTCAGTTGCATCACCTCTGTCTTCACTGCCTTCTTCTAGTGAGCTCCTTCTTTTTTACTACGAAGAGGCAACACAACCTCACATGTTATGGAAGACACTCAGACCATGCTATTCTGATTGTTGTGATAGCGATCTATCCCTTGTAAGACCTCTATGTCTGGCCTGTATAAGCAGATATAATCACTGCGGACAATCCTCATCAGATAGCTGAACTCACAAATACCGTGTTCATCCACAAAGTTGCTTTATTCTGTACATCAGACACCAGGATACAGCAGAATGAATGGATCTCAGTATTATGCGGTCAAAAGATGGTACTTTCTTTAGCGTACCATGAAGAATACATGTGTCCCTGTTACATGTGGCCTGTTAGCTGCATCCATGATACAGGAAGTGCTGTACGCCAGAAGAAGGGTGGAGCATTGCAAACAAAGGAAATGAGTCATAGATCTCAGGGAAGGGAACATGGAAAAACAAGTGCATTACCAAAAAAAAAGGCCACTAGATGGCAGCATATAACTAACCATAGAAATATCCATAAGAGATAGTTCAAAGAATAAACTATATAAATTCCCATCTACATTAATGTAAATATTAACTGTGTAACAGCATATATGCACTTCTGGGCAGGTGAATAGGAACAGCGCCAGAACTGGCCCCGTTTTCTCTGTACCGTCTTGTCCAGCCTCCACTGTCAGATAGGGTTTTCAGTGTGGTAGGTGGCATCATCACACCCAAACAAAGTTGTCCTCCTCCAGTGACAAAACATCAGATTTGTCAAAATGAAGATGCATGGATCAGTGAGGACTGTCACAAACTTCTGGTTCAAGCTGATGAGTAGATCTGCCGTTGCTGATGGTGGCCATTTAATGCCAGCCACTGCTGCAGTCTGCCTACTTACCATCATGGTCTGTACTGTATGGCTGCTGCCGCTGCAGCTGTCACACTTTCTACTGCAACAACCACTACCCATATACTGCTGCCACTATTACTACTAATACCTTGAAAATCCGCACACATATCTACTGCCTTGACTGTTATTTGCTGTGCTGCTACTGCTGCCACTACTATTGCTGTCGCTATTACCACTACACACCTTGTATTTTCCACATTGCATTGTTCTGATGCTGTTCCCAAAAATAAGGGAGTTTTTCAAGGCTTGTTCATAACAAGCCACTGTTTCTTCCAATACTATGATTTGGATGTATTAAACCAGCAGGTGTCTGCCCCCATTATGGCATAATTTTTGGATACTTGTGCAGATCAAGCCACTGTTTCTTCTTACATTAACATTTCTGTGAGTATAAACAGGGGCAGGCATCTGCCACTCTTAAGATATAATTTTTGGACCTCTTGTTTAGAACAAGCCATTATTTTTTACCAACAACACAGTTTGTGTTTAAATAGCATCTGCTCCCTAATTTCAAGAACTTTGCTCATCTCTATTAGTGATGAGCGGCAGAGGCTATATTCAAATTCGCGATATTTCCCGAATATTTGGGCAAATATTCGTCATATATTCGCGAATTCGAGATTATTTTCTTGATTGCAAAAAAATCAGCAATGTAATATTTGCGTAATGCGCGCGAAATACAGGCGTGGGTCACTTTTGCTACTTTTCCAAGCTGCTAGAAATTTCATGAGCGCAAATCAGCACTAATGATGCGAATATTTTGGCGCAGGTCTGCATGTATGTATGGACAGCAGAACCTATCACACTACCTAACACACTGCACTGCAACAGCTACACTATATCAGTATATAACCTACACTAACTATCTCCCACTAACTATCTGTATTATATATATAAGCTAACTATCTAATGTAATTGCACAGCAAAGCACAGAGCACAGCAATGACACTGCTCTCTCTCAGAACTCCATAAAACTACAGAAAATGGCTGCTGGGGAGGTTCTTATATAGTAAGGGGTAGGCAACTTTCCTATTGGTTTCTAGGGATGTTGCTAAGCTCAGACAAAAACATTGCAGCCTCCTCATTGGCTCACAAGCAAGAAGGAAGGTTACTGATGAAAAAAAAATCTTGAATATTTAAAATTATGAATACTGTATATATCACTATATTCTAAATATTCGCAAATTCTCGAAGTGCCAATATTCGCGATTAATATTCGCGATTCGAATATCCGTGATCAACACTAATCTCTATAATATACTGCAATAAAAAATATGGTTAGGTTTTTTATGTACATTAGATTTCCCTCTCTGGTAGCGCCTCCTACAGTTTATCCTTCTTGTCCAGTTCTCCAGCATTTAGAGGTGGACTAACATGCTCAGTTGCTCCCTGGCTCTCTCCTCTCAGTGCTGGTGTAGTGATCTCATAGTAAAGCAGGTGAAGCGGCCAAGACACCTTTCAGTCATTCATACCTACTTCTAAATTGGTAATTTAGACAGTGGAGAAGAAATTTTGGGGGAATTACATACCATATGTATCTCTGAACCTATATGTGAGGGATTGTTTTCTATGCAGGGGAGGAAGGGGTTAACAAGAGCTAATTACAATGTATTCAGGGAAATACAGGAGTTTGTCTCATATGAGCTGTTGCCCACCCACAGAAAGGTAAGAAAATCCTCAAGATAAGTAGAGGAGTAAAAAAAAATAACTGTTTTAAACTCATGCGACAAACCTTTTGATAATGTACTCATCTGATCTCAGCCTAATCTACTGCATGATATACAAGCAGAATTTATTATTTACAAGCAGCACCATATTGATATTTAATGGAGCTCATTTTCCTCATACACTCTGTTTACAGATTCTATTCAGATCAACGGGGCTGTAAAACAAGTAAATATGGACCCAGGGGAAGAGGTTGCAGGAACTGTGAACTGGAACCTGCCATATTCTGGACCACTAATGGTCTGTTTTGTGCCCCAGATTAAAGGCTCCATACAGGTAGGCGAACAATCTGCCAAACCCACCAATTTCCAGAAGGGTTGGCAGATCCAGTTGACTATTCCCCAACAGATGATGTTGGGTGGAATAATTAGGCATGTTGGATCCATTTGTTCTTAGCGGAGATGCCATCAGAGATGTCTGGCAGCAGTTTATTTCCCTCCTCTACGCATCGACTGCATACAGGCATCTGATTATTGGTCAAATTGGCTGGCTCTGGTGTTACCGACTGTCCATCTAATGTGTATGGAGTTGCATCAGCTTTTCCCCAATGGCAGGTGTTGGTGGAAAGACGGATCAGGCTGTTGGATTTCAACATTCCCAGTCCTTCTAGAGGTGCTTATTCACCTCTACCCATACTCTCGGATATTGAAGACAAGAGACCGTGTAAACAAAGATGACTTTTCACAGACATTTTTATAAGACTGTTTGCATTTCATGTGGGTGATTATTCTATTGCAGGTATCTCTTTGATGGATGAAATGCAGGATCATGATGGTATCCGAGTATGTCTGGACAGGGTATAACACTTTCTACATTATACCTTAGACATGTTCCTACAGAGATGCCATCCACCAGGAGAGGTCCATTGATTCATGAATTTCTGTACAGATCTTAGCCCTTTTACTCACCATGCCAAGCACCATACCTAATCAAACCACAACATTTCAGCTTTTCTAGTGCATTTCATTAGTGGTATACCAGGTCTGAATGAGCAGTTCATAGAAGATACAGCACATGTTCCTGACACGATAATATTCATTTATTGCCTGCCCAACCCCTAGATGTGATAACACAATAACTCATTTCCTTGTAGTGTGTGATTTCTCAACTCGGATCCTGGACAACCCCTTTATTAGCACTAGTCCCCACAGTTTTCTGCACAACGGACCAGTTTCATGACAATGTTTTCACGACCAGGGGGAAGGGGGAATCATGCACATAACAAAACCCAATAAAGTGTATTCCCTCCCTGTAACTGTCACAGCTTCTAACAGAAGATACATTTTTTGGCAGATGAAAGATAGAACTGAGCATGTGCAACCACCTCTGGGATTTAACTGAGATGGATCG